>NW_027315834.1:46870245-46958233 GCF_026437365.1 Eucyclogobius newberryi | reverse complement strand
GTGGATTTGACTGAGATCGTTGGTCCATCGACATGACAACAGCAGCGATCCTTCCACCGTCAGAAGGAAATCAATAAAACATCAAGATCAATAAAAATGGGATTTATTTTGAATGTTTACTTTTTCAGTTTTGCGCAGCTCTAGTAGAAGTCCCAGAATCTTCTGCAGAACCCCGTCGCTGTGAGTCTCTTCGCGTGCCTGATGCTCGATGCTGAAGCTGCGTGTGGCGTGTAATTCGAGCGACGGAAGCGCGCTGCATTTTAATGACCCGCTGGTCTGTGCGCGTGTTCCCGCGGCGGCGCGTTCGGTGACAGATACGCGAGCTTTTTACGCCGCCGTTGGCTGTGCGCGCGTCACGGCTCGCTCAGACGCATTTAACCCGCTCTGCAGTCGACCCGTGTTTACACCAACGAGCGTCGTAATCTTATTTAGAGCGGGAACAGCTTTTGGCGAACAAGGACGAGACGGCGGTTTGGAAATGGACTGTGTTGCGTTTTATCTGGACTTGGAGCGATGTCACTAAAAGAGGGGCTAAGCTGGGGCGGGGCGGGCGTGGTGGTTAGAAAGTGCGACTCAACCCGGACCGAGTTTATATCCCCCTTTCTTTTTTTGCTTCATCACCTCGTACGAAGGCGATCAGTGAGCGGTGGAGGGATCGGTGGTGGAGGGATCGGCGGTGGAGGGATCGGCGGTGGAGGGATCGGCGGTGGAGGGATCGGCGGTGGAGGGATCGGCGGTGGAGGGATCGGCGGTGGAGGGATCGGCGGTGGAGGGATCGTTTCTGCCCGTCTGCCCCTGGGATTTCCAGCCTTTTAGCCGAGACGTATTATGCAAAAATCAACTTTGAAGCGATGTGATTACCGTCTTCTCTCATTTACCGTCTCGAAATGGCGTCTAGAGTGACTCGACCCTGATCGCGTCTTCGCCGGCCTCCGATTCTGCGCTTTTGTTCTACCACGTCCCGCAGCCGTCTATAGGGGGCGACAGCGATGGTCCGTTTGTTCTGATGACGATTGCAGTGACGTGACGTAAAAGCGGCGCTGCGACCATAACCTCAGCTCTAACTAAGGGAAACTGACTTCTTCTTCTGTTTAATCTTCCCCCTTTTTACATTTAAACTTAATTAAATTCTATTCAATTGATTTTTTGTAAAGCCCAACATGACGGCAGCAGTTGCACAAACACGTTTATTTTACCGACAAAATGTTAGAGAATCAAAGATAATAGAGAAGCATGTTTAAAGGAACTAAGCAATGTGAAAACTGTCCCAGAGCGGCGCCCCCTGTCTGCAGACGCTCCCCCTGGAGGAAGAAGTAAAGTGAGAGAAAGTAGAAACCACAGTGAAGGAAGGGATTGCTCCCATGGACTGAACCAGGACTGAACCAGGACTGAACCAGGATTAACTTTCATTACGCCATAAAGAGATTTGAGGCTTGGAGAACGTGTTTTAAAGAACCTCCAGCCAATACTCGTCTTTGTACATTTCAAAAACAGGATTTCGTTGTTTATTCTCTTTGTCCGACTTCTGCTTCAAAACATCCACCGCCTTCTATTGAAACGGTCTAAATCGACCTCCGTTTCCGCCCAGCGTTTGGATGATTGAGACATTTGGAGTCAGATACTACAGTGTTCTCTAAAGGGCGAGTCCACTTTCTTTGTTCCATCGACAGAACACGGCCTTTAGATACTGACCATATGTTTACCCCAATCCAAAGAGAACTCTTAATCCCGAACATTAAACCTCGTACACTTCTAAGTATCCACGGCAACACATTCACACAGAAGCAGACATGTCGTTGCCTCTGACACGCTGCCATTCTCTCCGGTTTCGTCCCTGTTTGAAGCCGTTGTCTGGCCCGTGTTCGGTGGCTGGTCCCGTGCAGCCGCCTGCGGTTTGTCTGCAGATATTTTTGGCTCATTGACTGTGGCTGTCCCGCGGGAGCAGCGCCTGAGCGGAGGGGGGGGGGGGAGCAGCAGAGGCGCTGGACATGCTCCGTCACTGCCGGCGACGGCGGCTGGTAACGAGCTCGGGAAGGTTCAGACGGAGCGACGTGTGAGGGTGGAGTTCACGTCCGTTCTTCGCTTGTTTGTTCTGATACGATGGAATCAGCCGCGTGTGGAATATAATATAGACAATGTAAATTATGCAAAAACGGCAGCTCGATTATCAAGTTTACCTGATGTAAAAGTGTAAAAACTGTTGTGGTAAAATTGCCGTGAGCTATTGCTA
The DNA here is from genome assembly GCF_026437365.1 of Eucyclogobius newberryi. Lineage (NCBI taxonomy): Eukaryota > Metazoa > Chordata > Actinopteri > Gobiiformes > Gobiidae > Eucyclogobius > Eucyclogobius newberryi. Next base: position 46,956,003 of record NW_027315834.1, on the reverse strand, counting down.
CGCTAATCCTAACGCTTTAAAAAGAGTTTGGAAATTTATTCAGTATTTTATCACCCGCCTCGCATTAAAATGAGAATATCTTAGACCGTCCCAACCCGCGGGTCAAAGACAACGACAACCCGCGGGTCAAAGACAAAGACAACCCGCGGGTCAAAAGACAAAGACAACCTGGGGGTCAAAAGACAAGCCGCGGGTCAAAAGACAACGACAAGCCGCGGGTCAAAAGACAACGACAAGCCGCGGGTCAAAGACAACGACAAGCCGCGGGTCAAAAGACAAAGACAACCCGCGGGTCAAAAGACAAAGACAACCTGGGGGTCAAAAGACAAAGACAACCTGGGGGTCAAAAGACAAGCCGCGGGTCAAAAGACAACGACAAGCCGCGGGTCAAAAGACAACGACAAGCCGCGGGTCAAAAGACAAAGACAACCTGGGGGTCAAAAGACAAGCCGCGGGTCAAAAGACAACGACAAGCCGCGGGTCAAAAGACAAAGACAACCCGCGGGTCAAAAGACAAAGACAACCCGCGGGTCAAAAGACAAGCCGCGGGTCAAAAGACAAAGACAAGCCGCGGGTCAAAAGACAAAGACAAGCCGCACAGGTTTCGATAATCAGCCAGAGGTGAAAATGCGAGGTGTGGAAGACATTTCAACTGGAGGATGACGAGAGAAACTGGTGCATCGGCCTCGTGCAGGTTTCTCTTGATCTTTTACAACTTATTTTGCACTTTCCAAGTAAAACAAAAGCATGATTTAGGCCCAAATTATGTCGTGTTTACTTGGGGCCCGTCGGGCTTTTAGCTTTTATGCAGCTTAAATCTGGAACATTCCTAAAGATGTGAGACAGGTTCTACTCTGACAATGTTCAAATCTAAGCTAAAAACGGTTTTGTTTAGTTGTGTTTATGACTGAAAGGATTGTTCTTTTCACTCTTCACTTTTATGTCTTAAAATGTGTTGTGATTTCTGTCGTGTCTTTGTGATTTTAATGGATTTTTCCCCCGTTGTGTGAAGTTAATTTCATTTTACATTTCATGACCGGGCTCATTACCAGCAGAAACCACAGGGGTCTGCAGGGTCCGGCAGGGTCCGGCAGGGTCCGGCGCCCCTGCCCCCGACATTCCACTCACGGGTCAGAGAGACGAGAAAGCCCATAATGACTGGTCAGCCATTCTCTTTTCGTTACACTGTGGATAATGTGTGTGAAATCGTTATAATTGAACGACTACAGGCAGCTGTCAATCATGGTTGTAGTGACGGCTCGAATAGTCGTTGTTTCTGTCCTGCTCGATCATCTCACCCTCTCTATGATTGACAGCTCCTCCCGCGCCTCAGCATCCAATTTCATCTAAATCCAGCCCCGAGACGTTGGGCGGGAGTGACTTTGTGAATGAGTGTTTGTTCTCCTGAAGAGCCTTAAGCCGGCCCCGCCCCGCCCGAGCCCCTCCTCCTCCACACGCCCTCTTCAATTATTCATTATGCCACTAATCCTCCTGATGTAGCTTTTATTAGCCTGTCGTATTGACTGTGTTTCCCCCGGGGAAGAAGTGAAGCCTGTCGGAGCCGTGCGTGCGCTCGTTTCCGTCGACGAGGCGTCTTTTCGGGGGACGAGTCGCGTCTTTCGCTGCGTCAGTGAAACTCTGGGCGCCGCGGCGACAGGAACCGACGTCGCATTTTCAGTGATCGCAATCAGGAAATAGACAAAAGCAATTATCTAAGGGCAGCGCGGCCGTTTGATTTGTTTTATTTTGAATACATTTGTAAAGATTTTAAATAACCTTCTTTCACGCTGTCAGTATTCAAATCTTCCCTTCGTCTCTAAAATCCTTGAAAAAGTTGTAGTAAAACAGCTTTGTCGCCACCTGCAGGACAATGACTTATTTGAAGTTTTCCAGTCAGGGTTCAGAGCCCACCACAGCACTGAAACTGCACTAGTTAAAGTCACAAATGATTTGTTATTAGCCGCTGACGATGGACTGGTCTCAATCCTGGTTCTGTTGGACCTCAGCACAGCGTTTGACACCATCGACCACAACATTCTACTGCAGAGGTTAGAATGTGATGTAGGTGTTGGAGGAACAGCCCTCAGCTGGTTTAAATCCTATCTATCTGATAGGTTCCAATTTGTTAATGTAAACCAGAGCTCCTCACCAAGCTCTAAAGTAATTTACGGTGTGCCACAGGGTTCGGTACTCGGTCCAATTCTGTTTACTCTTTATATGCTACCATTAGGCAACATTATCAGAAAGCATGGCATTAACTTCCACTGCTATGCAGACGACACTCAGCTGTATTTATCAATGAAACCTGATCAGAGCGATCAAGTAGACAGACTTAGTACTTGTGTGAAGGAGATAAAAACCTGGATGACACTAAACTACCTGCTTCTTAACCCTGAAAAAACCGAGGTCATTGTGCTTGGCCCTAAGCATCTACGAGACGCTCTATCTGAGCAGATAGTCACACTGGACAATGTCAGCGTAGCCTCCAGTTCTACTGTAAGAAACCTTGGAGTCTTATTTGACCAGGAGCTCTCATTTAAAGCTCATATAAATCAAGCTTGTAAAGCAGCCTATTTCCATTTGCGCAACAAGAGCCAAAATCAGAAGAATCCTGCCTAAAAGTGATGCCGAAACTTATCCATGCATTTGTAACGACTAGATTAGACTACTGTAACTCCCTGCTTGCAGCGTGTCCTAAAAGCTCCATAAAAAGCTTTCAACTGGTTCAAAATGCAGCAGCAAGATTACTAACAGGAACAAAAAGAAGAGAGCACATTACGCCGGTGCTGGAGTCTCTTCACTGGCTCCCCGTCAAGTTTAGAATCAAATTCAAAATTCTACTCTTGATCTACAAAGCCATAAATGACATGGCCCCATCCTACCTCAAAGATGCTATAGAACCATATCATCCAAACAGAGCTCTTCGCTCTCAGAATGCTGGCCTTCTGGTGGTGCCAAGAGTCTCTAAAAGTACTGTAGGAGGTAGAGCGTTTAGCTACCAAGCTCCTGTGTTATGGAATCAGCTCCCGACCCATGTTAAATATGCTGACACAGTCTCTTCATTTAAGTCCAGGCTTAAAACGTTCCTCTTCGAAATCGCTTATGGTCAGAGTAGTTAGGAACAGAAAGATAAACCCACAGCTTCAGCTACGCTGCCCTAGGAGTAACTATGCTGGGGGAAGTATGACAGCTTGAGCACTATCCTCTTCTTCTTCTGACTACTTATGCTATCAAACAATATTTATTTTTTGATTCCACTTGCAAATTGTTCACCGCCTTCTTTTCTTTCTCTCACTCCTGAGGACCTGTGGACCCAGATGCCCCTCCCCTGGTGAAGTGGTCCCTGCCCTGTGTGGACGGTCCCTCTTCTGCCTGAGGAGTGGGTCCAGCTCGACTCAGACGGTCCCTCATCTGCCTGAAGAGTGGGTCCAGCTCGCCTCAGACGGTCCCTCATCTGCCTGAAGAGTGGGTCCAGCTCGCCTCAGACGGTCCCTCATCTGCCTGAAGAGTGGGTCCAGCTCGCCTCAGACGGTCCCTCTTCTGCCTGAAGAGTGGGTCCAGCTCGCCTCAGACGGTCCCTCTTCTGCCTGAAGAGTGGGTCCAGCTCGCCTCCGACGGTCCCTCATCTGCCTCAAGAGTGGGTCCAGCTCGACTCAGTCGGTCTCTCATCTGCCTGAAGAGTGGGTCCAGTTCCAGTCTCCTCGAGTCCGTCTGTCCGTCTGTGAGAGTCGGATCTCTCCTTCACTGGAACTCCTCCAGGTTTCTACGCTTTTTTCCCAAAGAGGTTTTTTTTGTAGTTTTTCCTGGCCGAGAAGGAGAGTCTAAGGACAGAGGACCCTGGGACATCGTCCCTCGCCACCACAGACATTGTCTGACTCCATCGCCACCACAGACATTGTTGATTCATTTCTCCCTGTGGCCCTCAGAGGCAACTGTTGTTGTGATTTTGGGCCTTACAAAAATAAATTGATTTGATTTGATTTGATATAAGGCCTTAGACTTAACATACATGTAGATAAAGTAACATAAATATAGATAGTAACATAAATGTAGATAAAGTAACATAAATGTATATAAAGTAACATAAATGTAGATAAAGTAACATAAATGTATATAAAGTAACATAAATATAGATAGTAACATAAATGTAGATAAAGTAACATAAATGTATATAAGTAACATAAATGTAGATAAGTAACAGATAAAGTAACATAAATGTAGATAGTAACATAAATGTAGATAAAGTAACATAAATGTATATAAAGTAACATAAATGTATATAAAGTAACATAAATATAGATAGTAACATAAATGTAGATAAAGTAACATAAATGTATATAAGTAACATAAATGTAGATAAGTAACATAAATGTAGATAAGTAACAGATAAAGTAACATAAATGTAGATAAAGTAACAGATAAAGTAACATAAATGTAGATAAAGTAACAGATAAAGTAACATAAATGTAGATAAAGTAACATAAATGTAGATAAGTAACAGATAAAGTAACATAAATGTAGATAAAGTAACAGATAAAGTAACATAAATGTAGATAAAGTAACAGATAAAGTAACATAAATGTAGATAAAGTAACATAAATGTAGATAAAGTAACATAAATGTAGATAAAGTAACAGATAAAGTAACATAAACGTAGATAAAGTAACATAAATGTAGATAAGTAACAGATAAAGTAACATAAATGTAGATAAAGTAACAGATAAAGTAACATAAATGTAGATAAAGTAACAGATAAAGTAACATAAATGTAGATAAAGTAACAGATAAAGTAACATAAATGTAGATAAAGTAACAGATAAAGTAACATAAATGTAGATAAAGTAACATAAATGTAGATAAGTAACAGATAAAGTAACATAAATGTAGATAAAGTAACAGATAAAGTAACATAAATGTAGATAAAGTAACAGATAAAGTAACATAAATGTAGATAAAGTAACATAAATGTAGATAAAGTAACATAAATGTAGATAAAGTAACAGATAAAGTAACATAAACGTAGATAAAGTAACAAAAATGTAGATAAATGTAGATAAAGTGACATAAATGTAGATATAGTGACATAAATGTAGATAAAGTAACAGAGAAAGTAACATAAATGTAGATAAAGTAACATAAATGTAGATAAAGTAACATAAATGTAGATAAAGTGACACAAATGTAGATATAGTGACATAAATGTAGATAAAGTAACATAAATGTAGATAAAGTAACATAAATGTAGATAAAGTTACATAAATGTAGATATAGTGACATAAATGTAGATAAAGTAACATAAATGTAGATAAAGTGACATAAATGTAGATAAAGTAACAGAGAAAGTAACATAAATGTAGTTAAATGTAGATAAAGTAACATAAATGTAGATAAAGTGACATAAATGTAGATAAAGTAACAGAGAAAGTAACATAAATGTAGATAAATGTAGATAAAGTAACATAAATGTAGATAAAGTAACATAAATGTAGATATAGTGACATAAATGTAGATAAAGTGACATAAATGTAGATAAAGTAACATAAATGTAGATAAAGTGACATAAATGTAGATAAAGTAACAGAGAAAGTAACATAAATGTAGATAAAGTGACATAAATGTAGATAAAGTGACATAAATGTAGATAAAGTGACATAAATGTAGATAAAGTAACATAAATGTAGATAAAGTGACATAAATGTAGATATAGTGACATAAATGTAGATAAAGTAACAGATAAAGTAACATAAATGTAGATAAAGTGACATAAATGTAGATAAAGTGACATAAATGTAGATAAAGTGACATAAATGTAGATAAAGTAACATAAATGTAGATAAAGTGACATAAATGTAGATATAGTGACATAAATGTAGATAAAGTAACAGATAAAGTAACATAAATGTAGATAAAGTGACATAAATATAGATATAGTGACATAAATGTAGATAAAGTAACAGATAAAGTAACATAAATGTAGATAAAGTGACATAAATGTAGATAAAGTGACATAAATGTAGATAAAGTGACATAAATGTAGATAAAGTAACATAAATGTAGATAAAGTGACATAAATGTAGATATAGTGACATAAATGTAGATAAAGTAACAGATAAAGTAACATAAATGTAGATAAAGTGACATAAATATAGATATAGTGACATAAATGTAGATAAAGTAACAGATAAAGTAACATAAATGTAGATAAAGTAACAGATAAAGTAACATAAATGTAGATAAAGTGACATAAATGTAGATATAGTGACATAAATGTAGATAAAGTGACATAAATGTAGATAAAGTGACATAAATGTAGATATAGTGACATAAATGTAGATAAAGTGACATAAATGTAGATATAGTAACATAAATGTAGATAAAGTAACAGATAAAGTAACATAAATGTAGATAAAGTAACAGATAAAGTAACATAAATGTAGATAAAGTGACATAAATATAGATATAGTGACATAAATGTAGATAAAGTAACAGATAAAGTAACATAAATGTAGATAAAGTAACAGATAAAGTAACATAAATGTAGATAAAGTGACATAAATGTAGATATAGTGACATAAATGTAGATAAAGTAACAGATAAAGTAACATAAATGTAGATAAAGTGACATAAATGTAGATATAGTGACATAAATGTAGATAAAGTAACATAAATATAGATAAAGTAACCACTCTGCCACCGAGCCGCCTCTGAAAAAACAAATACCGTATTTTCCTGACTACAGGTCGCACCTTTTTTCATAGTTTTGGCCGGGGTGCGACTTATACTTACATTTATACTTATATACTTATACTCCAGTGCGACTTATATATGTTTTTTCTTCTCTATTATGCATTTTTTGGTGCGACTTATAGTACAGACAATACGGTTGTTCTTTCCCAAATCTTTCAGTCAAATGTAGATAATAAATGTCTCTTAAAGTGTCTATGACGGACGACTCTTTGAACTCAACTGCAGTCAAGACGAATATATTTAATTATTTAGCTCAACATTTTGCCAAGAACTTTCTAAGAATTGCTAATTTTTTAGGTTTATTATTTTACTTCCTGTTTGTAATTGATGACATCACACTAGGAAATTACCCAGAAAACACTGGGCCAAAACTCATCTAATGTCATTTTTTTTAAATTTGACAAATACAAATATATGAGAGCGACTTTATTTTATTTTGTTGAATTAATGTTTGGAGGGTCAAAGGTCATTTTCTACAGACTTTTCAACTTTTCTGCACAGACCGTCGCTCCATTAATATAAAACTGTAATTTCTATTTACAACAGGTACAATTACACCAAATAAAGTCAATATTAGTCACAATGCCATCATGTTTTAGTACTTTTTTAAATTTCCTCTCGTGGTTTATACAAAACTCCTCGGTCTTCATAGGTTTCTCGTGATTCATTGGCTGTTTGAAGACGAATTACGGCTTCACAAACGCAATCTTCACGAATATAAAAGTCCACAAAGATTCAAACCCGCGCGTCATTACCGTCCTCGCTGCCTCGTCCCTTCTGCTGACTCACGGCTTCATTTGGTCAGCGAGAAAAATGGACTTCCAGCGCCGCACGAAACGTCACGCTTAATGATAAACCATTTTCTAAATTTTTTCCTCCCCATTGAACTAAAGCGAGTGGCTAATCTGCCCCATACGTTAACGTCCCGGCTAATGTCGTACCCCGCGACGACGTGGATGAAATTAGCGGGAATAATAGAACTGGCACTGGCGCCTCGCTGAATTGTGTTAGCGTTTTGCGTTTCGCTGGACAATCGCTGGACAATGAACTGGAAAAGTAGCGCTTGTGCGGTTTGTGGGGGTGTTAATTAACTTAATACTGTTAGAATAGAACAGAATCGGGGGATACGCTTGACTGGTGCCCCCGTATTTCTTATTTTGTTTAGTCTTTTCACTCGTCTTGTTCTGTTTGTTGTGTTATGAAAATACATTTCTGTGCCTCTGATATATGAAGAGATTATGAGTGGCAGGATAAAGCTCTGATGTATCGCTGGTGTTGGAGCAGATCAGGTTCTTGGAGCAGCAGAAGTGTGAAAATGAAAAATCACAACCTCAGTCGCCGCGCAGGAACATTCATTTCAATAAAAGACAAGCAGATTGACCACCGTTCGACTCTGATTGGTTGTCGGCATGAATCAATTAAATGTAAGATAAAAAATAAATGAAAGAAAAAGGTAAATTATTACTCTTACCTATTATGTATTTCTCTCCATGATGGGAAACATTGGAGGAATATGGAAGCTCAGTGCAAACCAAAATGTTCTGGTATTATTTACATTTATTTATTTGTATTTATTTATGTATTTATTATTATGTATTATTCATTTTATTTTTATTCATTTTAATTTATTTATAATTAATTTGTATTTATTATAATTATTATTTTTATTATTTTTCCTATTTTTAAAAAAATATTTCTTTTATTTCTTCATTTTAATATTTTTTATATATCTTTTTTATTTTTAATGCATTTTTAAATTTGTGTTATTTTATTATTTAAAATGCGTTTGCTGTCACTCGCTGGCTTCTGTGCCTCTGATATATGAAGAGATTATGAGTGGTAGGATAAAGCTCTGATGTATCGCGAGTGTTGGAGCAGATCAGGTTCTTGGAGCAGCAGAAGTGTGAGAGTGAAGATGGATGAGCAGCTCCAGCAGAGAGCGAGAAGATCCAGATTCATTTACATACAATTATATGTTTTCAGGTAAAGGACCTTGTGTTTTCTGAAAAGTGGTAAACTATAGAATGACATAGGTCTAAGTCTGGCAAATGTTGAATTTGAAACGTTCTAAAGACATTTTGAACGACATTTGGACCCATTCTTAGTATTTCAATGTGTATTCTTTAAGGTTTTAGTTGACTCTTTAATCTCTGCGTTTGACCCGTGTTTGACCCGCTGCAGTGGAGTGTCCAGGATCATATATCATTTTAATTGAATCCATCTTTGTCAGACGTACAGACAATCTGTTGACAACGCATCAGGAAATGTGTTTGTCCCTTTCACACTACAACTGTCCTGTCAAAAAATATCACTTTATTCTCTGATTTGTGAGATTAAACTAGATATTTTAATAGTTTTATTGAACATTTTCTCAATACACTTCTCCAAAATAACAGTTGCATTATTATCCATTTGTCCCTTGTATTTTAATGCATTTAAGATGGACATGTTTGTCATATTTAAAGTAATAAAGTGAAGACAAGCAGAGACCACCAGAAAACTGTTGTGGTTTTCCATTTTTATTAAAGTGAATCAGGTTAAACAAACTGAAACACTGACTTAAATCAGACATGAATGATAACGTGTTGAACATGACATGAATCCTCTGCACGTGCAGCGTTTTCCTCTGTCCTCAGACCCAAACTCCTGTGAGTGTAACTATAGTGATCCATCCTCCTCAGACACTAATGCTGTGACTGACCTCTGACCTCCACCTGCAACCAAACGTCTCCAAACAAGACGAGGTGGAGCACTACAAGAGAGAGCGGGGGGAGGAACTTTATACAGGGATAGGCCTGGTTTAACCCTGCTTTAGTCCTGCTTTAGCCCTGCTTTAGCCCTGTTTTAGCCCTGTTTTAGCCCTGCTTTAGTCCTGTTTTAGCCCTGCTTTAGTCCTGTTTTAACCCTGCTTTAGTCCTGCTTTAGCCCTGTTTTAGCCCTGTTTTAGTCCTGTTTTAGCCCTGCTTTAGTCCTGTTTTAGCCCTGCTTTAGTCCTGCTTTAGTCCTGTTTTAGTCCTGCTTTAGTCCTGTTTTAGCCCTGTTTTAGTCCTGTTTTAGTCCTGCTTTAGCCCTGTTTTAGCCCTGCTTTAGTCCTGTTTTAGCCCTGCTTTAGTCCTGTTTTAGCCCTGCTTTAGTCCTGCTTTAGTCCTGTTTTAGTCCTGCTTTAGTCCTGTTTTAGTCCTGCTTTAGTCCTGTTTTAGTCCTGCTTTAGCCCTGTTTTAGTCCTGTTTTAGCCCTGCTTTAGCCCTGTTTTAGCCCCGCTTTAGCCCCGTTTTAGTCCTGCTTTAGCCCTGTTTTAGCCCTGCTTTAGCCCTGTTTTAGCCCTGCTTTAGCCCTGCTTTAGCCCTGTTTTAGCCCTGTTTTAGCCCCGCTTTAGCCCCGTTTTAGCCCTGTTTTAGTCCTGCTTTAGCCCTGTTTTAGTCCTGCTTTAGCCTTGTTTTAGCCCTGCTCTAGCCCTGTTTTAGCCCTGCTTTAGCCCTGTTTTAGCCCTGTTTTAGCCCTGCTTTAGCCCCGTTTTAGCCCTGTTTTAGTCCTGCTTTAGTCCTGCTTTAGCCCTGTTTCAGCCCTGCTTTAGCCCTGTTTTAGCCCTGCTTTAGCCTTGTTTTAGCCCTGCTCTAGCCCTGTTTTAGCCCTGCTTTAGCCCTGTTTTAGCCCTGTTTTAGCCCTGCTTTAGCCCCGTTTTAGCCCTGTTTTAGTCCTGCTTTAGTCCTGCTTTAGCCCTGTTTCAGCCCTGCTTTAGCCCTGTTTTAGCCCTGCTTTAGCCCTGTTTTAGCCCTGTTTTAGCCCTGCTTTAGCCCTGTTTTAGCCCTGTTTTAGCCCTGTTTTAGCCCTGCTTTAGCCCTGTTTTAGCCCTGTTTTAGCCCTGCTTTAGCCCTGTTTTAGCCCTGTTTTAGCCCTGTTTTAGCCCTGCTTTAGCCCTGTTTTAGCCCTGTTTTAGCCCTGCTTTAGCCCTGTTTTAGCCCTGTTTTAGCCCTGCTTTAGCCCTGTTTTAGCCCTGTTTTAGCCCTGTTTTAGCCCTGCTTTAGCCCTATTTTAGCCCTGCTTTAGTCCTGGTGGACATGCTGTGGTTGCTAATGTGAGCGGGGCTCATTATGGAGGCAGCTCCACGCCTCCGTTGGCCTCACGTGACGAGAAACAGATTAAAGCCAAACCAAGAAACCAATTTCTCTTTTCCCGAGGGCCGGCGGACAAATGGTGGACACATTTTAATTTCACTTTAGAACTAGTTAATGTAAAAATGCAAATTTCCAAAATGATTAAATTTTCCGGAAGGCAGTGAATGAACTGGTTTATTTGCACACGTGAAGTCAGAGCCGAATGTAGAAATGGCAATTTCAGTAGCAACTTTATCAGCCAAGAAATACCATTTTCCCAGTTTATCAATGAACGGCAGAGAACGACTGAGTTAAGATCCTGAGGGACGTCCAGAGACAGAGCCACAGAGCCTCAGAGGCTGAGGGTCAACCAGAGAGAGGAAGCCAATGTGTGTGACCAAACGGACCCTCAAGAACCCTCAAGAACCCTCAAGAACCCTCAAGAACCCTCAAGAACCCTCAAGAACCCTCAAGAACCCTCAAGAACCCTCAAGAACCCTCAAGAACCCTCAAGAACCCTCAAGAACCCTGGCCTCTGGCATCTGACCCCATCCAACCATCTGACCACCATCACTCACACCACACTCATACAAGGACAGATGAAGACAGATGAAGACAGATGAAGACAGATGAGGACAGATGAAGACAGATGAAGACAGATGAAGACAGATGAAGACAGATGAGGACAGATGAGGACAGATGAAGACAGATGAAGACAGATGAGGACAGATGAAGACAGATGAGGACAGATGAAGACAGATGAGGACAGATGAGGACAGATGAAGACAGATGAGGACAGATGAAGACAGATGAAGACAGATGAAGACAGATGAGGACAGATGAAGACAGATGAGGACAGATGAAGACAGATGAAGACAGATGAAGACAGATGAAGACAGATGAAGACAGATGAGGACAGATGAAGACAGATGAAGACAGATGAAGACAGATGAAGACAGATGAGGACAGATGAAGACAGATGAAGACAGATGAAGACAGATGAGGACAGATGAAGACAGATGAGGACAGATGAAGACAGATGAAGACAGATGAGGACAGATGAGGACAGATGAAGACAGATGAGGACAGATGAAGACAGATGAAGACAGATGAGGACAGATGAAGACAGATGAAGACAGATGAGGACAGATGAAGACAGATGAAGACAGATGAAGACAGATGAGGACAGATGAAGACAGATGAAGACAGATGAAGACAGATGAGGACAGATGAAGACAGATGAGGACAGATGAAGACAGATGAAGACAGATGAAGACAGATGAAGACAGATGAAGACAGATGAGGACAGATGAAGACAGATGAGGACAGATGAAGACAGATGAAGACAGATGAAGACAGATGAAGACAGATGAGGACAGATGAGGACAGATGAAGACAGATGAGGACAGATGAAGACAGATGAAGACAGATGAGGACAGATGAGGACAGATGAGGACAGATGAAGACAGATGAGGACAGATGAAGACAGATGAAGACAGATGAGGACAGATGAGGACAGATGAAGACAGATGAGGACAGATGAAGACAGATGAGGACAGATGAGGACAGATGAAGACAGATGAAGACAGATGAGGACAGATGAAGACAGATGAAGACAGATGAGGACAGATGAAGACAGATGAGGACAGATGAAGACAGATGAAGACAGATGAAGACAGATGAAGACAGATGAGGACAGATGAGGACAGATGAAGACAGATGAGGACAGATGAAGACAGATGAAGACAGATGAGGACAGATGAGGACAGATGAGGACAGATGAAGACAGATGAGGACAGATGAAGACAGATGAAGACAGATGAGGACAGATGAAGACAGATGAAGACAGATGAGGACAGATGAAGACAGATGAAGACAGATGAAGACAGATGAGGACAGATGAAGACAGATGAAGACAGATGAAGACAGATGAGGACAGATGAAGACAGATGAGGACAGATGAAGACAGATGAAGACAGATGAAGACAGATGAAGACAGATGAGGACAGATGAAGACAGATGAGGACAGATGAAGACAGATGAAGACAGATGAAGACAGATGAGGACAGATGAGGACAGATGAAGACAGATGAGGACAGATGAGGACAGATGAGGACAGATGAAGACAGATGAGGACAGATGAAGACAGATGAAGACAGATGAGGACAGATGAGGACAGATGAAGACAGATGAGGACAGATGAAGACAGATGAGGACAGATGAGGACAGATGAAGACAGATGAGGACAGATGAAGACAGATGAAGACAGATGAGGACAGATGAAGACAGATGAGGACAGATGAAGACAGATGAAGACAGATGAGGACAGATGAGGACAGATGAAGACAGATGAGGACAGATGAAGACAGATGAAGACAGATGAGGACAGATGAAGACAGATGAGGACAGATGAAGACAGATGAGGACAGATGAAGACAGATGAAGACAGATGAGGACAGATGAGGACAGATGAAGACAGATGAGGACAGATGAAGACAGATGAAGACAGATTAGGACAGATGAAGACAGATGAGGACAGATGAAGACAGACGAGGACAGATGAAGACAGATGAGGACAGATGAAGACAGATGAAGACAGATGAAGACAGATGAGGACAGATGAAGACAGATGAGGACAGATGAAGACAGATGAGGACAGATGAAGACAGATGAAGACAGATGAAGACAGATGAGGACAGATGAAGACAGATGAAGACAGATGAAGACAGATGAGGACAGATGAAGACAGATGAGGACAGATGAAGACAGAGTGCACTTGGACAAACATCCGTGGATAAGCTGAAGTTTCCGCTGCTCCACCACAAACTGCCGCTTCATCCTGCACGAGCACAAACGCGTGCAGCAGAATACGATCGCATTAATCCAGATGGAGCCGTGCGTTGTTCTCCACGGCTGCAGCAGATGGAGGTCACGCCCTCAGTAACATCTGAACGAGCATTAACGGCTCGTCATCGCGCGACGCACCGATGCGCAGAGTGTAAATAACATGTCACTCACCGGCTCATCTGCTCGCGTCAGCTTCACGGAGCAGGTTCAATCACGCGCGCTCACGCTTCGTGTCAGAAACAGCTGCTGATCGCCCATGTTAATGAGCTTCTCCAGGAGTTAGCCGCGTCCCCCCGTCGTGTTCTCAATCAGATCCAACAAATGGACGGCGGCGGCGAGCGGTGTAGTCCCCGGAGACCTGTGCAGACGCGAGACGAGACGTGCCGGGACATCTCGAGGCTCAGTGAGTGCGTTGTGTTCAGTTTAGATTTGTGAGATGAAGTGGGAGTGGAATTCAGTTTGAATGTGGAGACTCTGGGGCACCTTCTCGAGGAGACTCTGGAGCACCTTCTCGAGGAGACTCTGGAGCACCTTCTCGATGAGACTCTGGAGCACCTTCTCGAGTAGACTCTGGAGCACCTTCTCGAGTAGACTCTGGAGCACCTTCTCAATGAGACTCTGGAGCACCTTCTCGAGTAGACTCTGGAGCACCTTCTCAAGGTGACTCTGGAGCACCTTCTCGAGGAGACTCTGGAGAACCTTCTCGAGGAGACTCTGGAGCACCTTCTTGTGGAGACTCTGGAGCACCTTCTCTTCTTCTCGTGGAGACTCCGGAGCACCTTCTCGAGGAGACTCCGGAGCACCTTCTCGAGGAGACTCTGGAGCACCTTCTCGTGTAGACTCTGGAGCACCTTCTCAAGGTGACTCTGGAGCACCTTCTCGAGGAGACTCTGGAGAACCTTCTCGAGGTGACTCTGGAGAACCTTCTTGTGGAGACTCTGGAGCACCTTCTCGTGGAGACTCTGGAGCACCTTCTCGTGGAGACTCTGGAGCACCTTCTCGAGGAGACTCTGGAGAACCTTCTCGAGGTGACTCTGGAGAACCTTCTTGTGGAGACTCTGGAGCACCTTCTTGTGGAGACTCTGGAGCACCTTCTCGTGGAGACTCTGGAGCACCTTCTCGAGGAGACTCTGGAGCACCTTCTCGTCTTCTCGTGGAGACTCCGGAGCACCTTCTCGAGGAGACTCCGGAGCACCTTCTCGAGGAGACTCTGGAGCACCTTCTCGTCTTCTTGTGGAGACTCCGGAGCACCTTATCGAGGAGACTCTGGAGCACCTTCTCGAGGAGACTCTGGAGCACCTTCTCGTCTTCTCGTGGAGACTCCGGAGCACCTTCTCGAGGAGACTCCGGAGCACCTTCTCGAGGAGACTCCGGAGCACCTTCTCGTGGAGACTCCGGAGCACCTTCTCGAGGAAACTCCGGAGCACCTTCTCGAGGAGACTCTGGAGCAGGAGACTCTGGAGCACCTTCTTGTGGAGACTCTGGAGCACCTTCTCGAGGAGACTCTGGAGCAGGAGACTCTGGAGCACCTTCTTGTGGAGACTCTGGAGCACCTTCTCGAGGAGACTCCGGAGCACCTTCTCGAGGAGACTCCGGAGCACCTTCTCGAGGACACTCCGGAGCACCTTCTCGAGGAGACTCCGTAGCACCTTCTCGAGGAGACTCTGGAGCAGGAGACTCTGGAGCACCTTCTTGTGGAGACTCTGGAGCAACTTCTCGTGGAGACTCCGGAGCACCTTCTCGTGGAGACTCCGGAGCACCTTCTCGAGGAGACTCTGGATCACCTTCTCGAGGAGACTCCGGAGCACCTTTTCGAGGAGACTCCGGAGCACCTTCTCGAGGAGACTCCGGAGCACCTTCTCGTGGAGACTCTGGAGCACCTTCTCGAGGAGACTCCGGAGCACCTTCTTGAGGAGACTCTGGAGCACCTTCCCGTGTAGACTCTGGAGCACCTTCTCGTGCAAACTCTGGAGCACCTTCTCGTGGAGACTCCGGAGCACCTTCTCGAGTAGACTCCGGAGCACCTTCTCGAGGAGACTCTGGAGCAGGAGACTCTGGAGCACCTTCTCGAGGAGACTCTGGAGCACCTTCTCGAGGAGACTCTGGAGCACCTCATATAGTTATAGAAGTAAAGAATTATGGGACGGTCTAAAAACAATAGGACTCAATTTTGTCTTGAGTTATTGCTCCGTGGTGTGCGGTCACTTACAGGAATCCTTCACTTCAAGACGAACAGAACTCTTACTGCTCGTCATCTCCATCTGCACAACTCAGATGTGGAAAACACGGGACAAAGGGCGTCATTTTACAAACTTTCATTTATTCAAACAATCACTGAACTCAAGAGACACTCAACACGTCTTTGCCCCGGGACATCCTGAAGTTATCATCGCATCTGTATCGTATTGTACACTGTAAATTTACGTTAACCTGTGAAAACTTAAATGGAGTTGTTTCAGAACTGGAGAAAACACGGAGCCCCATCAGACCGTCATATTGTTTAAAGATATGACGATGTGGTACTTGAACTTTGGCGTAAAACTACTGAGAAACACTGACCTTGAAGTCCTACAATCTCCCAGATCCTCCTCCAGTTTCGACAAGAAGAAGAAGAAGCACATGTTTCAGCTTGGACAGAATGAAACGTCGGCGCGTACACAGCACAGAGCCGTGTAAGACCCCGTAAAACACGAGAAGGTCGCAGGGGCCCGTGGAAAACGTCCAAAAGCTCCGATTGTACATTTCTGTGGGACTCCTCCTCCATCTGCTGTGGCACTTTATGAATGAAGCCGTCCTCGGGCTTCTGAGTGACAGCGAGTCATAATGAAAGAACAAAATACTAGATCGTTTGAGAAAATGGCGCCTATAAATGAGAAACTGAACCGCCATCTGGACAAGAACGTCGTGGATACATCTCGTGGTGTGGTGACGATTATCTGTGTCATTGTCGCCCTTTTTAATCACGATAAACATTATTATTGCTCATCGTCTCGTCTTTACTCTCCAGAGGTCAATACATTCATAATGCTGTTTAATAAAACTATCATTTTACCGGTTTTCTGTCATAAATGAATATTACTCGCTGCAGCGTCTGGTTCAAATACAAAAAGATGAACAGATGTGACATTTTGGCATTTGCCTTTGTCGTTAGCGTTCAGCCTGCTTTACATTTGTGTGGAGGGATTTGTTTGGCGAAGGGAAGTGAATGTGAGGTAAATTCATGCGATAACTCCTGAATTACTTTGGTTTTCAATTCGATTCAAAGTATTCTTTGCAGGAACATTCATTTCAATAAAAGACAAGCAGATTAACCACGGTTCGACTCTGATTGGTTGTCGGCATGAATAAATTAAATGTAAGATAAAAAATAAATTAATAAAAAAGGTAAATTATTACTCTTACCTATTATGTATTTCCTCCATGGGAAAAAAAAGAGAAATATGAAATCTCAGTGCAAACCAACATTTTATTCTGGTATAATTTGTATTTATTTATTATTTATTTATTTGTATTGTTATTTTTTTAATTTATTTTTGCTATTTCTTGTTTTTATTATGTGTTTTATTATTATTATTTTTTTTATTTTTGTTGTAATTGTATTTATTTAATTTTTGTTTTTGTATTATTTTAAATCATATTTATTTATTTATTTATTTATTATTGTTATATTATTTATTAATTAATTATGTTTTTTCTCTTTTTTTCTTTTTTATTGTTGTAATTTAAAAAAAATATTATTATTTAAAAAATATATATATATTTTTTTTATTATTTATTATTGTCCATAACGTCTCCCTTTGGCTTTATATTGCTCAGACACATGACAAATCACATTTTGAAGAAAAAGATCATAAAATAACAACATTTTATTTTCATGTGTGAGTTTGAAGCGGATAAACCTGGTTTTCACCAGCTTCAGTGACTCGAGCGTGTGGCTCTGACTCGAGCGTGTGGCTCTGAGCGGAAGTGAAGGAACGACAAACAAAGATGACAGATTTTTTACTGTGAGAAAGTGCAATAAACGCATTTGAAACTCACGGCTCTGTATGTCACGTTCTGTATATTTAATAAAGACAGCAGCTTGTGGCGAGCGCCGGAAAGAAAAAGAAGAAGAAAAATCCAATTAACAGGTCGTCGCCGGCTCTGACCTTTTCCGTGATTTGTGAGCGGCAGGAGTTCTGAAGCGACGATGGAAATGAGACGTTTCGGAGATAAACTTCCTCAGAACTAAAACGTGTCGCGAATAAAGTTGAATTAATTCAATTTAAGGTTCTGTTTCCTGGTGTATGTCATCGTCCTTTCACTTTATTCACAAAGCACTGTTTATAAAGCGGCTGTTCCCAAAGTGCTGCACAGTTGATTTAAGAGTAACAAGTTCAACCTAAAGCATAAATAATGACTAAATACATTAAACTTTCAATCCTTAATGAGCTTTCTCTCCCTCCAGTCGCTTCTCTACACATTCTTATCAATTCCTCTTCATCATTATCACCACCAGAATTTCAAATACCGTATTTTCTGGAGTATAAGTCGCACCAGCCAAAAAATGCATAATAGAGAAAAAAAAAAAAAACATATATAAGTCGCACTGGAGTATGAAATGCAGTTGCAAGTGTGAAAATAACAAATAATATTACAGATAAGTCGCTCCGGAGTATAAGTATAAGTATGTAAGTATAAGTATCGCATCCCGGCCAAAACTATGAAAAAATGTGCGAAAATACGCTAATAATATATAATAAATAGTAATATGAAAAAACAAAAATAAAATACTACTACTACTGCTACTGCTTCTACTACCACTAATAATACTACTACTAATACTACGAGCATTTAAAAAAGAAAAAAAAATGACATCAGATCATATGGCCCAACTCTAATTGGTTGAGTTTTGGACCTATTGACTTTGGACCTCATTCTGCCCCGCCCACTTCTGCCTCTTCCTTTGGGACTTCCTGTCGATCGGGGACTCTGGTCACTTGAGTGGAGAACGAGGGACAAGTCTCGCCGCTAAAACATGCTCTAAAATGTAAAATGTCACGTGACCAACAAGTCAACAATGCTCCGACTTCCTGGACCTACTTTTTAGTCTGTGTAGAACTTATTTTCCTGGAGATTTTCTGGAATGAGGGGAATCGCCCTAATTTAAAGCTGCTTTAGACGTAGTTTTAGACTCTATGTAAATGTGGACTCCTGGGAAAACATTTGAACATTTATTTCATTAACGAGAATTAAAAAAAGATAAAAATAAATCATAGCAGCAAGTCAATTATTTCAGATATTTTTCAATTAGCAATGTGTAAAAAACGATTAAAAACACACTATATAATGCAAATGAACACAAGAGGTCCCTCCCTGTATGATAATGAGGGATCCACCCATACCCGCCGCCCGTCTGAAGTCACGCCCCCTCCTGGTGAACCCCGCCCAGAGCTGGCACGTCTCCATCCTGCGCGGCGGAGGTGACGAGCAGGTGAAGTCTGAATGTTTTCGGTTTACGGCGCTTGTAACGACTCGGCGCAAAAACACACACCGGCCCATTAAAGGCGAGGGTCCCGGGCCACGCGCCAAATCAGGATCAACAACGCGCTTAACGGCAGCTCTGGGCATCGTGCAAAAAGCGCCGTTAAATTTTAATCCACATCACGGCCCGACTGTGAGTGCCTCCAAACGAGTGATAAAAGCAGTAAAGTGTTGTGCGCTCGTACGTGAGTCATTAGTGCATCAGACGAAACGGGACGCAACCGCATTCAAACATGGCCAGTAATCAGATAACTAGAGTAATCAGATAATCCACCTATTAGAGTGACACATTTGGAAACAACTCTTTAAATCTTTAACGTTTTCTCTTTGGTTTTTTCTCTTTTACGCGTTAGTTTGGTCTTTTTTGGCGACCTGCAAATGTGAACAATCTGGGAGAAATCTGATTACTCACATGAGAAGTCACTGTTTACGTTTCACAAGTCGGATTATCTCTGCATTTGACCCGTTCAGTTTCAGCTCGACAGGAACAAAGACGTCTTTCATAATGACCAGATCGTCAGTTTTATATTTAATTAAAGGGCTTATGAGTCAGGCGTTTAAGTGTTTTTGTTCATCATGAATTAGGTCTTTGTTCATGCTTTATTAAGGATAATTAAGGTAAACTTGTCCCCGCTTTTACCCAACATGTTTGGCTTTGTTCATTCACTTCTGCCTTGTCTTATTTAGCTCGGTTTGTCATGCACGTACTGAACTGTTTCAACTCTTTTTTAACGACTCCTTCGGCTCTGCTCCTGTTGATGAGTTCCTCTGTGGCTCTTTGGCTCCCCGGGGCCCCGACCTCCACTTTAGGAACCTCTGCTGCTCCAACCCGGGTTCGAATCCCGAGATGGAGCAAAGGCTCACACGCTACACTCCACAAATAGTATCCAACTTTACTTAAAAATATTTGAATTAAGAAAATCTTGTAAAAAAAATATTGTAAATACTGTTTTTTTTTTTTTTTATCAAGAGGCATGTTTTGATATTTTAATCATAAATATAAACCTCTGCTCTCCATCTAACGCTGTAATATCAAATTCTAGAACATGATTTCCTTTGTGTTTCTTTTTTGCGGCGTTTAAAGTGTCTTTAAAGCCGGTCTCGCTGGCGCCCCCTTCTGTAGGGACGCTTGTAGCTTCACTTTGCACATCTGCGTCTCCTTTTAGCTTCCCAAACACGCTTCTCAGTCGGCAGAAGACGTGAGAACTACAGGGACTTGAATTCTGGTGTTTTTGGGGTAAAAAAACCCCTGTGGAATCCTCTTTGGTGAGAACATGACACGCTGGCGGAGGCAAGAGGAGTTGAAGTGGAGTTCACGGCGGTTCAGGCGCACGTTTGGTAACGCGGCAGGTTCAGAAGAATCAGGTGAAACTTCGGTCACAACGTTTGCGCTAAAGGCACTTTGAATCTTTTCCTGAGCGTTCGAGGAGAGGAACATCATCTTCTGCTGTCTTTTTAAGCTGCACAGGGCCGCTGCGAGCCTTTTGGGGGCCTGACGCAGAAATGCAGAAATGGTGCCCCAAACCCACTCTGAACGTGTAAATAAAATCTAGTGTTTGGACCCCTTTGTCTTCGTCTGCTGCTGCATTTTGGATTTGTGTTCGATTCCTGCGTCGCAATAGTAATTTACACAATCACAGTCCTAACATGGGTCTGGGAGCCGTCAAACAAAGAGCTTTCCAACAAAGGTCATATCATTTTCAGTATTCTGGTGCATTTTAGATGTAATATAATTTGCAACTCATTTCTCAGTTTATTATAGAGGGCCCCTGACAGCCCCTAAATGTCTCTGCACCGCCCCTGCTTTGTCAGTGCACAGCTCCAACTCAGAGTAAGCTTTCTTTAGACTCCTTTTTTAATTGCAAAAGCTTATTCTGTCATTCACTCCAAACTATCTGGTTGGTGCCCCTGGAGCATTTATTCTTGGTTAGTGCCCCTCCAACATTTGTGTCTGGTTGGTGCCCCTGGATAATTTGTGTCTGGTTGGTGCCCCTGGATAATTTGTGCCTGGTTGGTGCCCCTGGAGCATTTGTGCCTGGTTGGTGCCCCTGGAGCATTTGTGCCTGGTTGGTGCCCCACAAGCACTTGACGCCCCCCACACTACACTTTATGCGCGTAAAGGGAGCGACGGCACTGGACGTAGATTTTAAAGGCCTGTTTAAGAACTGAAATTTCAGCCTCAAATTTAGTTTTGCTCAAAAACCATAACGGCCCCAAATCTGCCACACCTTCTGCAGCCTCTCCATCCTCCTCCCTCCCTCTCTCTCTCTCTCTCTCTCTCTGAACCACTAAACTGCTCTCCTGGCATGTTCCCCTTTTCTACCCTCCCATTTCTATCCTCCCTCCACTCTTCCCCTCTCTCTATTTCCTCCCTCTCTCTTTATCTCTCTCTCTCCCTCTCTCTTTCCCTTTCTCACGCTCATTGTCTCTGCTCTCTCTCTCTCTTTCATCCCTCTTTTCTCTCCTCTCTTTCTCTTGCTCTCTTTACTCCCTCTTGGTCTCTTCCACCCTCTTTCCTCCCTCTTTTCTCTCCCCTCTTCTCTCTCTCTCTCCCTCTCTTGGGTTCTCTCTCTCTCTTGCTCTCTTTCCTCCCTCTTCTCTCTCTCTCTCTCTCTCTCTTTCCTGTCTGATGTCACTGTTGTGTTTATCTGTACTTCTGACAGTTTTCCCGCTCGTTCGACGCATCGTCATCGCCCGTTCGTCACACAAAGAGAATCAGAGAAAGTAATCATGAATGTAATCCTGACCGTAATCCTGAATGTAATCCCGGGATCGTAGATCACACGGGGAAAGGCCCGGTAAATCCCGTCGTCGTGGCGAAGGCTGTAGATAACGAGGACCTGACGGGGAGCGGCGCGCGGCTCATTTGCATACGATTCCACTAATTACGACACATTTGGCGCCGTAAATTGACGTGTGAATACGGCGCAAACGAGAGCAAATGATCTGGAATAACTGGCATCAGAGTCGGGCTGTTATCGAGTGGAATGTGCGTCTGTTTCAAAAGGGAAACTGCAAAATGTTGGAAATGGGGCAATTACAGGAGCAACAAAGAGCGTTATTGAGATTAAATCATGATCAAAACATACACGTCCTGCCTCTGCTCGTCTAAAGAACACACTTTTAACTCTTTTTTCACCACGACTGTTGGATTTTAGTCGCTTACAGGTAAACAACCTTTTTATAGTTAACAAATCCTTTTATTGGTCGTGTTGGAGATGTTGGTCATTATCATTCATCCTTTAACGACCTCTCAAACCCCAATTGAAGATCTCCAGCTCCAGCTCGTCCTTCATTTTCCTGATCATTTCCTGGGGTCAAAATGTTGTTTATGTCTGAAAACGTTTTCCAAATAAAAAAGCTATAAACCGGATTATTTAAAATGATCTTGACTAAAAGGGACAATTATTTTGAAACATAATGTGGCTTAACCTTTCTTTTCGTGGAATGACCTTTTTTTTTTTTTTATTTGAATACAAAAAAATGACCCAATCTGTTTTTTTTCCGGCCCCGCCCCTGTCAGTCTTTTTTTGTTTGTTTTGTGTCCAGTGTTACGTCGCTCTTTTCTTTCAGTTAAAAATATATATATATATTATTAGCAAAAAAACAATTTTCTCTGGCCTCTTTTTTTTGTCTGGTGTGTTTTTTTCTTCAAATTTTGTATTTTTCTTTCAATTTGAAAATAGTAATAATAACAACCAAAAAATGGCCCCATCTGTTTTCTGGCCCCGCCCTTGTACTAGTCATTATTCCCCCTTTTTTTTTATTTCAACTTCTCTCTTCTCTTTTAAATATAATAAAAAATAGAAATAAAATCATAATTAGAAAAACAAAAACATTAGTAGTTTAATGAAGGCTTGTTTGCATCGTTCTGTAAATCCGGTCGTATCGTGATCACGGTCCAGCTGGGTGGCGGCTTGTTGTCATGACGTTTACAGAGACCGTTACCACTCAAGAGCAGCGGAAATCGGCGTTTAATTCAAAGTCGATTCAGAGCAATATCGTGACTTAAAACGTCCAAAATGATAAAACAAACGACCCTCAAGACAAAAGCACGACACGTCTTTTTCATCTTTTGACTCAAAACCGATTCAAAGTTGGATTTCGTCTTTCTGCAAAAAACGACGTAAAAAAACCCCGAAGAGGAAAGTGAAAGTCCCTCTCTCTCTCGAGCATCTGTACGTGAGCTTCTTCTTCGTCTCGGCTCCTGGATCGTGGGCGCTGTCGATGTCGTCTCCCCCCGCGTCGGGCCCCCGCCGTGGGAGGGGGGGGTCTGTCGGGGGCCGTTTGATGTTCCTCTCCGGGAGTCTGAATGAGGAGTGCCTGTACTACCACCGCCACAGCCACCGCCGCTTCTGTGTGGGAGGCGCGCCGAGGAAGAGAAAATGAGCAGGAATCAAACGTGAAATATTCAGGGTGAAAGTAGCGTGTTGTTAGCGTGTTGTTAGCGCGCACAAACACACAGTCATGGCCACTGTTTTAACAAAGAAGATACAAGATACAGTTAATGTAAATGTTCAACGTAATCGTGGTTTATTGGACATAACGGGTATTTTGGAACGATTTAAAATGTCAGTGTAACGGTTATTGTGAGAAAAACATGGCAATTTAACCATTGTATTATATTATTTTCCTCCATATGTTTCCCGTTTCATGATATCAAACTTTCTGAATGATTAATTTGATTCTGAAGTCGTTGCATTTCTTTTAATTTTACAAAAAAAAATATATCACTTAGCTTGAAAACTGTCACTTTTCTCTAAGTTGAATTCAATTAAAATTAAAATTATCTAAAATTGTCATGATTATTATCTTGACGTCCCGATTTGCAGCTTTTGTGTAAGACAGTCACGCCCACGGGTTTAACAAAGGTACAGTTAATGTAAATGTTTAACGTAATCGTGGTTTATTGGACATAACGGGCATTTTGGAGTGATTGATGTCATGATTTCAAATGTCAGTGTAACAGTTATTGTGAGTAAAACATGCCTATTTAACGATTGTTTTCTTTTATTTTCTTAACACATTCATCGGTGCTCCTCCATTTGTTTCCCGCATCATGATATCAAACTTTCCAAATGATTAACGACAAAAAAAGGCTCTTTACATTTAATTTTACTTTTCTGACAAATGGCTGAGCAGAAGTTGTTACATTTATTTTAATTTAACTAAACAAAAGACACAATTTAGCTTGAAAATTGTCCCTTTTCTCTAAATTGATTGAAATTAAATTTAAAAAAATCTAAAATTTTCACGATTATTATTTTTTTGGTTCTTACGGTTATATTGTGACCAAAATAATCACGATTATCGATTCACGTAAACATCTTGACGTCCCGATTTAGAGCTTATGTGTAAGACGCGCTTGTGTCATTAATCCTGTTATTAAACTTCCCAGATTTGTGACGTCAAAAGTAGAAATCTGGAGGTTTCCCGTGCCGTTTTCAAGTCCATAAATCATCACCGGACGGAGCATTTCACCCTCAAACCACGTTGGTCACAAGCGTGTAATCCCCTCTGCTGCCAGTAGGTGGAGCGCTAACACAAACCCTTTAAGCCAATGAGATGTTTCCTCTTGAATATGTTTGGAGCGTCACCATCTGGGCCTCACGACACCGACACGGAAAACACAATTATGACTCGCTGATGTGTTAACCGCATTTGCATATTTTAAAGTGACGTCATTAATTTATGTTTATTTGTGACGTGATTTAATGCAATCAAAGTAATATAGTCGTCACGTGGCTTTCAGATGACATTCAATGTATGTTTACACTATTTTACACTCATTCTGTAGAAAAAAACCTTGTCTCTCTATTGTCCTGTCTTTGTTAATGTAGTTTTTAATGATATTTTTATATTTACATAATGTACATTCAGGTTGAAGGTGACTGTTGTTATTTCAGCCACAATGGACTGTAGGCGTTACCCTGACAACAGCCCAAAGACAACTCTCATTCATATGCAAACCAGAACTCAAAATACAATCATATGTATTTGTATCATTTGAAGAAAAAATGCAAATACTATCGAAACATAAATAACTGTTCACTATTTGTCATTTGTCATTATGTTCAAAAAAATCTATTTCCCGTTTGTGTCATTCTGTTTTTAACAGTTTTTTAACAGTTTTTAACAGTGTTTAACAGCTTTCTCTAGTACAAGTACTAAAAAATGCTTTGAAATGTTTGGCTTGTCAAAAATGTTCCTATGTAAAGATGAAAATATAATTACCGTCTCCTGTGACAGTGGGCGTGTCTCCTGTGCAGTGGGCGTGTCTCCTGTGACAGTGGGCGTGTCTCCTGTGACAGTGGGCGTGTCTCCTGTGCAGTGGGCGTGTCTCCTGTGACAGTGGGCCTGTCTCCTGTGCAGTGGGCGTGTCTCCTGTGCAGTGGGCGTGTCTCCTGTGACAGTGGGCGTGTCTCCTGTGCAGTGGGCGTGTCTCCTGTGACAGTGGGCCTGTCTCCTGTGCAGTGGGCGTGTCTCCTGTGCAGTGGGCGTGTCTCCTGTGACAGTGGGCGTGTCTCCTGTGACAGTGGGCCTGTCTCCTGTGCAGTGGGCGTGTCTCCTGTGCAGTGGGCGTGTCTCCTGTGACAGTGGGCGTGTCTCCTGTGCAGTGGGCGTGTCTCCTGTGACAGTGGGCCTGTCTCCTGTGCAGTGGGCGTGTCTCCTGTGCAGTGGGCGTGTCTCCTGTGACAGTGGGCGTGTCTCCTGTGCAGTGGGCGTGTCTCCTGTGCAGTGGGCGTGTCTCCTGTGCAGTGGGCGTGTCTCCTGTGCAGTGGGCGTGTCCAAATACCTGACCTTCGATGCTCATGATTATCTTCATTAAGTTTCCCTCTGACTATTTCGTTGAGTATGTTTGTCATCGATGTCATTAAGCGGTTAAGACACGCCCCCTTCTGCTCGATCCAGATCGAGTAATGGCCGATCCGCTGAAAGCTTCAAGAATGATCTGCTAACGTCACTAAACTTTGGGTCGGCACGTTAGCGGTTAGCGGTTAGCGGTTAGTGGTTAGTGGTTAGTGATTAGCTCTCTCGCTTCACAGCAAGAAGGTCCTCGGATCAATTGCTGCCCTGCATGGGACCGTTCTGTGTGGAGTTTGCATGTTCTCCCCGTGTCTGCGCAGGTTTCCTCCGGGAGCTCTGTAATCTTCTACCACTCAAAACACGTACAATAGGCTCCTCCCCCTTTGCAAAAGTGATTCCTTATCTCAGTGGGAGGTCAATAAAACGTAGGACTCACATGCTGCTGATCTTTCTGCCTCGTCTCCACCACAGCCGACCCCGCCCTTGTTCACTGAGGGGCCCATGACCACAAGATAATACTCTGACCAAGACCCCTGAGTTTCCCAGGAAATGTAATGCTCTTAATGGTTAAAACCCTTAGATTACTCATGGCACAGTCCCTCCAACGCTCCTGATTTCCAGCAGTCACACAAAGAATTACACTTATGGCCCCATCTCCAGCCCAGGCTCCAGCGGTTTTGGGCTTAACCTGGTGAAGGCTTCACAAACCCTGAGATTTATCAGTCTGCGAACAAAATATTGAGTTGGAGTCACTTTCATTGACAGCCATTTCCTCCGGTGTAAACTCCACCGCCGGCTCCTCCTGATCCGTCTGCTGCTCTCAAACAATATCATGATCCAGGTGAGGCTTTCACGTCACAATAAAAGACCAATGTCCCTCGCCATCGACGCAGCTTTAGAGCCACTTCATCAAGCCACTAGATTTACTAAGCTTGATTTCCCAAATGCTCATCATCTTGTACGTATTCACCAAGGCGATGAGTGGAAAAGAGCATGTGACACGCCCCTTGGCCACGCCGCTCGGCCCTTGGCTCTTGTCAGTGACGTTCTTCGAGATCCGCTCAACGTGTTTGTATTCGTCCGCCTTGATGACATCCTCAGCATGTCCGTCTGATGCTGCCGCTCGGTTTGGCGGTTGAGCAGGCGCGAGTGGAACCAGATTCTGCTCGAGCGAAGGCGGTGGCAGAGTGGTCGGACCAGGATATCGTTAAAAGGCTCCAACTCTTCATAGGTTTGGCAAACGTCCATCGCAGAGTCATCAATGACCAGAGCAGTAAAGAACATGCACCGAACTGAAGCACTTTTGGTCTCGGCTCCTGTACCGGCCCATCTCGATCTCTCCAAGCCTCTTATCGTGGAGGTTGATGCATCAGACTCTGGGGCAGGTGTGGCCCTGTCCTGCTCCTGGCCGTGCTCTGGGCCCTTCAGGAATGGAGACATCGGCTTGATGGTGCTGAACAGCCTTTTGTTTTCTGGACGGACCATAAAAGATCTCTCCCACTTCCATCCGGACAAGAGATTAAACGCTCGTCCGGCACGGTGGGCTCTCTTTCCTTGGAAGATTGAACTTCACACTCAGCGACCGCCGAGGACTGCACAACATCGAGCCTGATCCATTATCTCGTCAATCTCCGGCTGACGACGCAGAAACGCTGCCAGTGTTGAAAAGGATAAAGTCTTTCCTTTCATCCTGCCATATTTCTTCAGACCGACAATGCTGTAAAGGAATAATAAAGCTGCAACTAATGGTCGTCTAGTCGACTAATCAGAGATGATTTATGTTATATATTAAGACTTTTAGAATATGTTTTCAACCAAATACTGTTTGAAATATGTATATTTTAAAATTTAAGCAGGAAAGTTCAATTGATATTAGATCTTTTCCAAGGGCGTCCTGGCATTTAAATAACATTAGGGTTATGAAAAACATTTGCACGTTATTGATGAAGTCTAATGTTTTCACATTGGATTTGAAGTCATTTAAAGAGAAGAAATACAATCTTTCTGCCACATGTTCCAAGCAAAAGGAACTGAGATGGACAAAGCTCTGGGCGAAAGGATCGTACGAGTCAAGACTTCTGTGACTTCTGGAGAGAGAATATTCATGAAGAAAGTGTATTATTGATACAGATCTGAAAACATTTATTCTTTTTTAACACGTTTATTTAATAATGCCACTGTCTTTGTTTGAGTTTATAGGATTATTTCCATTGTCGACTAGTCAAGATTAGTCCAATATCAACTGCTGCAGAACAGCATCTATTTTGGTGCACTATTCTGCATTTGATGCACGGCTGTAAACTGCAGTCAGAACCCACCCTCTCCTCGTCTCCTCGTCTCCTTCTCTCCTTCTCTCCTCGTCTCCTTTCCTCTCCCACTCCCGCCTCGCAACTCCAGGGAATCGTAGCATGTTCATTATTCTTCCTAAAAGAGCCATTAAAATTTCATCAGTGCAACACGATCGGAGGCTGCGGCGGCGTGCGGCGGCTGCAGAGCGGCTGCAGAGCGGCTGCGAGCGGTTGCGAGCGGCTGCGTGCGGCTGTGCAGCGCTGCTTGACTGCGTGGCTGCGCGGGCGGTGTTTGTGAGCGAGAGAGAGAGAGAGAGCGAAGGCACAGCTGAATGAATCCCAAAGCCCTCCCCTTTCCCTCGCTCTCCCCTCGCCTCTCTCTCTCCATCCTCTCTCTCTCCATCCTCTCTCTCTCCATCCTCTCCCTCTCCATCCTCTCTCTCTCCATCCTCCCTCTCTCTCCATCCTCTCTCTCCGTCCTCCCTCCCTCTCCGTCCGCGCCTCTCCTCCTCTTCTTCTTCTGTCCTCGTCTTTCTCCGGCGGCGGCGGCTGCGAGAGATGCTAAAGCGGCTCCGCTGATGCGAGCCCGGCACACCCCTCCCTTGCCTTAACCTTTTACTACTACTATTTCTACTACTACGAATACTTCTACTTCTATTTATACGCCTGCTGCTGCTGCTGCTTCTCCCTGGAAGGCGCCGGAGTAGATTTCCTAGGGCAGAATAGTGTGGAATACATTTGGAGGTTCCATGTGGATTTTGTTTTCTCGCCGCTGCTGGATGTTACTTTAAGACGTGGATTCATTTGGATTATTTAACGGTACGTGATCGCGTCTTTTCTATATTTCTAGCACATTTTTCTAGTAAATTTCTAAAGCAATGCAGTGTTTGTTTTATAGTAACTGGAATTTAAGTTTTTTTTTAGGGCTGTAAACAAAATGGTATTGAAAAACAAGGATTTTCTAGACAATTTTTGACAACATTTTATTCTCCTTTATAGAGCATGAACAGAGACTCAATTACTACTTAATTAAGTAGTTACTAAGCCTTAATCATGAGTTTGTCATCATGAATTAAATATGTGTTCATGCTTTATTAAGTATGAGGTGTATTTATTAACTTTTGTTTGTCCTTTTGTAAAATAATGCAGTGTTTTTTGTGGCTTTAAACAAAATGGTCCTGAAAAAGAAGCCGATTCACAATATTCTAGAGCAATATTTTGTAGCAAAATTTCAAATGGATTCAAGTGGAATTTGCTGAACGTATTATTGGAACGTTTGTACGATTTTTTTTTTTTTTTTAAATTTGTAGATCATTTTTGGAAACACGTAACACAACAATAATTACACATTTAGCTTTAATAAACCATGAACTAAGACTTTAATCAAAATTCATAGTTTATTAAGAAGAATTCAAGCTTAATTAACACAGTGAATACTAAGTTAAGTTAAGCCTCAATCCTTCTTTATCAACTATTTGTTATTATGAATTAAGTAGTTGCTCATTTTCTATTGCTATTATAGATGTATATTTTATTTTTAGTGTTATTTTATGAAGGAATACAGCGATTTTTCATGGTAACTTTGGAGCTGAATGTTTGTGATCTCATTCATTTTGAATATTTCTGGGCGGTTCTTTTGTCATTTGATAAAGGAATGTTGTTGTGTTTCATTTTTAATTCAATTATTTAATGAAATGAAAGATGTTTTTTTGAGTAAACAGAATGGAGAAAACGTTTTTCTCTTTTTGTTTTACACCTGAAGCCCGTTAAACCCACACACTTTTACCTAGTTAAAAACACAACTGTAAATCAGAAATATCCACATCATTTAGTGCCGTATTCTTCCAGAAAATGTGTTAAATAATATTCTTTGTGAGGATCAAACGTAGACGTGCATTTTGAAGGCGTCGTCCGCTTTGAGTCGTGTTTCAGGGTGAATTCTGGGAAAAGTGTGTGGGTTTTGAACTGGTTTAAGGTGTAAAAAGCGCAGCAGGTTTTCTCCTCGACAGTGAGAGACGCGGGACCGCGAGGAGCAGATGGAAATTTGGGGCTTGTTGACTCTTGATCAAAGTGACAGGAATCAAAGCGCGTCACGTGATCCTCATGTTGAGACGCGTAATGAGCGTCAAAAAAAGGAAAAAAAGCTTTCTTTTTTCTCTCTTTCCCTTTTCTTTTCTCTTTTTTCTTTTACTGGTAAAGCGTAAAACAACACATACTATGAAGACGTATAACTACAGGAGAAGAACAACTACAGAAGACGTTCAACTACAGGAGACGTACAACTACAGAAGACATACAATTACAGAAGACGTACGACTACAGGAGACGAACAACTACAGAAGACGTCCAACTACAGAAGACGTACAATTACAGAAGACATACAATTACAGAAGACGTACAACTACAGAAGACGTACAATTACAGAAGACATACAATTACAGAAGACGTACAACTACAGAAGACGTTCAACTACAGGAGACGTACAACTACAGAAGACGTACAATTACAGAAGACGTACAACTACAGAAGACGTTCAACTACAGGAGACGAACAATTACAGAAGACATACAATTACAGAAGACGAACAACTACAGAAGACGTCCAACTACAGAAGACGTACAATTACAGAAGACATACAATTACAGAAGACGTACAATTACAGAAGACGTTCAACTACAGGAGACGAACAATTACAGAAGACGAACAATTACAGAAGACGAACAATTACAGAAGACGAACAATTACAGAAGACGAACAATTACAGAAGACGAACAACTACAGAAGACGTCCAACTACAGAAGACGTACAATTACAGAAGACATACAATTACAGAAGACGTACAATTACAGAAGACGTTCAACTACAGGAGACGAACAATTACAGAAGACGAACAATTACAGAAGACGTACAACTACAGAAGACGTACAATTACAGAAGACGTACAATTACAGAAGACGTACAATTACAGAAGACGTACAATTACAGAAGACGTACAATTACAGAAGACGTACAATTACAGAAGACGTACAATTACAGAAGACGAACAATTACAGAAGACGTACAATTACAGAAGACGTACAATTACAGAAGACGTTCAACTACAGGAGACGAACAATTACAGAAGACGAACAATTACAGAAGACGAACAATTACAGAAGACGAACAATTACAGAAGACGTACAATTACAGAAGACGTACAATTACAGAAGACGAACAATTACAGAAGACGTACAATTACAGAAGACGTACAATTACAGAAGACGTACAATTACAGAAGACGAACAATTACAGAAGACGTACAATTACAGAAGACGTACAACTACAGAAGACGAACAATTACAGAAGACGAACAATTACAGAAGACGAACAATTACAGAAGACGAACAATTACAGAAGACGTTCAACTACAGAAGACGTACAACTACAGAAGACGTACAACTACAGGAGACGTACAACTACAGAAGACGTTCAACTACAGAAGACGTACAATTACAGAAGACGAACAATTACAGAAGACGTTCAACTACAGAAGACGTACAACTACAGAAGACGAACAATTACAGAAGACGTACAATGACGTTCGATGACTAAAACGTGTGATTTCAGCGGAGAAACTGGGATTAACCAAAGAGTTTTTCAAAGTAAAACCATCAGATCCACGTGTGATTGGAGATAATGATGGATAATTAGAATGTTTGATGAAGGCAAAGTCCAGATTTTTAGGTTTTACTGGACTAATACTCGACCACACACTTGTTTTTCATTTTATCCACCAACATGTTACACACTTTATCGTAAATGATACGTTTTGTGACGGATAAATGACATTTTTATTACCTGAAAATGTTATGTTTTTCAACCGTCGTCATAGAAAACCAAACTAACTGACATTTCTGCCCTGAAAATGACTTTAAAGCATAACCGTTTCGATCCGTCGGTTGATCTTTGTCGCCTGTTTTGTCGTAGCCGGTGTGATACGTTGACATCGAACACTCGCTTTTGCACAGTTTTCACGTGTCAAAACGTGTCAGGTTTTGAACGCGTCGCTCCCTTCGATTCGCTCGTTCGCCAACTCGATATCGGCCTTATTTCCCGAGCCTGTTCGCGGTTGAGCCGAGCGCGTCTCGTTAGCGGCGCTTTCCGACATCGATCGGCCGCTCGGGAAAACCCTTCCGCTCGGGGAATCCGCCCCGTTGCCAGAAGGATTCCGCGGGCTCTCAGGTGGATCTGATGCCGCTAATTGTGTCCTAATTGGGTTCCCGTACGCCGCGGAGGGCTGAGGTTTCCAAGCAGAGCGGGATCAAACGGCGACGTCAACGCTAAGCAGATGAGAGGAAGCGATGGAAGCTGATTGTGAAACCTTGATCATATTAGTTTTTTGATGATGGATGTGCTGTAGGCGGCTTTTGGACGTCAGTTTGAACCGTTATGTGCACGTCCTTGCTCATTTAAATATGTAAATGTTTTGATTTCCCCTGTTATAAGTTGTTAAAACTGTATAAAAACCTCTAACTCCCACATACTGACATTAAGCAACATTAAATTGACTTTTTTGAGCTTTTAATCAGGTTAAACATTGCCAACTCATCAAAAACTCACCTTCTTCTTCTTCTTTGGTGTTTTATGGCGGTTGGCATCCATAAAGTGTTACATTACCTCCACCGGCTGTAGTTGTACGTCTTCAAAGTATGTGTTTCATGCTATAACGTAAAGAAATAAGAGCGATATTCTTGTGATTGCTGTAGCTTTGCCTCAGCTTCACTGACACTTCTTCAACGCAAATCCCAGAGCGTGGATTTTCTTTACTTTGAAATGCTGCACGACTTATGTGTTTTGGACAAACTCTTTCCGGATCCTGGTTGTGACGTTAGAACATAAAACATTTCAGATTTCTATTTCATCACAAAGCACAGTTCTCATTGGCCGCTGCCTCACCGTGGAATAAACTACATGCGCTCGACAGGTTCCAAATGGACGGAGAAGATTTGTGTGGTGCTGGTGCAGGTTTGTGTGGTGCAGGTGCAGGTTTGTGTGGTGCAGGAGCAGGTTTGTGTGGTGCAGGTGCAGGTTTGTGTGGTGCTGGTGCAGGTTTGGGTGGTGCAGGTGCAGGTTTGTGTGGTGCAGGTGCAGGTTTGTGTGGTGCTGGTGCAGGTTTGTGTGGTGCTGGTGCAGGTTTGTGTGGTGCTGGTGCAGGTTTGTGTGGTGCAGGTGCAGGTTTGTGTGGTGCTGGTGCAGGTTTGTGTGGTGCTGGTGCAGGTTTGTGTGGTGCAGGTGCAGGTTTGTGTGGTGCAGGTGCAGGTTTGTGTGGTGCTGGTGCAGGTTTGTGTGGTGCAGGTGCAGGTTTGTGTGGTGCAGGTTTGTGTGGTGCTGGTGCAGGTTTGTGTGGTGCAGGTGCAGGTTTGTGTGGTGCTGGTGCAGGTTTGTGTGGTGCTGGTGCAGGTTTGTGTGGTGCTGGTGCAGGTTTGTGTGGTGCAGGTGCAGGTTTGTGTGGTGCTGGTGCAGGTTTGTGTGGTGCTGGTGCAGGTTTGTGTGGTGCAGGTGCAGGTTTGTGTGGTGCTGGTGCAGGTTTGTGTGGTGCAGGTGCAGGTTTGTGTGGTGCAGGTGCAGGTTTGTGTGGTGCTGGTGCAGGTTTGTGTGGTGCTGGTGCAGGTTTGTGTGGTGCAGGTGCAGGTTTGTGTGGTGCAGGTGCAGGTTTGTGTGGTGCAGGTGCAGGTTTGTGTGGTGCTGGTGCAGGTTTGTGTGGTGCTGGTGCAGGTTTGTGTGGTGCAGGTGCAGGTTTGTGTGGTGCTGGTGCAGGTTTGTGTGGTGCTGGTGCAGGTTTGTGTGGTGCAGGTGCAGGTTTGTGTGGTGCAGGTGCAGGTTTGTGTGGTGCTGGTGCAGGTTTGTGTGGTGCAGGTGCAGGTTTGTGTGGTGCAGGTTTGTGTGGTGCTGGTGCAGGTTTGTGTGGTGCAGGTGCAGGTTTGTGTGGTGCTGGTGCAGGTTTGTGTGGTGCTGGTGCAGGTTTGTGTGGTGCTGGTGCAGGTTTGTGTGGTGCAGGTGCAGGTTTGTGTGGTGCTGGTGCAGGTTTGTGTGGTGCTGGTGCAGGTTTGTGTGGTGCAGGTGCAGGTTTGTGTGGTGCTGGTGCAGGTTTGTGTGGTGCAGGTGCAGGTTTGTGTGGTGCAGGTGCAGGTTTGTGTGGTGCTGGTGCAGGTTTGTGTGGTGCTGGTGCAGGTTTGTGTGGTGCTGGTGCAGGTTTGTGTGGTGCTGGTGCAGGTTTGTGTGGTGCAGGTGCAGGTTTGTGTGGTGCAGGTGCAGGTTTGTGTGGTGCAGGTGCAGGTTTGTGTGGTGCTGGTGCAGGTTTGTGTGGTGCAGGTTTGTGTGGTGCTGGTGCAGGTTTGTGTGGTGCAGGTGCAGGTTTGTGTGGTGCAGGTGCAGGTTTGTGTGGTGCAGGTGCAGGTTTGTGTGGTGCTGGTGCAGGTTTGTGTGGTGCAGGTGCAGGTTTGTGTGGTGCAGGTGCAGGTTTGTGTGGTGCTGGTGCAGGTTTGTGTGGTGCAGGTGCAGGTTTGTGTGGTGCTGGTGCAGGTTTGTGTGGTGCTGGTGCAGGTTTGTGTGGTGCTGGTGCAGGTTTTTGTGGTGCAGGTGCAGGTTTGTGTGGTGCTGGTGCAGGTTTGTGTGGTGCTGGTGCAGGTTTTTGTGGTGCAGGTGCAGGTTTGTGTGGTGCTGGTGCAGGTTTGTGTGGTGCTGGTGCAGGTTTGTGTGGTGCAGGTGCAGGTTTGTGTGGTGCAGGTGCAGGTTTGTGTGGTGCTGGTGCAGGTTTGTGTGGTGCTGGTGCAGGTTTGTGTGGTGCAGGTGCAGGTTTGTGTGGTGCTGGTGCAGGTTTGTGTGGTGCAGGTGCAGGTTTGTGTGGTGCTGGTGCAGGTTTGTGTGGTGCAGGTGCAGGTTTGTGTGGTGCTGGTGCAGGTTTGTGTGGTGCTGGTGCAGGTTTGTGTGGTGCAGGTGCAGGTTTGTGTGGTGCTGGTGCAGGTTTGTGTGGTGCTGGTGCAGGTTTGTGTGGTGCAGGTGCAGGTTTGTGTGGTGCTGGTGCAGGTTTGTGTGGTGCTGGTGCAGGTTTGTGTGGTGCAGGTGCAGGTTTGTGTGGTGCAGGTGCAGGTTTGTGTGGTGCTGGTGCAGGTTTGTGTGGTGCTGGTGCAGGTTTGTGTGGTGCTGGTGCAGGTTTGTGTGGTGCTGGTGCAGGTTTGTGTGGTGCAGGTGCAGGTTTGTGTGGTGCAGGTGCAGGTTTGTGTGGTGCTGGTGCAGGTTTGTGTGGTGCTGGTGCAGGTTTGTGTGGTGCAGGTGCAGGTTTGTGTGGTGCAGGTGCAGGTTTGTGTGGTGCAGGTGCAGGTTTGTGTGGTGCTGGTGCAGGTTTGTGTGGTGCTGGTGCAGGTTTGTGTGGTGCAGGTGCAGGTTTGTGTGGTGCTGGTGCAGGTTTGTGTGGTGCTGGTGCAGGTTTGTGTGGTGCAGGTGCAGGTTTGTGTGGTGCAGGTGCAGGTTTGTGTGGTGCTGGTGCAGGTTTGTGTGGTGCAGGTGCAGGTTTGTGTGGTGCAGGTTTGTGTGGTGCTGGTGCAGGTTTGTGTGGTGCAGGTGCAGGTTTGTGTGGTGCTGGTGCAGGTTTGTGTGGTGCTGGTGCAGGTTTGTGTGGTGCTGGTGCAGGTTTGTGTGGTGCAGGTGCAGGTTTGTGTGGTGCTGGTGCAGGTTTGTGTGGTGCTGGTGCAGGTTTGTGTGGTGCAGGTGCAGGTTTGTGTGGTGCTGGTGCAGGTTTGTGTGGTGCAGGTGCAGGTTTGTGTGGTGCAGGTGCAGGTTTGTGTGGTGCTGGTGCAGGTTTGTGTGGTGCTGGTGCAGGTTTGTGTGGTGCTGGTGCAGGTTTGTGTGGTGCTGGTGCAGGTTTGTGTGGTGCAGGTGCAGGTTTGTGTGGTGCAGGTGCAGGTTTGTGTGGTGCAGGTGCAGGTTTGTGTGGTGCTGGTGCAGGTTTGTGTGGTGCAGGTTTGTGTGGTGCTGGTGCAGGTTTGTGTGGTGCAGGTGCAGGTTTGTGTGGTGCAGGTGCAGGTTTGT
Source organism: Eucyclogobius newberryi (assembly GCF_026437365.1). Classification (NCBI taxonomy): domain Eukaryota; kingdom Metazoa; phylum Chordata; class Actinopteri; order Gobiiformes; family Gobiidae; genus Eucyclogobius; species Eucyclogobius newberryi. The sequence goes on along the minus strand of NW_027315834.1, from coordinate 46,919,630 downwards.
GTGGTGCAGGTGCAGGTTTGTGTGGTGCTGGTGCAGGTTTGTGTGGTGCAGGTGCAGGTTTGTGTGGTGCAGGTGCAGGTTTGTGTGGTGCTGGTGCAGGTTTGTGTGGTGCAGGTGCAGGTTTGTGTGGTGCAGGTGCAGGTTTGTGTGGTGCTGGTGCAGGTTTGTGTGGTGCTGGTGCAGGTTTTTGTGGTGCAGGTGCAGGTTTGTGTGGTGCTGGTGCAGGTTTGTGTGGTGCTGGTGCAGGTTTGTGTGGTGCAGGTGCAGGTTTGTGTGGTGCAGGTGCAGGTTTGTGTGGTGCTGGTGCAGGTTTGTGTGGTGCTGGTGCAGGTTTGTGTGGTGCAGGTGCAGGTTTGTGTGGTGCTGGTGCAGGTTTGTGTGGTGCAGGTGCAGGTTTGTGTGGTGCTGGTGCAGGTTTGTGTGGTGCAGGTGCAGGTTTGTGTGGTGCTGGTGCAGGTTTGTGTGGTGCTGGTGCAGGTTTGTGTGGTGCAGGTGCAGGTTTGTGTGGTGCTGGTGCAGGTTTGTGTGGTGCTGGTGCAGGTTTGTGTGGTGCAGGTGCAGGTTTGTGTGGTGCTGGTGCAGGTTTGTGTGGTGCTGGTGCAGGTTTGTGTGGTGCAGGTGCAGGTTTGTGTGGTGCTGGTGCAGGTTTGTGTGGTGCAGGTGCAGGTTTGTGTGGTGCTGGTGCAGGTTTGTGTGGTGCAGGTGCAGGTTTGTGTGGTGCTGGTGCAGGTTTGTGTGGTGCTGGTGCAGGTTTGTGTGGTGCAGGTGCAGGTTTGTGTGGTGCTGGTGCAGGTTTGTGTGGTGCAGGTGCAGGTTTGTGTGGTGCTGGTGCAGGTTTGTGTGGTGCAGGTGCAGGTTTGTGTGGTGCTGGTGCAGGTTTGTGTGGTGCTGGTTTGGGGTGAGGGGGCGGAGCGGGTGGAGCGGGGGAGCAGGAGGAGGGACGTCTCTGGGTCCACAGCCGTACATCACGCGGCTCCTAATGGAAAAGGAGCGACTTGAAGGGTCCTCTCCACCTCTCCTCCTCTCCACCTCTCCTCCTCTCTACCTCTCCTCCTCTCCTCCTCTCCACCTCTCCACCTCTCCACCTCTCCACCTCTCCACCTCTCCAGCTCCACCTCCATCACTGAGACATACCTGTGGCACAACGAAAAGCCTTAATTATTAAATCAACAACATGGTTTGAATTTGAGATGAGATAAAAGAGCTTTAGGTTTAATTTTATTAGCACATTTATGAGTTAAATTCTTTATGCACGTCATATTTGACCCTATAGATGATGCTATTATCATTATTATTTCATTATTCACTTTTTTCAATTCAATTCAATTGAATTCATTTTGTAAATTGATTAAACAATGTTCATAGGGACTTGGTGATGTCCCAGGGTCCCCTGTCCTTTTTATGTTGCACCTTAACGTCAAGACAAGTTCATATGTTTGAACTGTGTTCCATGACAACGGCAATAAACCTTTTTTCTGATTCTGAGGTTTAGGTTATGTCGGGCTGAGGAATCGTAACAATTTGTACTCAAGAAAAATACGGTGGCTTGAAAAGTACACATGAAAAATACTGCTCTTACCACAGCTCATCGCATTTTTGAAGCATTTTAGATCCGTCTTTTGTCCAAAACGCGATCGATCAAACTGTGTAACCGGAATTAAGTTGTGTTAAACTACTCTCCACACGTCCTCTGAGCTCTGGCCAATCAGAGCAGGCGACGTGCTGTGTTTTGTGAGTTTGTCGGTTTCTAAAGACGCAGAAACGGTCGTGCATCTTGGGACTTGACCCGCGCTGTAACGTGCAGTGAACAATCACATGCGAGAATGATACAAATATCATATCCAGCCACAGTTAAAATGACTTGAACTCTGAATATTTATCTGGATTTCAAAGATGATAGTTATTAAAAAATGGTCGGATCGGTAGTCGGGGAGTGGCAGCCACACCTCTGCTACTGCAATACAAATATGAATATACAGTATTTGAGTTAAACGTGTAGCACAGGCTGAAGCACACGCTACAGCTCAGTTTACACTGTTTTATCAACACGTAGACATAAAACAGTCACGTTTAGCCTCGTGTGTTTGATGATGTATGTTTTTTCAACCCGTTCATCCATCACCTCCGTCACCTCCGTCACCTCCTGACCCTAGAGACCCCGCGGGCCCATCCTCCTCTCCTGCTCATCCGTCCATCCTCCCAAACACCTCCCAAAGAGATCTGAACAAGTCGGGTCTTGATTGATGTGAAAATCGTTTTTGGTTTGGTTTGGTTTTTGGTTTGGTTTGGTTTTTGGTTTGGTTTGGTTTTTGGTTTGGTTTTTGGTTTTTGGTTTGCCGAAGTAGAATCTATCGACCGTTTATTCTGGCGTTGTCGTGTGGCGGCTGCGTTCTGGGGCGAAATACTAAAAAAGTACTCAACGAAATGTCAACGTTGACATAGAATGATGTCAGTCAGTTTAGGTTTTGCTGGAGAAACGAAATACAAAGATACATTAAATTCGATTTAAAAAAAAATCAACGCAAACATTTTGAATTGACAAGTGCGGATTGATTTTTTTCCATTTTTTGTAAAACATTGTTATAATTTTGTAGAAATATGTTTGCAATCAGAAAAACTAAAATATAACCACCCAATTTTTTTTACAACTCATCAATGATATATATTTTTTTCTTCTTTTTTTTTTGAAGTAAACAATGGTTTTGGTGTAAGTCTGTCAGTTGCAAGGGTTTTATGGTGAGATATTTACTTATTTATTCTTCTGTTTTTAAGGATGTTTGTATGTCATCATTTCTATTTGTTTGTCTCGAAAGATGTCGCGCGAAACCGTATTTTTAACGACAAGCGAAGCTGCCAATCTCTTTCGACCGACGCTCACGCACGCGCCACACCCGCACGAGGACACGCCCACAGACCAGTGCCCCCTGGTGCTCGCAGGGGCCTCTGCCGCTGACTGCACCTAGAGGACAAAAACACAAAGTCTGCAGACCACAGACACGAGGACAACGGTTATTTGTCCCACGCTCACGAAGGACAGCGACTCCGCCCACGTCTTCAGTCAATGATTTGCTAAAAGTGAAGGACAAGTGTCACGTGTCTTTCCTCGTGGTTCTGTTTAGAGCGAAATGAAAATAAATTAGATTATCTTTTGTAAAGTCCCTCAATATTCACTGGATTTGCCACTTTAGCAGCGACGATAAATGCAAACGTTTGATGCAACGGTATTCCACTTTATCTGCGTTTTAGAGATCGTGATTTGCAAACGATCGACGGCCGAAGAAAGACGGAGCTTTTCGTCGGATCGACAAAGCTCCGGCTCGACGAGCGGATTCGCACTTCTGATTGTTATCCATCTGTTAATTAACTAAAGCAAGAGAGGATAGTTCAAACAGAAACAATCACATAATTAACTGTTAAAAGTCACACGCTAAAGTTAGACCGATGATTTTCTGGTGTTTATTACAGTGACACGAATTAGCCTCTGTCGTGTACAACAGCTTCACATTAGTCGGAGGACAACATTTCTTCACAGTTTTATCAAGATCACATGGTTTTAATTATCTTTAACAGTTAGTTTAATATGTACAGGGTTTTATAATGAAGTGTCTTCCTCACAAACGTCTCCAGAGACTCTTTGCGGTGACATTAGAAGGTGGAAAGTGAAGCGAATTTAGCAGATTTAGGGCTCAATCTACTCGATCTAAACGCTATAAAAGCCGCTCGGGCCAAGGTTTCGTTATTTACGGCTTCATTTACCGACAAAGGCAACCTCCAAAAGCTGCATCCGTTTCAGGCTCGCTGCAGAAATGGCGTCCTCCGCAAATCACGTGGCGCAGGATCTGTGAAGGCGACGCGAAGCCCGGCGACCATGTTGAAACCGCGCAATTTGAGGTGTTTTTTTTTTGGTACGACGACTCAACAACTGGTGGAAACATCATCGCACAGACCTCGCGGACACGAAGACTCACGCCGCAAATAAGCGTTTTACGAGTAGCCACGCCTCCCAGAGCTCGCACAGACGCTAAAAAAACGAACAAAAACGACATCACGGCGGCTCCGTTTCCATCGCTTGATCAATACGCGCCGCTAAATGTTATAGTCCGGACATAAAACGCTCACATTTAGCCTTGGCTGCTCTTTTGGGCGTCGACGCGGGTGATGTATGCGTGGCCAACAGGACGCTCATTCCTCCCACCACCTCCGCAGCCTCTTGACCCCGCCCCCCCATCCCTCTGTTGACGCGTCCATCCCCCCTCGCTCCGCCGGCCCGTTACCCGAAGATGATGCATGCACCAGTCGATGTCGGAGGCGCGGTGATGTAGCGCTCGCCACGCACTCGATAACCGCTCATAGCACCAGCGGGCGCGTGGGGGGAAGGACGGGGGGGAGGACGGGGGGGGGGGAGATGGACGTGTTGCCCACGACGATACGAACCAGATACGATGGGTTCACGCTTCTAAACCGCCCACAGAGGGACAGGTCGAAGTTGCCGTTTGACTGTTGATTATAGAAGACTTTGTGTTCGGATTGTGCGCTGCAAATATATTTACGTTGCCAGATTTGCTGGTTTATGATTGATATCTTTGTGATACATGTAACAAAAACTGACAGAATGATCAATGGTGCAGATGGACATTTTTTCACAATTGCTTCAAAAAGTGGTGTCTACACAGGCCCGGGTGGGTGTGGTCAAGTGAAGACTATTTTGCCAATATAATACAGCAACCCAACGAAAAAATGACTAGATTCAGCTTTTGAAAATGTTCTGTTTGATTATTTCTTTCAAAAACAGCAAATCTTCAATGAAAAAATGACAAATTAAAACAAAAAAGGATAATAATGTAGTAAACACACTTTAGGGCTGTACAATTAATCGCAATAATCCAGTAATTGCGATGATTACATAGTTATGTCTGTGTCAACGCTAATTTAAATCATAGTAATTTAATTTTAATAAAAAATCTGGATTATTATTTTTTCCATAACCGAGCAGCTTTACAGCGACCTAGGGAATTGGCTATATTCATTTTTATTTATGTTTATTTATATTTATTTATTCATATTTATTTTTTCTTTATTCTTTATTTTTTCTTCATTTTTAAAATGTGCCCACAATATTTGCACACACCTTTCCAATCACTTGGAAAAAAAAAAAAAAAAATGGAATAAAAACCCGCCCCCTCAGGCGGGACATTTTTTGTATTTATTTTGCATCTTGTAAAACATTGTGAAAATGACGGCTCCGTTCCACGACAAAGAAGTGATTTAGGAGCGTCGGCGGGAGTCGAGAACGAGCTTCTGGACGCGGCCCGCTGGGGATTGTATTTTGTGTGTTTTAAAACGTGAGGATTCTGGGTGTTTTATTCGTGCGGGAGGGAAGCGGCGTGACTCACCCCTGATCGCGCTTTAAATGGAGCGAAATTGAGGCGCGTTCAGACCAGTCGTAGATCACTTATGCAATTACAAGCGTCGCAGAGCCGCCGGGTCATAAAAGTGAGGTTTATGACGCTCGGCAGAGGAGAGGGGGAGTGGGGGGAGGTGGGGGAGGAGGAGGGAGGACGAGGGAGGTGGGGGAGGAGGAGGGAGAACGAGGGAGGACGGGGGAGGACGAGGGAGAATGAGGGAGGATAGCTGTAGGGAGGATTCTGTATTTCTATAAGACAAATTCAATCTAGAGGTGTTAAACCGTCACTCAATGGTGACACAGGCGGAGAAGGCGGAGTCGTGTCGACTAAAACGTGGTTAAGAGCTTGCACTTTACTGCAGGCGCCGTTTACCTATATTTATTAGATATCGTAAAGCATCTGAGGTGAGAGCTGATTGGCTGTGCAGTTCTTGGCGGGAGGAGTTTAGGGACATGTTCTTGGTTGATGATGGTCCTGGGGGTCAAACACGGAACCTTCTTGCTGTGAGGCGAGAGTGCTCAGCCACTGTGCCACCAAAATAGATCAAATCAGTTAACCAGCTTCTTATTCACAGTTGCCTCACAATATTATTGCCATATTTTCCGAAACATAAGACTGTCAGGCCGGGGTGCGATTTATACTCCAGAGCGACTTATATGTGATATTATTAGTTATTTTCACACTGACAACCACAAGAGGGCGCTCTAGGCTTTAAGCGACACAGAAGAAGAATCTGCACTTCCTCTTCCTCTGGAGTTTGTGGAGTTGTTTAGAAGTGACACAGAGGAAAAAGAATTCAGTGGATTTAGTGATTTGGGGTAAAACTGATGCTTTGGTAAACTTGTTAGCATGTTCTTTATGCTATAGTTATCTGAAGAACTGTTCATATGTTACGTTAACATACCAGACACTTACCACAGTTCTGTCTGTGCCTCATGTAGCTGAAGGTGTTAGCGTTAGCATACGTCATGTAACTGAAGGTGTTAGCGTTAGCATACGTCATGTAGCTGAAGGTGTTAGCGTTAGGATACGTCATGTAGCTGAAGGTGTTAGCGTTAGGATACGTCATGTAGCTGATGGTGTTAGCGTTAGGATACGTCATGTAGCTGAAGGTGTTAGCATTAGCATACGTCATGTAGCTGAAGGTGTTAGCGTTAGCATACGTCATGTAGCTGAAGATGTTAGCGTTAGCATACGTCATGTAGCTGAAGGTGTTAGCGTTAGCATACGTCATGTAGCTGAAGGTGTTAGCGTTAGCATACATCATGTAGCTGAAGGTGTTAGCGTTAGGATACGTCATGTAGCTGAAGGTGTTAGCGTTAGCATGCGTCATGTAGCTGAAGGTTTTAGCGTTAGGATACGTCATGTAGCTGAAGGTGTTAGCGTTAGCATACGTCATGTAGCTGAAGGTGTTAGCGTTAGCATACGTCATGTAGCTGAAGGTGTTAGCGTTAGGATACGTCATGTAGCTGAAGGTGTTAGCGTTAGCATATGTCATGTAGCTGAAGGTGTTAGCGTTAGGATACGTCATGTAGCTGAAGGTGTTAGCGTTAGCATACGTACACCTATTCACCATGTTCTCTCATCTGTTATTATTTTAACTGTTCTTGGATTTGATCAAATAAATGTCCCCAAAAGATGTGACTTATACTCCAGTGCGACTTATACTCCAGTGCGACTTATACTCCAGTGCGACTTATACTCCAGTGCGACTTATACTCCAGATAATACGGTAAATCTTGGTCTTGTAAATCCCTGAGCGGCGACTGTGATCTTGGGCTCTGCAAAGATGAATTTAACTGAAGTATTTGTTGAATACCTCTTGCCACAGCTGCCCTGGGACAGACTGGCAAAGACATGACTGCCATTCTGTGTCAATAGATTACAACAAATCACACAATCAACACATCAATGACGTTTACGTGCCGTCAATAACCTTTAACAAATGAGGAATATGAGCCGTTTAAACCAAAACACTGAATATTTGTGTTCTGCACGAGTTCTATTTGCAAAGCATCATGGGAAACCTCAGACCGAGCACATTATCACGTGCAACCGAGCGCCGCACTGCTGGAGCCAGGGAGTGGAGGCTCTGATCAGAGTTTTGATCATGGAATCGACCGTTCTGTAGCGGAGAAAACACAACCAAAGCCCTGACCCAAAGTGACCAGCCCAGAAACGGGTCAATCCCAATCTTGACCTTGACCTTGACCCGTAAACTGACTCTAAACCTCGTCATTTTCAACACCGGCGCCGTTTGTTTGTCAGTTCTGGTATAAAAACCTCACCCAAAGCTAAATGAAGATCACATCCAATATCAACCCTTGCCTCAGCTCCTTGCCCTTTTGTGCTGTTGCATGCTGGGAAATCCCCCGTCACACGTTAAATGATTTTCTCACCACCTCCAGCGCCGGGCGAATCAGTCTGAGCGTCATTATGTGTAATTGAGACATCGTTTCTCTGAGTCAGCAGTGTCAGCCTGGAACACGTCCCTCTTATCTCCCCCGTCTCTCCCTCGGTCCCCGCGTCCCCCCGCGAGCGCCGACGCGGTATCGCCGGATTGCGCCGCGGAGAACGGGCTTGGCGCGCGAGCGGGAGAACATTAGCGTAATCCGGCGTAATTGTGCGTAATGCGCTTGTGTCGGGAGGAACGCCGGAGCGGAGCCGCAGATTCGGCGTTGTGTCTTTGTCAGAGCTGGTGTGTTCGGCAAGCGAGCGGGGGGGGGACATGCAGCGGGAGACCAGGCTTCGAAAAGGAAGACGGAGAAACGGGAAAATGAGTCTGAATCCGGCGAGACGCGCTTCAAGCGTTTACTCACTTCGAACGACAAATATTCTATATTGTTTGTACTTTCCACGGCGTTAGTTTGTGTTCGTGAGGCGTTCTCTCGTCGGGCGGTGTTAGCGCTACGTCTACTTCGGGAAATAAACAAAAGCTAGCTTGCCCCGGCATGCTAATGTAGGCACAAAAGAGCTCGAACTTTGACGACGCAAATCTGGAAAACTTGAAACCATTTTTTGTGAAGCTCAAAGACGGAACAGAGAAGACAAGATGAATGAAGCTCAATGAAACTCTAGCTCTGTTTTTGATGAAGAAACACTGTTGTAACAAGGCGAGAGCTCAATGAAGGCCATAATATGTGACGTTTTATGTGTCTTCAAAGAGCCACTGTACTAATAAAGAAAATGTCCAAAACATAACTGCAGATGAGACACTTTTGAGACACTTTTCAGACACTTTTGAGACCCTTTTGAGACCATTTTCAGACCCTTTTGAGACACTTTTTAAGACCCTTTTGAGACACTTTTTGAGACACTTTCGAGACCCTTTTGAGACCCTTTTGAGACACTTTTGAGATCATTTTCAGACCCTTTTGAGACACCTTTGAGACACTTTTCAGACACTTTTGAGACACTTTTCAGACACTTTTTGAGACACTTTTGAGACCCTTTTCAGACCCTTTTGAGACACTTTCGAGACACTTTTGAGATCATTTTCAGACCCTTTTGAGACACCTTTGAGACACTTTTTGAGACCCTTTAGAGACACTTTTCAGACACTTTCGAGACCCTTTTCAGACCCTTTTGAGACACTTTCGAGACACTTTTGAGACACTTTCAAGACACTTTTTGGGACACTTTTCAGACCCTTTTGAGACACTTTTCAGACCCTTTCGAGACACTTTCGAGACACTTTCCCCCCTGCCGTGCCCAGGATTCTCTCTGTTTACAGTGGGCGATAATTAGAACCGACGACATGTCATTTGATCGCTTTTGTGTCTTTTCAATTGCAATTAGAGCGCGTCATTTTGAAGCCGTGAGAAACTAGAGCGTGACAGGATCACACGCCGCCGAGAGGAGAAATCACATCCAACAAATAAGACTTTCCTGCCCGGTTCATGGCGCTTACTGATTATTTAAGCAGAATAGTTTTTGGTCGAGCGTTCAGATGAATGTGGTTCTGTTTCTTCAACTGAAACGAAGGCGGTCTGGTGGTCAAGGGTTTGATTCCCAGACCAGTTTGAACCTGAAACGTGCTCCGCAGAGCTGCAACTGACCCATATGTGCCGACCAAAGCCTCGCTAACTTGGACTATTGATGGTTATTGACGTAAAGATACTCAAACGTGCTTCACAGCAACATAAAGACAACTTCGAGTGGTTAAATCAGAAGGGAAACAATCATTAAAGGCTCTTAAAAGTCGACTTTGCATAATATCTTCAGTTCAGCCACGACCAAACGCTTTTACAACACAGAGGCTTGTGGGACTGGAACCACGTTCTGTCTCGTTGGGAGCGACCGACAGGCGGATCAAAGAAACTCACGGTCCAAACAAATGGTACAGACGGCGTCGGATGGAAGCGAAAGGCTATTTTGAGCAGGTTCAGTTTGAAGAAGTCGCTTTAACTTTCCGATATTCATACTTTTGCCCTCCAGCATTTATGCTCCTTGTCTGCCAACGCTTTTCCTGTGGAGACCGGGCTAAAGTAGGTTAGCTCCTCCGCGCTCCCGCTCAACGAGATAGCATACGCGATGTCCGTTTTCAATCATTCACCGAGACGCCGACGCCCGTCGACGTGTTTGTACTTTGGGTCTTAAGTTTCCTTGATTTAAAATGTTGCTTCTCGTGGCTGGGAATAACTCTGAAGTCCGTTTCTTGAACACGCGCCCGTAGTTTAGCGTCTCCAGATCCCGAACGTCTTGGAAAGGCGCGGTGCAAAGTGTGTTTACCCCCCGACGCGCCTCCTACACGCTTAGTCCGCTTATGCCGAGTACACAATGCATCGTTATTATTTACAGTGGCATCTGCGCTGGCTTCGCCCGTGTGGCGCCGATGTCACACTGGGAAACGCCGAGAGTCATTGTGACTTAAAGTATCGGCTGCAGTTTGTGCCAAACGCTTTAGTTCTGTGACGGTTTAAGTGTGCGAAGCATCGATTCGTGTCGTCCAAACTCTGCAGCTGCATCAACGAAACACACGTCTATTTATTGTATTTTGACACGCAGTAGACTGAGAGCTCTCGCCCAAAGCTCTTGTTATAGACCTGTTATAGACCTGTTATAGACCTGTTATAGACCTGTTATAGACCTGTTGTAGACCTGATGTAGACCTGTTATAGACCTGTTATAGACCTGTTATAGACCTGTTGTAGACCTGATGTAGACCTGTTATCGACCTGTTATAGACCTGTTATAGACCTGTTGTAGACCTGATGTAGACCTGTTATCGACCTGTTATAGACCTGTTATAGACCTGTTGTAGACCTGTTATAGACCTGTTATAGACCTGTTATAGACCTGATGTAGACCTGTTATCGACCTGATGTAGACCTGTTGTAGACCTGTTATAGACCTGATGTAGACCTGATGTAGACCTGTTATAGACCTGTTATAGACCTGATGTAGACCTGTTATAGACCTGATGTAGACCTGTTATAGACCTGTTGTAGACCTGATGTAGACCTGATGTAGACCTGTTATAGACCTGTTATAGACCTGTTATAGACCTGATGTAGACCTGTTATAGACCTGATGTAGACCTGATGTAGACCTGTTATAGACCTGTTATAGACCTGATGTAGACCTGATGTAGACCTGTTATAGACCTGATGTAGACCTGTTATAGACCTGATGTAGACCTGATGTAGACCTGTTATAGACCTGTTATAGACCTGATGTAGACCTGATGTAGACCTGTTATAGACCTGATGTAGACCTGATGTAGACCTGATGTAGACCTGTTATAGACCTGTTATAGACCTGTTATAGACCTGATGTAGACCTGTTATAGACCTGTTGTAGACCTGATGTAGACCTGTTATAGACCTGATGTAGACCTGATGTAGACCTGATGTAGACCTGTTATAGACCTGTTATAGACCTGTTATAGACCTGTTATAGACCTGATGTAGACCTGTTATAGACCTGTTGTAGACCTGATGTAGACCTGTTATAGACCTGATGTAGACCTGATGTAGACCTGATGTAGACCTGTTATAGACCTGATGTAGACCTGATGTAGACCTGATGTAGACCTGATGTAGACCTGATGTAGACCTGTTATAGACCTGTTATAGACCTGATGTAGACCTGTTATAGACCTGTTGTAGACCTGATGTAGACCTGATGTAGACCTGTTATAGACCTGTTATAGACCTGTTATAGACCTGATGTAGACCTGTTATAGACCTGATGTAGACCTGATGTAGACCTGTTATAGACCTGTTATAGACCTGATGTAGACCTGATGTAGACCTGTTATAGACCTGATGTAGACCTGTTATAGACCTGATGTAGACCTGATGTAGACCTGTTATAGACCTGTTATAGACCTGTTATAGACCTGATGTAGACCTGTTATAGACCTGATGTAGACCTGATGTAGACCTGATGTAGACCTGTTATAGACCTGTTATAGACCTGTTATAGACCTGATGTAGACCTGTTATAGACCTGTTGTAGACCTGATGTAGACCTGTTATAGACCTGATGTAGACCTGATGTAGACCTGATGTAGACCTGTTATAGACCTGTTATAGACCTGTTATAGACCTGATGTAGACCTGTTATAGACCTGTTGTAGACCTGATGTAGACCTGATGTAGACCTGATGTAGACCTGATGTAGACCTGTTATAGACCTGATGTAGACCTGATGTAGACCTGATGTAGACCTGATGTAGACCTGTTATAGACCTGTTATAGACCTGTTATAGACCTGATGTAGACCCGGTTTGGACCTGATGTAGACCTGGTTTGGACCTGGTGTAGACCTGGTTTGGACCTGGATTAAACTTGGTCCTTGTTCAGAAACGGCACAGATCATCGTCTTTTGTGTGAATATGACATGAATTTAAAACGTTTCATTTCAAGTCAGAAATTCCACTCAAACATTCAACATCAGCTTTCATTTCCTTTTGTGAAATGGCTGCGCTTTATCGTGTTTCTTTTTTTCCGGTTTGCGAGGAGGAGGACCCGTTTTTAGTCGTGAAAACCCGACTCGACTGCGTTCAATGCGAGGCCATTACTCTTCGTCATCGACAGCAGTTCTGACCAATCAGTGTGTGATATATGCAGCTCTCTCTTTACACGATTCCAAATCCGTCCCGTTCCCATTTGGATGATAAATTCCACATTAAATAAACAGTTAAGAGTGTTTTAATGTGTCGCGGCTCTTCTGCTCGCCGCCCTTTGACCTGCGAAGGCGGTACATCACAGTGCCCGCCCCCGCGCTCTGCTCCCAGAGGAAATCTTACGCCGGATCTGCTCCTGTCATTTACACGGGATAAATCAAAAACGCCGGGCGCCAAGTCGGGCCCGGAGCGGCGCGAATCAAACGTTATTGACCTCGGGAAGATTTGCGCGCACTCGGACACGTCCAGGGAAAACATAAGACACATGTCCCGTGTACAAGGCATATGCTAATTTAACCACAACATATGTAACGTCTAAAAGAAGAGAAGATTACAGGAGCTTTATCTGTGAAATCAACAAAAAACATTGATTCAAGTGCCTACGACAGGGTTTAACTATGCGTATTTTTGACTTTATTGCGCGTATTTATACTTGTTGTACAATTTAAATTATAGTTTCACACCAATCGAGCAGGTATTTGAGGGGAAAACGTTGAAAAATCTGTAGAAAATGACAGGAAGTGACATCACACCTCGTTCCAGTCAAAGTTTATGCAGGATTTACACAAAGAAACAACATTTTTGACGCTATAAACTAAATTCTATAAACTAAATTTGCTCACATTTATTTTTATTTGTCATCAGATGAAGTTTGGCCCAGTGTTTGCTGGGTAATTTCCTAGTGTGATGTCATCAATTACAAACAGGAAGTGAAATTATAAACTTTTTAAAAATTGCTATTCTGCAAACTCGAAAAACACATTTATCTGAACTGCATTTTAGTTCAATGCGTCGTCCGACCTGTAGGGGGCGCTTTGAAGGACACACATTCTTTATTTTATGTTTTTTCCTATTTATTATTTTTAAACACACAGCAACAAAACTTACATACACAAACTTATGCAATAAAATGCATGAAAATCGTTGAAAATAGTTGTTTTAATGCATTCACCTCATAAATATACAGTTTTGTACAATCAAAGTCATTTTACAGTGTATTGCTCATACGCACACACACACACACACACACACACTCACACACACACACACACACACACACACACACACTCAAACACACACGCACACACACACACACACACTCAAACACACACTCACACACACACACACACACACACACTCAAACACACACGCACACACACACACACACACTCAAACACACACGCACACACACACACACACACACACACACTCACACACACACACACACACACACTCAAACACACACACACACACACACACACACTCAAACACACACGCACACACACACACACACTCACACACACACACACACACACTCACTCACTCGTCCCGTTTTCAATATTGCATCGGTCGAATCATTTCATCGATCACGGCGTTCGGCGTTTGATTTACGAGAAAGGTAAATGAGACGAGAAGACGGATCGGCCGACATAAACGAGCATTGATTTCCCATTGAATTTACAGCAGTTGTAATCGACGACACGGCTGCTCCTCGCTCTTTCTAATGTATTTACCTGTTTGTTCACGTAACCACCTCCTAAACACTCGCTCGTCTCCCATAGGTGCAGACGGCGGCTCGCTTTAGCTCGCCTTAGCTCGCTGCAGCAGGTGCACTGTCTCATTAGCATTGAGTCGCGCTGAATACACACTTTTTTCTAATATAAATTGGTTGTTTTTCCTGAATGAATTGGATGTGATGAGTATTTCCTCAGATTAATGTCTCTGGCGTCCAGGCTTTTTAGAAAACACCCTGTCCAAATGATTTTGTCCAGGGGTACGGGGGACGACGGGGGCGAAAAAAACTAGTCGCTTCGGCCTTCTCCGGACCACGGCTCGGCAGCCAATCAGAGCCAAGCACACAGATTTCATCGACCAATCAGCGCGCAGCATGCACATTTTAACGTGTAAACTGTAATGTCGGACTACTGTCAAACGCTTCCCGGCCCGATTTAATGATAATATTCCCTTTTTTTCTAAGATGTATTAATAAAATGGCCGTCCCTGCACTCGAAAACGCCCGTCCACATTTCAAAATATCCCGTCCTGTAGCTGACGCTATTTGTCAGTATTTTCAAACACTTTTATTTTCACGGGAGTTTTTATTTCATTATTATTTTATTTCTCGTCAAGTTGGTTCAGGCATCATTGTAGTTGTTTGTTATTTATTTGTTTATTTATTTAATTTGATATTTACCGGTGTAAGTCATCATGTGACCACGGGCGTAGCCCCGGAAGTATAAATAGAGACCGGGAGAGAGAGAGAGGGAGAGAAGCCGTGAAACAGAACGGTAAAAGAAAAGACTGGCTAGAGAAAGAAAAAGACAAGCGTCTGCCAGAAAACCACTTAACTACCAATGGTCACATGTTGGCGAACACGGTAAATATGCTTATGTTTGTTTCTTATACTGTTTTGTAATTCGTTATTGCTGATGCATTTTCTGTTTTTGTTTTAGTTTTCACGGTGTCATGGTGTCATGGTGTCAAAGTTTAAAATCTACAATTAAACCTGACTGGACACAAACATCAGTATGGAGCGTGATGTCCTTTTTTAGACTGAGAAAACCACGGTAGTTACACGTCCAAAACACAGGAAGACGGGTCTCTATCTAAAAACCTGCTCGCGTGCACTTGGAACAGCCCTAAGAGTTTTGTCTCTCACCCGCTTGTCTTCACAGTCATGTCTTTGTTTTGTCCGGGAGAATGAAGACAGACGGCGCTCAGATTCACGTTTACGGTCGGACGTCCATCTTCATCTAAAAGCCACAAATCGCGTCCCGTTTGATGGACGGCTGTTGTCGTGGAATTTCTGCAAAGGATTACCGAGGAATAAAGGGTCGAACAGAGTTTGTCTCTCTCAAAAGTGGATCTTTATTTACTCGTGCACGGCAAATATCGCTGTTCCTGACAAAGAACGATGACAAAACACATCCCTTTAAAGGCAGTGACACCAGCTGACATCATCACAATCAAATCTGCTCCGAAAGAGAGAGAACGAGCATCTCAGTCTGACCCTCGAGCCATGTCCTGAGGCATGACTGGCCCCGTGCAGAGGCCCAGGACCATCTTTATCAAGGGCCCATCACATTCTATTATCTGCACACAATAACAACATAGAGAGAATGACATGACATTTTCCTCTCACAGCTTGAAAGAGGAGAGAAAACTCTTTGTTAAACTGGAACGGTCCAAGCTACAACCTCCCCTCAGTCTACAACAGCCTCATCAGACCCTGGCATGAATCAAACCACTAATGAAGCACTGACAGCTCTGAGGGGGAGGCGGCCAGACCTCAATAGGCCTTACCAACCCAAGATGCAAGAGTAGAACTGTCATGTAAGCAAGGGTAAGGCCTGTTTCAGTTACGACTCCTCCCCTTTGGGCTCAGGACCAATCAAAGCTCAGGAGGGAATACACGCTGCAGCTCTAACCATTCGCATCAGATTGAAAATGACTTTTGGATGGAACGAACGAGAGATGACCTCGATTTGTCCGGCATATCCTGCAGTGTGGCATTGACCTGGTGTAATCATGCGCACCTCTCCACAGATCTGACCTGGTGCACCTGCTTGGGTCCATGGAGATGTGGAAACACTGTAGAACACAGACAAAGAAGAAAAATCACCTTTAACCTTGTAACTTGCACTTCTGCTGAACTTTTAGAGCTAAATATTGATTTTATTTGTACAGTATTATCAGAACTAGCTCGTTTACAATGTGCTGTACAAAATAAAGCTGTTTTGGATTTAAAACATCAACTAATAACGGTCAAATTTGCCAATAAACACGTGAATATTGGTAAAACAGACGTACCACCTTGTCCGAGTCTAATCACTGCAGAGTTGCGTTTATGCTCATGTCTCTCACACGTGAAGCGCTAACATTTGCACATCCCGCCACCGGAAGCATCCAAAGCAATAGCATCAAATAGCGCTGACATGACATTATATTAGCGATGCACATATATTCTCCCCGGATTAGCGCGTAGCATCTGCTCGCGCCGCGATCGCTACCGCCCTTGTCACTTTCCGTGGCGTACGGGCCGCTAACTGTCGCGCGCGCTCGGGGGGAGTTCAACCCTCGACCTGCGCCCGGCGACCCTGTCACTCGCACCGTCAGAGGCTGTGATGCTCGCGTCCCGCCGTGATCCGGGTTAGCTCTCCTCGACTTTAACGTGCCAACGGTGGAGGGGAAAAAAACTAGCGGAATTAGCGTTCATGAAGAATGCATGAGCGCGGGACGGGGAGATCCTGAGTCGGGGGAAACGCAGCTGCGCTTTGAGAAGCTTCATGTGCTCGGTGTCAGTTTGAAGAGCGTTTCGGTTGGATTGTCACGGGCCAAACGTGATTTTCTCTGGCGACAGGTCGATGGTTCGAGGTCCATAAGCGAGATGCTAAAAGCCCGTTGTGTGGGCAAAGACTAAAAGAGGCAAGGCAAGTTTATTTGTGTCGCACATTTCATACACAAGGCAATTCAAAGTGCTTCAAACAGCAGGAAAAATGCAGTAAAATCACAAAGAAATGACAGAAAAAGTCATTGGGTTGGTAAGGCCTATTGAGGTCTGGCCGCCTCCCCCTCAGAGCTGTCAGTGCTTCATTAGTGGTTTGATTCATGCCAGGGTCTGATGAGGCTGTTGTAGACTGAGGGGAGGTTGTAGCTCGGACCGTTCCAGTTTAACAAAGAGTTTTCTCTCCTCTTTCAAGCTGTAAGAGGAAAATGTCATGTCATTCTCTCTATGTTGTTATTGTGTGCAGATAATACGATGTGATGGGCCCTTGATAAAGATGGTCCAGGGCCTCTGCACGGGGCCAGTCATGCCTCAGAACATGGCTCGAGGGTCAGACCGAGATGCTCGTTCTCTCTCTTTCGGAGCTGATTTGATTGTGATGATGTCAGCTGGTGTCACTGCCTTTAAAGGGAAATACAATAAAATTAACTAAATAAAAAATAAGAATAAAAAACAGCTGGCCAAATCCAAATTTATCGAACCACATTGGCAGTGTTCCAGACACTCCTTCCCATATTTATTTGACATTGCAGCATGACACGTGTCTCCGGGATGGACACTTCACTTTTAGATTGATTTGTTCCCATATCAGCGCGCTTTCTGCAAACTGCACACGTCTGTTTCTTTTACGACGACTCTCTGGTCAACGCCTCCACCTGATGTGTGGCGCTTGGTATCTTTACCGACCTCGTCTCGTCTGCCCCACCCTAGAAAGAGCTGATTAAAAACATTTAAAAGTGACAGAAAAGATCACTATAAACAGGATCATCCCAGTAGAGCCTTTTATAAGTGACCGTAATGTGAAAAAGTAAAAAAAAAACACGAGTTGTCACAAATAAATAGCAGATTAAAACAGTTTGTATCATAAATGAGTCATAGATGTTTCATATTCAGGCACAAAAATGACAATTAAATGCAAAGAAAACGTACATGACTAATGGCCGAATATTGTTCCGTTTGACATTTATATTTGTTGCGACGGGCGGAAAGTCCAAAAAGTGATGTTTTTATTAAACAGAATGTACAAATATTTAAACATAAGAAACACAGATGACAGAATGAGTTGTGTAATAATTCCCTCTCTGACTCTGCTGTTGAACCATGAACCTCTGATTGGATGTGTCGATGCAGCGCCCCCTGATGGCTGACACTGCAGTGAGGTTTATGTCGGCGTCAGAAGTAGCATTGTGACTGTACGATGTTTTGTCTTTACCGTGCGGCGCCCCCTGATGGCTGACACTGCAGTGAGGTTTATGTCGGCGTCAGAAGTAGCATTGTGACTGTACGATGTTTTGTCTTTACCGTGCGGCGCCCCCTGATGGCTGACACTGCAGTGAGGTTTATGTCGGCGTCAGGAGGGTCTCTGTGAACACAACGGCTGGAGGTGTTTGGTATCGATCGCTGAGGCAGAGTAATCGTGTTTGTGGGGAACGTTCAGGGCTGTTATCAAGCGGAGAGAGATTACATCATGTGTTCATCGGGGGGTGTGCGGTGTAGGGTGCGGTGTAGGGTGCGGTGTGGGGTGCGGTGTAGGGTGCGGTGTAGGGTGCGGTGTAGGGTGCGGTGTAGGGTGCGGTGTAGGGTGCGGTGTAGGGTGCGGTGTAGGGTGCGGTGTTGGAGTAGTTTACTCCACAATGCCAGACTGACCGGTTTAAACAAACGTTGTAGAAATGAAGCAACGGAATGTTTTTATTTTCCCTGAAGCTCCTGTTTTCCGTTGACTCGATTGATTTCCTTGTAAATGACTCAATTTAACGTATAAAGCAGCACGTGTAGATTTAAAGTCCACGTGTCCATGTGGTTCTCGTGTTTTTTCTGTAATTGTGATGTTGTTTGGTGAGTTTGTCCCTGTGGTGAACAGTTATCATAGTTTTACATTAGTCAAGTTGCAGTTTGTTAATTACAGGAAGTAGAGCTGAGTTCACGATACCTCTGTGATGTCATCAAAAAGCGCCGTTCTATCAAAATTGCAGAGAAACTTTGCACACGACTCTTTTTGTGACAGTTTAAACAATTATTTAACAAAATAAATGTGTTTTTATTGAAATTATTTGTCAAATCAAATCTATTGTATGATTTAAATGGACTTTGGCCGTTGTTTACAATCTGGTTGCTTAGTAACAGTTGTGGAATGACCTCTGCCTATGTCATATTCACTGGACGTGTCAAACCAGGAAGTGATATTACAAAAAATGGAGAAAAACAGACACATCTCAGACATAATCACGTTTCCTTTGTTTGGCTTAAAAGTGACGTTTAATGTGTCACATGGATTTACTCCTTTCATCGTTTGAATAAATGAATTTGTGTGCCATTTTAGTAAAGTAAAATGTCCCACAATGCATCTTGGAATCACGTCAAGACGGGAAGAAAGAAGATGTAGAGAGTTTTAACAAAGCACCGTCGACCAGTGATAATGAATAAACCAGTTTCAAATAAAAACATTACACTTTAAAGCCGCTAACGTTAGCTTAGCTTCAGCGGTTAAAAGCAGAAATACTGACGAGTCCAGTCCGTTTTGTCTTATTGACGTAAAATCCATTTTTACTTAAAGTTACATGATCCACATTAGTCCATAAATATGTGTGCGATCGATATTAATCAGTTATAGTTTTATCTTCTCGTCTCCAGTCACGTGACCAGCAGGAGGCGTGGCTGAGGCTCTGTAGAGTCTGATGAAGAGTGCGGGAGGAGTTCCTCAGGGCTGTGGACGAAACACAGCACAAAAAACACATTTACCAGACGTTTTGGTGATTTAGTCGAGATTCTCCAGCACGTCTCGCGTCCGAACCAGACGCTTCAGGCTTCAGCTGCTGCTCCAGAAGCTTCTCGTCCGCGGAGAATTATACAGAATTATACTTCAGTCCAGGATCTGCACCAAAACGTTGCTCCGGTTTTAAAATACTATCGTCGTCCTTTACATGTTCTGTTATTAACGTCGACCGCTCGCGTTACACAGCCACTCATCCCACAGCTTCCATTTCTCCAAACACTTCGAGAAAAACACACAAAATCGTGATCAAAAGTTGCGCGAAACAAAACGCGGCGCCATGGCAACGGCGCTTTGATATGCAGATGCTTTGTGTGTGTTTCCTCAGCCAAAACCAGGGGGAATGTCGACTTTGGGGAAGGATGTCGGCGTTAAATGTGAATCCCAAACAGCAATTCTCTCTTTTTAGATGTTTGTCGGGGGTTTCGCGTTCACCTCGGGCGCGGTTCGGAGGTCAAATGTGTCGCGAGGGCGGTACTTCTTGGACATTTGGCATTTATCAGCGCCGCGGGGGTTTTCAGAAGACGTTTTTACGACGAATCCTGTTTCATAACGCTGTTTCTCAAAGTTGTATGTCGAGTGACTGATGCACGTTTGAATCCTTCAGTGGTCCCCGTCGCTCCGGAGACCCTCGATCGCCGGCCCCCGAGACACGCCCACTGCCTGGTCTCTCTTTGTTCTGTTATTTGTTTTTCTTCGTAATCGGTGGGAAACGTTGGCTCCTGAAAATGAGAGAAAATGTATAGATCGAATCTTTATAGTCGTTATATTTCTAGTTGTGCTTTGTTGTCAAGGTAACAAACTGTAAAAGAGCAAGAGGAAGTCAGCGCCGCACTCTTCAAACCAGAACTCACTGGACTTCACTCTCGGACAGTTCCCTTCAGATTGACAATGACTTTCAGATGTAAATTAAAACGTCTTGATGAACACCTTTCAGAGGGATTATGTTTACTTATTTTATTAAACCATTTTAGAGTCTAAAATGTAAAATATGATTGGAGTTTCACTTTAACGCTGCCACCTGCTGGTCACATGCATTTGACGGCATCAGTTGCTCACGTCCCGATGTAAAATTGTTTGTAAAAGAAACTCATTTGGCCAGAGGATTGTCCAGTTACATATTTCCAACATGAACGTCCCACTGGACTTCAAGACCACGTGCGGCCTCAAAGTCGATGGACACAGTTGATGGAATGATTGAAGTGCCGGCCATTTTGTAAAGCACTTTTATGTTTTCTACAGTTGTTTGGTTTAGTTCTGTCCCTTCTCTGTCTCTGTGTTTGTTATTATCAATATAAAGCTCTTCATTTTTCACGATTTACAATGTTTGAAGGCTAATTACAATGTTTTAACTGAAACTGACTGAATCGAACTCTGCTGCTCTGTTTGAAATGCACTCCAAGGCCAATCAGTGTGTAATAAACGTACTTTCTGTTCCCCCAGGTATGAAGGCCAAACCTCCGGCTTGAACCATGGACTGGTCTTGGAGGACCACTTTACGATGAAGACGATTGCCTCCTCTTAGCACGCTCTGGATGGACTGATGTCTCCGAGAAATTAGCCACGCCTTCATCTTTTTTTCAAACGTCCACATTGTTTTTTTTACAAACCGCAGCACCATGGATCGCCTGTGTCCGGCCGACGGCGCTAGTCGGACGCGGGCTTCTGTCGGCAAACTGTAGCCGTTTTTGGATCTGTTTTTTTCTACTAACCGGCCGGTTTCGCGCGTGTGGATTTATATTCGAGATTGGGGATCAGTAATGGATGTACCGGAGAGCGGCAAGCATGGCAAGAAGTCCACGAGTCAGAAGCTGGAGGATCAGAAGAAGGTAAGGGGCAGTTTTAAAGCCTTCGCTGCTCCTTCGAACGCTGTGTTTTGGACGCTTTGGGTGTGATCGCGGTGGATTTACTTGCTTTTTTGTCGCAATTTCTCTGTATCTTGTCCAAAAATGAATATCTAGCGAGTTAAAATAACTTCAATTTGGATTATTTAGAAGAGTTACGAGTGCTCAATGTGACTTTTTCAATGTACGGTCTTTGCACCTGCTTCTCATCGTGGAAATGGCATCGTTTTTCCTGGAATGTTCCACGATATGGCCTGAAACTCGACTTAAACGTGAAATTGACTTTGAAATAAGAATTGTCCTGTAATTTAAGCAGCACAAGTGAATAGAACTGGTCAAAACGACTCAAATAGCTGTAATTCTTGTGATTTTAACCCGTGATAAATGTTTGTTTTTGTGCCGTTTGCAGGCATTGGGAATGGCCTAGTTTCATCTCAGGAGAATACATCTTTAAGGTGGTGCTTTTACGTTCTGCTCTTTGGGGAATACAGAGGATAATGCAGCCTTCAGAGGTGATGAACGGTGCTTATTTTAGGAGGTGTGTTGCACTAATAGATTGTTGTTACTGAAGGAGGTAAAGTTGGCGTGAATCTACCGTGTTCTGTGTTTGTTCTGCCTCGTGAAGATGTGATGGATGTGGTGGCAGAGTGGGTAACGTGACAACTATCTTTGTCCATCATTATGTTCCCTGGAATGTTCTACACGCATTAAACGTAGCTTCATCAATGGTTTGGTCCTTCTTTAGTCCTGGTTTTGTCCTTCTTTAGTCCTGGTTTTGTCCTTCTTTAGTCCACAGTTTGGTCCTTCTTTAGTCCACGGTTTGGTCCTTCTTTAGTCCACGGTTTGGTCCTTCTTTAGTCCACGGTTTGGTCCTTTTTTAGTCCTTGGTTTGGTCCTTCTTTAGTCCACGGTTTGGTCCTTCTTTAGTCCACGGTTTGGTCCTTTTTTAGTCCTTGGTTTGGTCCTTCTTTAGTCCACAGTTTGGTCCTTTTTTAGTCCTTGGTTTGGTCCTTCTTTAGTCCACGGTTTGGTCCTTTTTTAGTCCTTGGTTTGGTCCTTCTTTAGTCCTTGGTTTGGTCCTTCTTTAGTCCACAGTTTGGTCCTTCTTTAGTCCACGGTTTGGTCCTTCTTTAGTCCTTGGTTTGGTTCTTCTTTAGTCCATGGTTTGGTCCTTCTTTAGTCCATGGTTTGGTCCTTCTTTAGTCCACAGTTTGGTCCTTCTTTAGTCCATGATTTGGTCCTTCTTTAATCCATGATTTGGTCCTTCTTTAGTCTATGGTTTGGTCCACCTTTAGTCCATGGTTTGGTCCTTCTTTAGTCTATGGTTTGGTCCTTCTTAAGTCCATGGTTTGGTCCTTCTTTAGTCCATGGTTTGGTCCTTCTTTAGTCCATGGTTTGGTCCTTCTTTAGTCCACAGTTTGGTCCTTCTTTAGTCCACGGTTTGGTCCTTCTTTAGTCCTTGGTTTGGTCCTTCTTTAGTCCACAGTTTGGTCCTTCTTTAGTCCACGGTTTGGTCCTTCTTTAGTCCATGGTTTGTCTCCTGTCTCTATAGGATTATTGAGTGTCTGCATCATAAAGCAGACACTATAATATATATACTCTATTATGTTCTTGTTTTCCCATTTATTTTTCCATATCAGGATTTTTGACACGTTTCCACTCGACACTGTCGCCGATTTCAACAAGTTAAACCTCTTTACGATCGCTTTCACTGTCTTATTGCTGCTGTTGCTTTTGACATTTGTCGGAATCGGAATCGAATCGATTCTTGAAATTTGAATCGAAACCCAGCTCTAACTCTTACACATATGTTGTGTGTAAGAATGCAGTCTAGTTTTGGTTCATCAGTTCATATCATTTCAGTCGCTCTCAAATGTAAAGCTCCTGGAGTTGAACATTATCCTCCTTTTCAAACAAACATCACAAAACTAGTCGCAATGTTTGTCAGAAAAGTCACAATTCGTTTGATTTTGCACGTTTCTGCCGCCCTCGTGTTCGCCGACATTAAACTACGAGCGAAAGGCTGCCCAGAATCTATCGACTCATCCCGTTTCGCACGTCGTAGTTTATTTCCAGCATCTCTCCACATGACCTCCTCGTGGGGTCACCGCCCGCTCCGAGGTCGGCTCCGCCCACTCCGAGGTCGGCTCCGGCGTCTGTCGCGGCGATCAATACCGAACACTGGGAGTCATCAGCGGTTGTTATGCTGCTGACGGCACGCTGGAAACGGCTGCGCTGCAACGTTTCAGACGCACACACAAAACACACACAACAAGCTGCACAACACGCTTGGCTCATGTTTGTGAAAATGTCTGCGATGCGACTGCAGCTTGTCACATTACAACGTTTTGTCCCCGCCCAAACACGCCGGACGGTTCACACGTGTTGACCAACTGATTATGCGGTTGAAGCTGGTGTCACTGATCTTTAGTCCATGGTTTGGTCCTTCTTTAGTCCATGGTTTGGTCCTTCTTTAGTCCATGGTTTGGTCCTTCTTTAGTCCATGGTTTGTTCCTTTAGTCCATGGTTTGGTCATTCTTTAGTCCACGGTTTGATCCGTCTCTAGTCCACAGTTTGGTCCTTCTTTAGTCCATGGTTTGGTTCTTCTTTAGTCCATGGTTTGGTCCTTCTTTAGTCCATGGTTTGGTCCTTCTTTAGTCCACAGTTTGGTCCTTCTTTAGTCCATGATTTGGTCCTTCTTTAATCCATGATTTGGTCCTTCTTTAGTCTATGGTTTGGTCCACCTTTAGTCCATGGTTTGGTCCTTCTTTAGTCTATGGTTTGGTCCTTCTTAAGTCCATGGTTTGGTCCTTCTTTAGTCCATGGTTTGGTCCTTCTTTAGTCCATGGTTTGGTCCTTCTTTAGTCCATGATTTGGTCCTTCTTTAGTCTATGGTTTGGTCCACCTTTAGTCCATGGTTTGGTCCTTCTTTAGTCTATGGTTTGGTCCTTCTTAAGTCCATGGTTTGGTCCTTCTTTAGTCCATGGTTTGGTCCTTCTTTAGTCCATGGTTTGGTCCTTCTTTAGTCCACGGTTTGATCCGTCTCTAGTCCACAGTTTGGTCCTTCTTTAGTCCACAGTTTGGTCCTTCTTTAGTCCACAGTTTGGTCCTTCTTTAGTCCATGGTTTGGTCCTTCTTTAGTCCACAGTTTGGTCTTTCTTTAGTCCATGGTTTGGTCCTTCTTTAGTCCACAGTTTGGTCCTTCTTTAGTCCATAGTCCATAGAAAAGATGGTTTGAAAGAGGAGTTAAGGAAGCTATTTTTGTTAAAAAAGAAAAACCTTCTTTTAACAGAAATGTAGGTCTAAGGTTCAATCTTCCTTTAGTCTACAATGGTATCCTGAACCCCTGGAGAGTTAGAGGACCAGGACCAGGACATTTAGATGCTAATCAGGTCCTCAGGGTGAGCCAGGGTCTCACAAAGACAAAGGGGAGACTAATAGCCCATTAAAGGGTTGAATAGGCTCAGTAGATACCAAGAGGGTAAGTTTCTGTTGAAACAAACAACTCTTTCCTCTTCAGGAAGGCTCCTCCCAATGGGCGGGTCTTACCACAGAATAGTATAAATATCAGAGTTCTCGACCTAAATTCTGTTATTGACAATGACTCTTGGATGAGAGTCGAAACGTCTATTTTTTCTAACTGAGTCCAGATGACTACAACTGAAGCTTTTTCTACGACTTGTTATTCAGAAGGGCTCAAACTTCGGTTGGATCGGTCCAAAACGCTGCTGGAGGTGTGACTAAACGGTCCCATTTAAAATGTGCTTAATTAGCATCAATATTTCATAACTCAATCATAACAAATATTTGTAAAGAGATTAAAGCGTGTAATTCTGTATTTGTATTTACAGATAAATTGTCTCAGGCCATTCAAGATGTGAATAAATAAATAAAATAAATGAATATGTAAATAAAAAATAAAAACAACATAAATAAATTAAAAAAATAAATAAATAAGTAAATATGTAACGAAACAAATAAAAATAAGTAAATACATATGTAAATAAAAAATAAATAAATATATGAAAAAATAAGTAAATATGAAAATAAATAAATGCATACAAAATAACAAAAAGCTAAATAAATGAATGCAAAATAAAAAAATGAATACATAAATAAATACAAAATACATAAATACATACATAAATACATAAAATAAATGTTATTCATATTAAAGATGTAACCCTTAAAGGACATCATGTAAATAGACAGATGAATATTGGGCGCACACTCTTTTCGCTTCACTCTAAACTTGAATATCTGTTGAAACTGACTAAACTCGACTGAATAACCGCGTCGATACCCAAATTAGCCCTGAATCGATAAGTTCCCATTTTAGAAGATGGAGCCGGCGCAGCTCTGTGTCGGGTCAATGAGCGGGTCCAGTGTTCACAGGGTTTTTACACAAAGGGACTAAACAGAAGATATAGATTTGGCTCTTTTCGGACATAAATGCTGCTCCGCTTGTGCGTGACCCGATTCCCGTAATGAAGTGCTGATCAGCGCGATGATGCTCCTCTAGGCTTTTAGCGCCGGGAACATCTGATCCCGGCGCGGTGATCCATCAGCCTGACGTTTGTAGCTCTGTAAGGCGCTAATAAAACCACAATCCCACTATTATTTCCCTCTCCTTTTAGAGCCGCTGGCCCCTGGGAACGGGACGGTGGTTTTCTTTCTTTCTCTGCCTCTTCTTTCTCTGTGTTTGAAACGAGTCGTGTTACAAGCAGTAACTTCTCATAAACCTTGCCTAAAAGAGGGTTTGATTGGAGAACGGTTCAGACAAAACTGCACTGATTTGACCACATTTTGCACTGATTTTACCACATTTTGCACTGATTTTACCACATTTTGCACTGATTTTACCACATTTTGCACTGATTTTACCACATTTTGCCACATTTTGCACTGATTTTACCACATTTTGTTGTGTGTTTTTGATGCTCCTAAAGTGAAGACTATTTAGGAAAAGTAGTGCTTAATGTGTCACTTCATGATATAAATGCACCTTAATTAACCTAAATAAAGCATGAACAAAAGCTTCATTCATAGTCAATCAAATGTATTTGTACAACACAATACAATATAACATCACCAAACAAATAAATACATAAAAGTACAAACATTGTAGTAGTGAAAAGAAACCTAAATCGTGCTTGATAGCATAAGATAAGTCTTTATATGTCCACACGATGGGGAAATTTCGGTGTTGCAACTCAAGGAGATACAGAAGTAAAATAACAAATAACTTAAAAAAAAAACACTCTTAATAGAAAAACTCTTATAAACAAAACTCTTATAGACAAAACCTCTCATATTCTTAATAAGGAAGAGAAAGAAAAAATAAATAAAATAAGATAAAAATGATAATAATAGTGGCAAATGAAAACACTCTTATTTACAGCAGATTTATATGCACATGAATATGACATTATTGCACATGGTTAAGTCAGTATTGCACATGGGTATGACAGTATTGCACATGTCAGTATTGCACATGGGTATGACAGTATTGCATATGTCAGTATTGCACATGGGTATGTCAGTATTGCACATGGGTATGACAGTATTGCACATGGGTATGACAGTATTGCACATGTCAGTATTGCACATGGGTATGACAGTATTGCATATGTCAGTATTGCACATGGGTATGTCAGTATTGCACATGGGTATGACAGTATTGCACATGGGTATGACAGTATTGCACATGGTATGACAGTATTGCACATGTCAGTATTGCTCATGGGTATGTCAGTATTGCACATGGGTATGGCAGTATTGCACATGGGTATGACAGTATTGCACATGGGTATGACAGTATTGCACATGTCAGTATTGCACATGGGTATGACAGTATGGTACATGGGTATGACAGTATTGCACATGTCAGTATTGCACATGGTATGACAGTATTGTACATGTCAGTATTGCACATGGGTATGACAGTATTGCACATGGGTATGTCAGTATTGCATATGGGTATGACAGTACTGCACATGGGTATGACAGTATTGCACATGGGTATGACAGTATTGCACATGTCAGTATTGCACATGGGTATGTCAGTATTGCATATGGGTATGACAGTATTGCACATGGGTATGACAGTATTGCACATGTCAGTATTGCACATGGGTATGACGGTATTGCACATGTCAGTATTGCACATGGGTATGTCAGTATTGCACATGGGTATGACAGTATTGCACATGTCAGTATTGCACATGGGTATGTCAGTTTTGCATATGGGTATGACAGTATTGCACATGGGTATGACAGTATTGCACATGTCAGTATTGCACATGGGTATGACAGTATTGCACATGTCAGTATTGCACATGGGTATGTCAGTATTGCATATGGGTATGACAGTATTGCACATGGGTATGACAGTATTGCACATGGGTATGACAGTATTGCACATGGGTATGTTGCACATGGGTATGACAGTTACACGTATTCAGTTCTAACAGTGTTTGTTGTAGAGTCTGACTGCAGCAGAAGGACAGACCTGTGAAACGTCTCTGTGAAACGTCTCCTAAAACTATTTGTTAGTTATAAAAGTCTGTGTTCATACGTTTATTAAGGCTTTAAGTGGAGTTATGATGGAATGTTGCCCTTGAGCAGTCCGTGCAGTGTTTATAGATTTGTCACTGAGTTCACTCCTTTAGGTGCTCATTTCTACATTAGTTCTCTCCTCCATCTAATGGTGTTTCCGGGTTGTAGTTGCTGTTTTTTGCTGTTGTTGTTGTTTAGCTGCTACGTGAGACCTAAACCATCTCAAAGTACCTCAAATGTTTGTGAAGATACTTTTGGGCGTGGTCACACTCGTGATGTCATCGGCCTGGTTCATGTTTGGCTTCAGTCAAATGAACTGAGGGCGCAGTACCACCCGTCACCAGAAGGAGGCGGTGCGTCCTGTAGACAGCAGTGTGTCCGTGTACTGGATGGAAGTGACAGGTGATTTTTATAAATATTAAACGATCTGAAGTTTGGAGCGGCGACATTGACGAAGACGAACTCTGGAAATGGATCAAACGCACACGACGAGGTCCTTTAGCGCTTAGCAACACGCGACGCTCCTCTCTGAACCGTCCGGTCGTCATGACTCTCATTTCCCTCACGTTTGTATATTTGTGATGATATTTCCCACGTACGCCTCTGTGCGCTCATACACGCCTCGCCACAGATCTGACCTGTAACGTGTCGCCTGCTCGTCTCCATGGAGACAGCTGTGCTTAATGCCACGCTGGGGAACATTCCTGGCACAGCAGGAGCATCGCCACGGAAGCAGAGTCATGAAAAACGATATAATGCAACGTTAATATTGTGAAAACTGTTTGATTCCGTTTGGCTCTGATGTTTTTTTCTGCCTAGCAACAGCGTTTTACGAGACTCGCTTTGAGCCACACAAACGTGGCTGTTTTTGAATGTATGTATGCAGCTGTAGGTGAGAACGCGCATCAAATATTCATGTCTCCGGGGAATGGATTGGGCTCGGTTTGGGCGATGATAAACTCCATTCGGAGCCAAACGATGAGCGGCGGATCTGAGGGAGACGTCGCCGACAGCGGCACAAATGTTGAACGCGGGATTTCAGGGATAAAAACGTGTGGATCGCACTTTCTTAGAAGGTCTTGTCCCGGAGGCGTCGTGCGAACACTGCCCCCGGTGGAGGGAGTGTGGAGGGAAACAGCTGTCGTTTTATAGTAGCTTCTGTTTTCAGAGGGTTTCAGTTTTCTATGTTTTCCTCTGTAGAATATTGGATAGATGTATGGATTTGTATGTATAATGTTCAACCAGGTGAAAGAAAACGTGGATCTAAATGTCTTTCTCGTGGCTGATCTGGGTCATTACAAATATTGAATGACAGATGAAAGAAACCGACTCTCCAGATCTTGTATTTCTAGATAAAATCGTGTTTATGTTGCATTCTTCTGGCTTCTCGTCCCTTTTAAACACGCTAAACCTTGGATTAGCATTAGCGTTTTATCACTTAAAATGAAGACCACGTCTGGAAAACAGGCCACACCCACAACATGAATGAACGAAGCAACGTGAATGCTATTAGCCTAGCATCGATCGTGCTAACAGAGCCGTGCATCTGTGAGTGGAGACGTTTATGGAGAAACGATCAGCTGAACGTTCAAACGCAGTGATTTCTGAGACTCGGAGAAGACGAGCTCGTAAACGGGAGGAATAAGTCTGTGTGTTGTGTTTTTGACGAGAGAACGTTGTTAAAATATGATTAAAATATTTTATTTTTGTGAATCGTCACGAGGTGAAGCTGGTCCAGCCTGAGCAGTTTGTTTGATGAATAACATGTGGAAATATGTACGTGCGAAACTCTGAAACATATTAAACTTTGTTCATCTCATGTGTCGGGGGGTGCCAGGTTGTGCGGCTCGTGGCCGTGGTTTTCTCTGTGCCGGGGGGTGCCAGGTTGTGCGGCTCGTGGCCGTGGTTTTCTCTGTGCCGGGGGGTGCCAGGTTTTGCGGCTCGTGGGCGTGGTTTTCTCTGTGCCGGGGGGTGCCAGGTTTTGCGGCTCGTGGGCGTGGTTTTCTCTGTGTCAGGGGGGTGCCAGGTTTTGCGGCTCGTGGGCGTGGTTTTCTCTGTGTCGGGGGGGTGCCAGGTTTTGCGGCTCGTGGGCGTGGTTTTCTCTGTGTCGGGGGGGTGCCAGGTTTTGCGGCTCGTGGGCGTGGTTTTCTCTGTGTCGGGGGGGTGCCAGGTTTTGCGGCTCGTGGGCGTGGTTTTCTCTGTGTCAGGGGGGTGCCAGGTTTTGCGGCTCGTGCGCGTGTTTTTTTCTGTGCCGGGGGGTGCCAGGTTTTGCGGCTCGTGGGCGTGTTTTTTTCTGTGTTGGGGGTGTGCCAGGTTTTGCGGCTCGTGGCCGTGGTTTTCTCTGTGCCGGGGGGTGCCAGGTTTTGCGGCTCGTGGCCGTGGTTTTCTCTGTGCCGGGGGGTGCCAGGTTTTGCGGCTCGTGGGCGTGGTTTTCTCTGTGTCGGGGGGGTGCCAGGTTTTGCGGCTCGTGGGCGTGGTTTTCTCTGTGTCGGGGGGGTGCCAGGTTTTGCGGCTCGTGGGCGTGGTTTTCTCTGTGTCAGGGGGGTGCCAGGTTTTGCGGCTCGTGCGCGTGTTTTTTTCTGTGCCGGGGGGTGCCAGGTTTTGCGGCTCGTGGGCGTGTTTTTTTCTGTGTTGGGGGTGTGCCAGGTTTTGCGGCTCGTGGCCGTGGTTTTCTCTGTGCCGGGGGGTGCCAGGTTTTGCGGCTCGTGGCCGTGGTTTTCTCTGTGCCGGGGGGTGCCAGGTTTTGCGGCTCGTGGGCGTGGTTTTCTCTGTGTCGGGGGGGTGCCAGGTTTTGCGGCTCGTGGGCGTGGTTTTCTCTGTGTCAGGGGGGTGCCAGGTTTTGCGGCTCGTGCGCGTGTTTTTTTCTGTGCCGGGGGGTGCCAGGTTTTGCGGCTCGTGGGCGTGGTTTTCTCTGTGTCGGGGGGGTGCCAGGTTTTGCGGCTCGTGGGCGTGGTTTTCTCTGTGTCAGGGGGGTGCCAGGTTTTGCGGCTCGTGCGCGTGTTTTTCTCTGTGTCGGGGGGGTGCCAGGTTTTGCGGCTCGTGCGCGTGTTTTTTTCTGTGTTGGGGGTGTGCCAGGTTTTGCGGCTCGTGGCCGTGGTTTTCTCTGTGCCGGGGGGTGCCAGGTTTTGCGGCTCGTGGGCGTGGTTTTCTCTGTGTCGGGGGTGTGCCAGGTTTTGCGGCTCGTGGGTGTGGTTTTCCGCCGCACTTAGATTATTGATTTCTAAAATATAAACAAAATACATTATTATTAAGTACCGCCGTCAACACAAAAATCCAAAGATAAGAGCGCGTGAAGCCATTTTTCGTCAAAATCCTGCGTCAGTCTGTGACGAAGGCGCCTCTGAACACCTCTGAACATCTCTGAACATCTCTGAACATCTCTGAACACGTCTGAACATATCTAAACATCTCTGAACACGTCTGAGCACGTCTGAGCACGTCTGAACATCTCTGAACACCTCTGAACATCTCTGAACATGTCTGAGCACGTCTGAACATCTCTGAGCACGTCTGAACATCTCTGAACACGTCTGAACATCTCTGAACACGTCTGAACATCTCTGAGCACGTCTGAACATCTCTGAACATGTCTGAACATCTCTGAACATCTCTGAACACGTCTGAACATCTCTGAACACGTCTGAACATCTCTGAGCACGTCTGAACATCTCTGAACATGTCTGAACATCTCTGAACATCTCTGAACACGTCTGAACATCTCTGAACACGTCTGAACATCTCTGAACACGTCTGAACATCTCTGAGCACGTCTGAACATCTCTGAACATGTCTGAACATCTCTGAACATCTCTGAACACGTCTGAACATCTCTGAACACGTCTGAACATCTCTGAGCACGTCTGAACATCTCTGAACACGTCTGAACATCTCTGAACATCTCTGAACATATCTGAACATATCTGAACACGTCTGAACATATCTGAACATCTCTGAACACGTCTGAACATCTCTGAGCACGTCTGAACATCTCTGAACACGTCTGAACATCTCTGAACATCTCTGAACATATCTGAACACGTCTGAACATATCTGAACATCTCTGAACACGTCTGAGCACGTCTGAACATCTCTGAACGCCTCTGAACATCTCTGAACATGTCTGAGCACGTCTGAACATATCTGAGCATGTCTGAACATCTCTGAACACGTCTGAACATCTCTGAGCACGTCTGCACATCTCTGAGCACGTCTGAACATCTCTGAACATCTCTGAACACGTCTGAACATCTCTGAGCACGTCTGAACATCTCTGAACATCTCTGAACATCTCTGAACATCTCTGAACATGTCTGAACATCTCTGAACACGTCTGAACATCTCTGAGCACGTCTGAACATCTCTGAGCACATCTGAACATCTCTGAACATCTCTGAACACGTCTAAACATCTCTGAGCCTAATCCTGAGAGGTCACCCACAGTTCACAGCAGGAGAACAACCCCGTGCGTCGCTCGTGTCGCTCGTCTCCCTTTGAGCCCACGATGTGATTTGAGAACATTTGCATTGTTCTCGTCTCGTCAGGTGCGCTCGCTCACTCGCTCGCTCGCTCTGAACGGGCGTCATACATTATGCATCGGGTTCCGTGACTTCATGTTGCCGTGTAATGAAGGAGCCCAGGAGCAGGCAAGAGGAGGCAGGAGCTGTGAGGAGCTGTGAGGAGCTGTGAGGGGCTGTGAGGAGCTGTGAGGAGCTGTGAGGAGCTGTGAGGAGCTGTGAGGAGCTGTGAGGGGCTGTGAGGAGCTGTGAGGAGCTGTGAGGGACTGTGAGGGGCTGTGAGGAGCTGTGAGGAGCTGTGAGGAGCTGTGAGGGGCTGTGAGGAGCTGTGAGGAGCTGTGAGAAGCTGTGAGGAGCTGTGAGGGGCTGTGAGGAGCTGTGAGGGGCTGTGAGGAGCTGTGAGGGGCTGTGAGGAGCTGTGAGGAGCTGTGAGGGACTGTGAGGGGCTGGGAGGGGCTGTGAGGAGCTGTGAGGAGCTGTGAGGGGCTGTGAGGAGCTGTGAGGAGCTGTGAGAAGCTGTGAGGAGCTGTGAGGTGTTGTGAGGAGCTGTGAGGGGCTGTGAGGAGCTGTGAGGAGCTTTGAGGAGCTGTAAGGAGCTTTGAGGTGCTGTGAGGAGCTGTGAGGAGCTGTGAGGGGCTGTGAGGAGCTGTGAGGGGCTGTGAGGGGCTGTGAGGAGCTTTGAGGGGCTGTGAGGAGCTGTGAGGAGCTGTGAGGAGCTGTGAGGGACTGTGAGGGGCTGGGAGGGGCTGTGAGGAGCTGTGAGGAGCTGTGAGGGGCTGTGAGGAGCTGTGAGGAGCTGTGAGAAGCTGTGAGGAGCTGTGAGGTGTTGTGAGGAGCTGTGAGGGGCTGTGAGGAGCTGTGAGGAGCTTTGAGGAGCTGTAAGGAGCTTTGAGGTGCTGTGAGGAGCTGTGAGGAGCTGTGAGGGGCTGTGAGGAGCTGTGAGGGGCTGTGAGGAGCTGTGAGGGGCTGTGAGGAGCTTTGAGGGGCTGTGAGGAGCTGTGAGGAGCTGTGAGGAGCTGTGAGGGACTGTGAGGGGCTGGGAGGGGCTGTGAGGAGCTTTGAGGGGCTGTGAGGAGCTGTGAGGAGCTGTGAGGGGCTGTGAGGAGCTGTGAGGGACTGTGAGGGGCTGGGAGGGGCTGTGAGGAGCTGTGAGGAGCTGTGAGGAGCTGTGTGTTTGGTAAATGTTTCTTTTGTCCTGGTGAATTGTGTCTAATGAAGGTCTTAAATGTATAAAACTGTTAAACACAGTGTGCGGCTCTAAACACAGAGCGTTCAGGCTCCTGTGGTCAAACCCTGTTGCATCATGGGAAGGACACAACTTACCACATAATGAGCATTTACCCCACAACAGTTTGGCTGATCCCAAAAACCAAGGACCAGACCAAGGACTAGACTAAGGACTAGACCAAGGACTAGACATGAGACCTGACCAGAGACCAGAGACCAGAGCCCAGAGACCTGACCAGAGACCAAAGACCAAAGACCAAAGACAAGAGACCTGAACAGAGACCAAAGACCAGAGACCAAAGACCAGAGACCTGACCAGAGACAAGAGACCAGAGACCAGAGACCAGAGACCAAAGACCAAGGACTATACCAAGGACTAGACCAGAGACCAAAGACCAAAGACCAGACCAGAGACCAGAGACCAGAGACCAAAGACCAAGGACTAGACCAGAGACCAAAGACCAAAGACCAGACCAGAGACCAGAGACCAGAGACCAGAGACCAGAGACCAGAGACCAGAGACCAGAGACCAGAGACCAGACCAAGAACTAGACCAAGGACTAGACCAAGGTCCAGACCAAGGACTAGACCAAGGACCAGACCAAGGACTAGACCAAAGACCAGACCAAGGACTAGACCAAAGACTAGAGCCCTGACCAGAGACCAGACCAGAGCGGGTTTAATCCCAGGACCTTCACGAAGCACTTTGGATTCAAATCTGGATTCATTTGCCTGGATCGTTAGTTGAACTCTGATCTCGGCCTCAGCAGAAGAAAAACGTGTTTTGTCTTAACTCACTTGTTTACTCTCTTTTCTGAATAAGAGCGTTTTTAAATGACGCTAACACCACATTTGACACATTGTGAGGACGTTTTCAAAATCCTGCCGGCTTTAAAGGAAGTATATACCATAACGTGCTGTTTACTGCCACGAAGAGGAAACACGCTTCACTGCAAAACAAAACCTTCACCTATGGCATCCTCAGGCCAGGGATGCAAAATAAGCGTGTGTCAGGTCATTCTCACACTTTTATGGACTGAAGGGAGACGAGGACATGTTCCTGTGACTGACCCGTCTGCTCCCCGCACTTTTACAGCTCTAAGACAACATTTAGTGGGGAGTGAAGCAGTTAAAAGAAGGCTAAAGCAATAGCTGTGCCAGAGTTGGTCATTAGTGAGTGCGTCAAAAGTTCTAAGACACAGAGGCTATCTTAGAACAATACACATTTGCATTGAGCACTTAAGTCTTACAGAAATGACTGGGTCGTGGTGAAGGCGGCGCTCTCATTTCGGAGACTCTGCAGCTCGAGGTCGCAGACGCAGACGAGTTGGATTTGATCTGAAAAAGCTGAGGCAAAATGAACCGCAACAAGTTTTCTCTCAGTTTTCTTCTCAGCGGTAAGTGTTCTGTTTTAGACTTGGACACATTTAAATAATGTTGCGGAATAAAACGCTGTCTTTTTTTCATGTCCTCAGGGTTATGCGTGGCCACTTGTGCTCAGGAGTTCATTCGTGAGTTCCACTTTGTGAGTAATAGTCTGAGCTGGCCGGACGCTCAGCAGTTCTGCAGAGAGCATTACTCAGACCTGGCCACCGTATCCAGCCTGGAGGAGGCGAGCAGGCTGCGGCGCCCCGACTCGTACTCCGGGAACGCCTGGATCGGACTCATGTCGATACCGGCGAACTACATGTGGCTCTGGTCCGACGGCAGCTCCAGTAACTTCATGAACTGGGCCATCGATCGGCCGACGTGGAGAACCGGCTACGCTTTGGAGGAGGCGAGTCACTTCTGGATCGATGGTATGACCGCGCCCTTCTTCTGCCAGCGCATTGGTAACAAACAAAAGACACAGACAAAAGAGACAATCCCTGATACATAAAGAGATAACATGATGATTAATGCACGGCTATTGTTTCGTTTTCACAGTTTACACAAGGAGGTACAGTGTGGTGAAGGTGTCTTTCAATTCGGATTTGGACTTTTTTAACCCCAGTAACTCTGAGAAGCTCCTGCAAGAGGTAAATCTCCTCGTCTAGGAATTGATTAGCCATATTTCTACCCACTTTTGACTGTGCCTAATGATTAATGGTAACTAAAGACATGTTTTTTATGCAAATAGTTGGAGGCACATATGAAAAACTCCGCTGTGAAGATATCATGGAAACGTGCCCCACAAAAGACGACGATGAAGAAGAAAGATGAAGCAAATTGTCCAGAAACTGCTGCTCAGGTTTGATATGGCACTGAAACAGAAACAGTAGATAATGCTCCTGCTTGTACTATTCTTTTTTTTTACCCCGGGGTGATTATTTTCCTCTTCTTACAATCATAAATAACTTTGAAATTGCTTAGTTGGTCATTGTAATCTTTTGTGTGTGACAGTGCATGTTCAAACTCCTGTTCTGCCTGAACCTGTTTAAATATGAAATAAACATTGTATTGTGTGTATCAGCAAAAGAGTTTGGATTCATTTTTAAGTGACAATTAATAATTCATGAACATACAAAATGACCATGCCATAATTATGAGTGTAAAAGCAAAGTGTTGTGGTAATCTCATCGACAGGAACTCATCTAAATTGTATCATGTGAACCTTTTAAAATCATTGAGATTGATGGAGAGAATAGCTTAGTCAGGTCTGCTGTGGAGGGGGGAGGAGCTGTGGAGGAGCTGTGGAAGGGGGAGGAGCTTTGGAGGGGGAGGAGAGATGGCCATGGCTTCGGATGAGATCTTGAAAAACTGGTTGAAAAAACTCCCTCTGGAAAACCTTGGTGTCTTGGCAGACCATCGAAGACCTTGAGAAACGTGACCAGTTTGTAGCTTCAATCACACTCCAGCTTTTTCCCCCCGACACATCTACGCAAACACATCTGATTGAACACGACAAAGGCTTAGCATCGCCAACGTCTCTCAAACAACAAGGTCATTGTGTGTCTGAGGTGAAAAGGCAGCAGTTGGAGACAGAGGTCCAGTAGAGGATGCTTGACAATGGTATATCGCCGAACCATGTATTTCAAACTTCACCCTGTCTCCTGGTGAAAAAGCCTGTTCGATCATTCCAGGCCTGTACTGATGATCGTAGAAAAGTAAATGGTGTGACAAGAGCAGACTTAGAAGGACGACTGCATAGATCAAGTTCAGCAAAATATGTAAGAAAGTTTGATCTCTCCAAAGGGTATTGGCTCCTATCTCTGACCAAAAAGCCACGTGAGATTGTTGCCTTTATAACACCATCTGGTCCTTTCTCTCACTAAGTGATGCCTTTTTGGACTGAGGAACGCTCCCGCCACCTCCCACCGGGTGGTTTCAAGTCTAGAAGGGTGGGTACCTGGACAATGTGGTCGTCAATATATTCCAAGGAGGAGCATGTCCTTAGAATGCAAGCCCGGTTTGATCGACTGGATTGGGTTGAAGTGTGAGTTTTCCAATGCCAAGGTCACTTACAGTGGAAGCAAAGATCCAGGCAGTGAAGCCATTTCCACAGCCCACTACAAAGAAAGAGTGTGAGAGTCAAAACCCAAACTAATGTAAAAACAAATAAGGAAATACACTCTTCGCATGTCGTTCGCTCTAATCCGTGGATTTGCATTGCAAGTCCTCTAACTTGGAGGAACTAATTTGACTGAACTCCAGGGAGAGAAAAGAGGAAGTTCCTGTCCATTCCTGCTCTTTACACTTCCAAACACTTTATTTGTTTTTTTTTTTAAATATGGGGAGTGAGAGAAGCTGTTTCTTTAAGACTTCAAAGTTGGTTGGCCTGTGCGAACGAGCTTTAGTATTTGTCGTTTTTATTGACCTCTAATATGGAATGTGCCAACTGCCTTTGACCCATCCATGAACCAGTGTGTGTGTGGTTTAATCCCCTGTAACAGCAGTGCAGTGCCAAAGGTCTCATTTTTAGATAAGACCATATTGTGGATTGTTTTGTTGGTTCTTGTGATAAAAGCTGCCCCTGTGAATTGAGGCAGATGCAGACTCAAACCTCCCCCAGACTTTATTTGCCTGTTTGCATAATTCACTTCCTCCTAAATGAGTTTAACTGGACTTCGATCTTTGGAAGAATTCTCATTGTAGAGACGGATCGACACCAACATTTTTCACTCCTGTTTAAGAACATTCGAACGTTCAAAAGGTGAATCATGATGAGCTACAACAAAGTGATTCTGAGTGTCCTGCTCTATGGTAAGACATTTTTACATCTTTGAGACATTCTGGTATTAAATAAATGTGTTAGATTTAGACGTTATTGATCCACAGGTTAGATAACTTGGATGCAGTAACTGAAGCTAAAAGGATATAAATAACAAAGTCTGTCCGTGTCCTCAGGGTTATGGGTGGTCACTTGTGCTCAGGAGTTCATTCGTCAGTTCCACTTTGTGAGTAAGAGTCTGAGCTGGACAGACGCTCAGCAGTTCTGCAGAGAGCATTACACAGACCTGGCCACCGTGTCCAGCCTGGACGAGGTGAACAAGCTCCAGCGACCCGACTCGTACTCTGGACACGCCTGGATCGGACTCAGGTCTAAAGCGGTGAACTACCAGAACTGGGGACCGGGATCAGAAAAGAACTTGTGCACGGGACTTTTCGACACTGGCCTGTGGTATGGCCACGATTGCATCAATGGATACTACCAAGTTTGTTACTATGGTTACAAGGGTAAGTTAATTGTCACAAGATGACACAGATGTGTTTTCATTAAAGTCCATCGAACGCCACAACAGAAAGACAAACACACAGAACGCTTTCTGGCTTGACCACAAGCTCTGTGTTTGATTCTTATAATAAATCACAGATTCATGTTCGTGTTTGTGACGAGATGAGAAACACCTCAGACCAGAGGTCACTAACAACTTTCACTCAGGTCCATTTTAGAAAGTTTCCACACGCCGAGGTCCAGAACCTCACGGTGTTTCTGCCACTTTGACACTGAAACTTTTAAATTGTATTATTATATAATCATATATAATATAATACATCATATATTTTACAAATGATTTTGCTAATGATGGTTTTAACAGTTGATTTTAGGTCGAATATTAAGCTGACATGAGATGTGCTGATCAGAAAATCACACACTGGACACAATGCAGCGATGTGATTGGCTGATTCACGTTCCATAGAAAAACCTTTACGTTCCTCTTGTTGCTCTAAAGATCAGAAAAGTTGTTGTTGCAAAGTGAACTCTCAGTCAGCTCTTCATCAGACTGATCTCCAGCTTCTGTCGCTCGTGAGTTTGAATCGGGCCTAGAAAGGATCTTTTCATAGCGGGTCGAGATGGGCCGGCTCATAACAGACTGACCATGACCGTGGTCATCTGCATTTAGCCACGTCTTATTTCATTTCCTCATCACACTTGTTTCTTTGTGAATGAGTTGGATTGTAAACCTGAACCTGTCTGTGGGAGTGGGAGCGCTCCTTCATTGTGGGTCTCCCTGAGGTTTTTACTTTCTCCCAAAGGGTTTTGTAGTTTTTCCTTGACCAGAAGGCAAAGGTAAAGACGGGGGATGTTGGGATATTTGCTAATTTCCCATGAATATGGTTTAATCTGTTTTTCCTCGTCACTTTTTTAAAACCTGCTCCTCTCACACATGGCGAGGCAGCTGTTCTCCGTGAATGAGGGTCTTATGTGGTCAGAAGTTTCATGTCAGAGGTTCTGGTCCGGACGAGACGTCTCGTGGGCCTTAGA
The DNA here is from genome assembly GCF_026437365.1 of Eucyclogobius newberryi. NCBI lineage: Eukaryota > Metazoa > Chordata > Actinopteri > Gobiiformes > Gobiidae > Eucyclogobius > Eucyclogobius newberryi. Next base: position 46,879,990 of record NW_027315834.1, on the reverse strand, counting down.
CTTTGGACAAAATACATATGAAAATAAGGCGTCATTACCATAGTTCCCCAAATGTCTCTACTAAACCTTTCTGTTTTTTCTATGCCAGTATTGATTGAACTTGGAATATCCATACATTGAGGTCTGACTGATTGTTTTTTACAGATTCTGGAGCAAAAAACTTTTTTTTGAGCACGGCTCTTCGTAGCTATGCTGAAGCCCGAGCGTTCTGCAGAACGCACCACACAGACCTGGCTCTGATCGAGAGCGCCGAGGAAAACAACCGGGTGAAATCCCTGTTAGCTCCAGGTAATTACGCCTGGATCCACAAGCCGTGGCTGTGGGCCTGGTCCGACGGCAGCTCCAGTACGTTCACAAAGTGGGCCAGTGATCGCCCCCTGGAGGCGGAGGCGTACAGCTGTACTGTGGAGGAGCCGAGTCACTCCTGGAGAGACGTGAGCTGTGACCAGTCTCTGCCCTTCTTCTGCCACCACGATGGTAATGTCTGCACACTAAAAGGTCCACGCCCATGATTTAGAGAGAAAGTAATAACCGCATTAACAATTCACGTTTTCAAATCAAGATTCAGCTTGTTCTAAAGATAACTGCAGAGCCAGGAAAACTGTCATTGAGACGATATTGACTTATTATTAAGCCAGTGTGAGAAGAATCCCACACAAGTAACAAGTTGTTGCTTGAGGTCTAAACCTGAACTAATCATTCTAAAATACTTTACAGAAGCCGTTAACATTCCATTTCCTCATTATAATTTATACGGTGTAGTTTGGCCCACTTTTTAGAAACCCCTGGACCTCTTTGGGGACCAACATTTAGGACCCAGTAGGTTCTTAAGGGCTTAAAATATTTGCTGTCCAAATGTCCATCAAGAGCAGGACTTTCAGTTACAGCCTCTTTTACAGCCACAGTACAGTTAGATCAACATTCTGGTTTTACAGTGACTTCATACATAATAATTATCTACAGATATGGTAAGTGCATTTGTCATTACTAAATAAGTATGTTCATGGTGAAGTAACATCGTTATAACCTGCTTAAAAGCTAATAAAAGTTGATTTGACATAATGTGTCTTTAAACATAGGACACATGTTAATTAAAGGACACTAGAGGACTTTTCTGTGTGATTTGTCCCTTCATAAGTTTGGGGAGGCGTGGCCTGAGCAGTGATCCTCATAGTCATTATTTGCGGTGTCGCAGCTCAAACCTCAAATTGTGAGGCTCCAGCCAATCAGAGCAGCCAGACAGTGCTAGGCTCCGTTGCCCTAGTGACGACTCTGAAACTTTAAAATAGCTCGAACGAAACCAACACAGAGTTCGTGCAAACGTTCTCATTCTTCATCTGGGACTGTAACGGGCTCCTCCAGTGAACACAGCGCCCTCCTGTGGCCTTTTGTGTGACCGACATGTGAGTCAAATGTCCTCATGTGGCCTTTGTGTGACCGACATGTGAGACAAATGTCCTCATGTCCTTTTGTGTGACCGACATGTGAGACAAATGTCCTCATGTCCTTTTGTGTGACCGACATGTGAGACAAATGTCCTCATGTGGCCTTTGTGTGACCGACATGTGAGACAAATGTCCTCATGTCCTTTTGTGTGACCGACATGTGAGACAAATGTCCTCATGTCCTTTTGTGTGACCGACATGTGAGACAAATGTCCTCATGTGGCCTTTGTGTGACCGACATGTGAGTCAAATGTCCTCATGTGGCCTTTGTGTGACCGACATGTGAGACAAATGTCCTCATGTCCTTTTGTGTGACCGACATGTGAGAAAAATGTCCTCATGTGGCCTTTGTGTGACCGACATGTGAGACAAATGTCCTCATGTCCTTTTGTGTGACCGACATGTGAGACAAATGTCCTCATGTGGCCTTTGTGTGACCGACATGTGAGTCAAATGTCCTCATGTGGCCTTTGTGTGACCGACATGTGAGTCAAATGTCCTCATGTCCTTTTGTGTGACCGACATGTGAGAAAAATGTCCTCATGTGGCCTTTGTGTGACCGACATGTGAGACAAATGTCCTCATGTCCTTTTGTGTGACCGACATGTGAGACAAATGTCCTCATGTGGCCTTTGTGTGACCGACATGTGAGTCAAATGTCCTCATGTGGCCTTTGTGTGACCGACATGTGAGACAAATGTCCTCTCCAATGGAAAACGAGGGACTATTGATTGATAATAGTGACGATGATGATGACAGATGGATCAGAGTGGGGTGGGTGGAGACTCAGGATGGGGGCGGCGTCTTAGGTGATCAGCCCCGCCCCTTCCATTTATACGGTGATGTGTCAAGGTGAAGACGATAGAGACATGGAGGGGGGTCGAGAGAGGAGAGACAACCAGAGATGCTGGGATAGGCCTGTATAGATAGGGCCTCTGGGTAATTAGAGGCGTGGTTAAAGAGTGGAGGCGTGGCTGCTGCAGGAGGAGGAGCAGGAGGTAGAGGCGTGGTCCACCTCCTGAACCTCATTAACTACACTGTTCAAATCCTCGGCTTTGGACATGTACAAATATTCTTTATCTATATATTATGTATAAATATTCTCTTTCCATACTGACTCTTGTCTTTGATTAGTCCTCATTATAAAATACTTTCTTTATCCCAGTTAACAGAAACGAATTTAAGAGGCGCACCATAGTGAAGGTGTCTTTTCACTCAGATTTGGACTTGACTGACCCGAGGAACAACAACGTGCTACTGCAAAAGGTAAAGGTCCAATCGTGACAATGTATTTGACTTTTATACGTTCTACTTTTAAAATGAACTCGTGTTTTATGTGAATAGATCCAAGAGATGATCGACCAACCAGGAGTGAAGGTGACATGGAGACGCCCCCCGAGAAAGACCACGGCGAATAAGAAAGACGAAATGTAGTTTAGAAATGTTAGAAAGGTCCACTGTTTTACCTTAACTACTACAATACTATTTATATATATTCATATTCAAATATCTCATACTTAAGATGTCAAGAGCTCATGTTTGTGATTGTCTATGTGTTTGAACCACTTTTGTGTCATTGTTCCTCACACAGATCTTCAGAGTGTCATTGTTCCTCACACAGATCTTCAGAGTGTCATTGTTCCTCACACAAATCTTCAGAGTGAGGAACAATCACACTCTGAAGATATGTGTGAGGAACAATGACACTCTGAAGATCTGTGTGAGGAACAATGACACTCTGAAGATCTGTGTGAGGAACAATGACACACTGAAGATCTGTGTGAGAATAATGACACTGAAGATCTGTGTGAGGAACAATGACACTCTGAAGATCTGTGTGAGGAACAATGACACTCTGAAGATCTGTGTGAGGAACAATGACACAGAGGAGATCTGTGTGAGGAACAATGACACACTGAAGATCTGTGTGAGGAACAATGACACACTGAAGATCTGTGTGAGGAACAATGACACAGAGGAGATCTGTGTGAGGAACAATGACACACTGAAGATCTGTGTGAGGAACAATGACACACTGAAGATCTGTGTGAGAATAATGACACTGAAGATCTGTGTGAGGAACAATGACACTCTGAAGATCTGTGTGAGGAACAATGACACACTGAAGATCTGTGTGAGAATAATGACACTGAAGATCTGTGTGAGGATTGTTCCTCACACAAATCTTCAGAGTGTCATTGCTCCTCATACAGATCTTCAGTGTCATTGTTCCTCACACAGATCTTCAGAGTGTCATTGTTCCTCACACAAATCTTCAGTGTGTCATTGTTCCTCACACAGATCTTCAGTGTGTCATTGTTCCTCACACAGATCTTCAATGTGTCATTGTTCCTCACACAGATCTTCAGTGTGTCATTGTTCCTTACACAGATCTTCAGCGTGTCATTGTTCCTCACACAGATCTTCAGAGTGTCATTGTTCCTCACACAGATCTTCAGTGTCATTATTCTCACACAGATCTTCAGTGTGTCATTGTTCCTCACACAGATCTTCAGAGTGTCATTGTTCCTCACACAGATCTTCAGTGTCATTATTCTCACACAGATCTTCAGTGTGTCATTGTTCCTCACACAGATCTTCAGAGTGTCATTGTTCCTCACACAGATCTTCAGTGTCATTATTCTCACACAGATCTTCAGTGTGTCATTGTTCCTCACACAGATCTTCAGAGTGTCATTGTTCCTCACACAGATCTTCAGTGTCATTATTCTCACACAGATCTTCAGTGTGTGATTGTTCCTCACACAGATCTTCAGTGTGTCATTGTTCCTCACACAGATCTTCAGTGTGTCATTGTTCCTCACACAGATCTTCAGTGTGTGATTGTTCCTCACACAGATCTTCAGTGTGTCATTGTTCCTCACGCAGATCTTCAGTGTGTCATTGTTCCTCACACGGATCTTCAGAGTGTCATTGTTCCTCACACAGATCTTCAGAGTGTCATTGTTCCTCACACAGATCTTCAGTGTGTCATTGTTCCTCACGCAGATCTTCAGTGTGTCATTGTTCCTCACACGGATCTTCAGAGTGTCATTGTTCCTCACACAGATCTTCAGAGTGTCATTGTTCCATGTCTTAAATGTACAAACCTGTTAAAATTTGGAATTCAACACGTCTTGTAGTGACATTTGTTTTAAAGTACTGCAGCTTTTGTAAGACATGTTTCATATAATTTACAGACATTTTAAAACAAACACATTATTTTTTTCTAAAATTCAATTGCGCACAACACTTGAGTGACAGGTAACACTTGAGTGACAGGTAACACTTGAGTGACAGGTAACACTTGAGTGACAGGTAACACTTGAGTGACAGGTAACAATAGTAAAACTGCAGCCGAGCTCAGCGTCTTCGCGTCGGGCTGACAGTCCGTCGAGCTGTGCCATCGCTCGTCACTCACTGTACAGGTGCGGGAGAGCGCAAAAGAGACCTCCTCCCAGCATGCACCTCTGCTCTGACAGAGCCCTGCACTCAGCACCTGTCACAACCGAGTGCCAGGCAAATGGCTGACGGGACGAGCAGTGGAAGGAAACCGCTGGAGACGACACGTTTCAATGTTCTCAACTTCCAACCAGCACAATTTTAAATACTTTGTTTATATCTCAAGGTGCTACGTTTATTTTCCGGCCGTTTGCCAGGCAGTAAGTGTAAAGTAAGTAAGTGCACAGCAGCCGCCGCCTCTAGAAAGCAGGTCGTGTAGTCGGCGGCAGACGTCTTTGTCAAACGAGCGCTCTGATTGGTCACGAGTCACAGCGGGCTGTGTCTCCTCTGCGTGAACATGAAGTGACCAGACACTGTGCTCGCTTTGCTTTGTGGAGCTGTCTCTGTATGAAGCCGTTTCCTTGTTCAAACTGAGCTGTTTTCTTCTAGTTCTTCTTCAGTTAAACGACTGGAGACTAAACTGGGACTAAAACCCAAACCAAAACTGGACTAGACCAAGACTAAAGCAAGACTAGATCAGCAACAGGATCAAACAAGGACAAAAGTAAACGAACCCTGAAAGAGCTTCACTTGTTTTGTTCAGAGAAATGTAACGTCGATAATGGTCATTTTCGCTTTGAAATGTGCTTTTTTCACACAATTTGACATCGACGACGCCATTGCAGATTTGGTCATTGCCATTTCTTTGCCTCATCACCGTTTGATATGTTCAATGTTGAGCCAACAAGAGAACAACAACAACAACAACAACAACAACAACAACAAAACTGTAGCTCGGTTTCATCTCGTATTTTTCAAGACTAAAGCTGGAACGTTGCTCAATGATCAGACAAACTTACAAAGTGCACGTTTGTCAGTGTCACCGATAAAATCGCTCGTACTCGACCTTCTGTGACCTTCACATTCATTTTCTCGGCCGCTGATGAATAAATGTGGAATTAATTAGGTTTAAAGGTCCACGCGACGCACACGGGTCAGACGGTTAACACGCCGCACGTCGCTCAATGATCTGACGGCATCTTCGCTCGTTCTGATGGCACTGCGCTCGTTCTGATGGCACTGCGCTCGTTCTGATGGCACTGGGCTCGTTCTGGTTGGCACTGGGCTCGTTCTGGTTGGCACTGGGCTCGTTCTGATGGCACCGCACTCGTTCTGATTGGCACTGGGCTCGTTCTGGTGGCACTGGGCTCGTTCTGATGGGCACTGTCTCGTTCTGATGGCACTGCGCTCGTTCTGGTTGGCACTGGGCTCGTTCTGATGGCACTGCACTCGTTCTGATTGGCACTGCGCTCGTTCTGATTGGCACTGGGCTCGTTCTGGTTGGCACTGGGCTCGTTCTGATGGCACCGCACTCGTTCTGATTGGCACTGGGCTCGTTCTGGTGGCACTGGGCTCGTTCTGGTTGGCACTGTCTCGTTCTGATGGCACTGCGCTCGTTCTGGTTGGCACTGGGCTCGTTCTGATGGCACTGCGCTCGTTCTGGTTGGCACTGGGCTCGTTCTGATGGCACTGCGCTCATTCTGATGGGCACTGCGCTCGTTCCGAATGGCACTGGGCTCGTTCTGATGGGCACTGGGCTCGTTCTGGTTGGCACTGGGCTTGTTCTGATGGCATTGCACTCGTTCTGATGGGCACTGTGCTCGTTCTGATGGGCACTGGGCTCGTTCTGGTTGGCACTGGGCTTGTTCTGATGGCACTGCACTCGTTCTGATTGGCACTGGGCTCGTTCTGGTTGGCACTGGGCTCGTTCTGATGGCACTGCACTCGTTCTGATTGGCACTGGGCTCGTTCTGGTGGCACTGCGCTCGTTCTAAAGCTACTGCGCTCGTTCTGATGGCACTGCGCTCGTTCTGGTTGGCACTGGGCTCGTTCTGATGGGCACTGCGCTCGTTCTGATGGCACTGCGCTCGTTCTGGTTGGCACTGGGCTCGTTCTGATGGCACTGCGCTCGTTCTGATGGCACTGCGCTCGTTCTGGTTGGTACTGGGCTCGTTCTGATGGCACTGCACTCGTTCTGATTGGCACTGCGCTCGTTCTGATTGGCACTGGGCTCGTTCTGGTTGGCACTGGGCTCGTTCTGATGGCACCGCACTCGTTCTGATTGGCACTGGGCTCGTTCTGGTGGCACTGGGCTCGTTCTGGTTGGCAGTGGGCTCGTTCTGATGGGCACTGTCTCGTTCTGATGGCACTGCGCTCGTTCTGGTTGGCACTGGGCTCGTTCTGATGGCACTGCACTCGTTCTGATTGGCACTGCGCTCGTTCTGATTGGCACTGGGCTCGTTCTGGTTGGCACTGGGCTCGTTCTGATGGCACCGCACTCGTTCTGATTGGCACTGGGCTCGTTCTGGTGGCACTGGGCTCGTTCTGGTTGGCACTGTCTCGTTCTGATGGCACTGCGCTCGTTCTGGTTGGCACTGGGCTCGTTCTGATGGCACTGCGCTCGTTCTGGTTGGCACTGGGCTCGTTCTGATGGCACTGCGCTCATTCTGATGGGCACTGCGCTCGTTCCGAATGGCACTGGGCTCGTTCTGATGGGCATTGGGCTCGTTCTGGTTGGCACTGGGCTCGTTCTGATGGCACTGCACTCGTTCTGATGGGCACTGTGCTCGTTCTGATGGGCACTGGGCTCGTTCTGGTTGGCACTGGGCTTGTTCTGATGGCACTGCACTCGTTCTGATTGGCACTGGGCTCGTTCTGGTTGGCACTGGGCTCGTTCTGATGGCACTGCACTCGTTCTGATTGGCACTGGGCTCGTTCTGGTGGCACTGCGCTCGTTCTGATGGCACTGCGCTCGTTCTGATGGCACTGCGCTCGTTCTGGTTGGCACTGGGCTCGTTCTGATGGGCACTGCGCTCGTTCTGATGGCACTGCGCTCGTTCTGGTTGGCACTGGGCTCGTTCTGATGGCACTGCGCTCGTTCTGGTTGGCACTGGGCTCGTTCTGATGGCACTGCGCTCATTCTGATGGGCACTGCGCTCGTTCCGAATGGCACTGGGCTCGTTCTGGTTGGCACTGGGCTCGTTCTGATGGCACTGCACTCGTTCTGATGGGCACTGTGCTCGTTCTGATGGGCACTGGGCTCGTTCTGGTTGGCACTGTGCTCGTTCTGATGGCACTGCACTCGTTCTGATGGCACTGCGCTCATTCTGATGGGCACTGCGCTCGTTCCGAATGGCACTGGGCTCGTTCTGAATGGCACTGTGCTCGTTCTGATGGCACTGCACTCGTTCTGATGGCACAGCGCTCATTCTGATGGGCACTGCGCTCGTTCTGATGGCACTGCGCTCGTTCTGATGGCACTGGGCTCGTTCTGATTGCACTGCGCTCGTTCTGATTGGCACTGGGCTCGTTCTGGTGGCACTGCGCTCGTTCTGATGGCACTGCGCTCGTTCTGATTGGCACTGGGCTCGTTCTGGTGGCACTGCGCTCGTTCTGATGGCACTGCGCTCGTTCTGATGGCACTGCGCTCGTTCTGGTTGGCACTGGGCTCGTTCTGATGGGCACTGCGCTCGTTCTGATGGCACTGCGCTCGTTCTGGTTGGCACTGGGCTCGTTCTGATGGCACTGCGCTCGTTCTGGTTGGCACTGGGCTCGTTCTGATGGCACTGCGCTCATTCTGATGGGCACTGCGCTCGTTCCGAATGGCACTGGGCTCGTTCTGGTTGGCACTGGGCTCGTTCTGATGGCACTGCACTCGTTCTGATGGGCACTGTGCTCGTTCTGATGGGCACTGGGCTCGTTCTGGTTGGCACTGTGCTCGTTCTGATGGCACTGCACTCGTTCTGATGGCACTGCGCTCATTCTGATGGGCACTGCGCTCGTTCCGAATGGCACTGGGCTCGTTCTGAATGGCACTGTGCTCGTTCTGATGGCACTGCACTCGTTCTGATGGCACAGCGCTCATTCTGATGGGCACTGCGCTCGTTCTGATGGCACTGCGCTCGTTCTGATGGCACTGGGCTCGTTCTGATTGCACTGCGCTCGTTCTGATGGCCACTGCGCTCGTTCTGATGGTACTGTGCTCGTTCTGAATGGCACTGCGCTCGTTCTGATGGCCACTGCGCTCGTTCTGGTTGGCACTGGGCTCGTTCTGGTTGGCACTGGGCTCGTTCTGATGGGCACTGTGCTCGTTCTGATGGCACTGCGCTCGTTCTGATGGCACTGCGCTCGTTCTGGTTGGCACTGGGCTCGTTCTGATGGCACTGCGCTCATTCTGATGGGCACTGCGCTCGTTCTGATGGCACTGGGCTCGTTCTGATTGGCACTGGGCTCGTTCTGAATGGCACTGCGCTCGTTCTGATGGCACTGCGCTCGTTCTGGTGGCACTGGGCTCGTTCTGAATGGCACTGCGCTCGTTCTGGTGGCACTGGGCTTGTTCTGAATGGCACTGCGCTCGTTCTGAATGGCACTGTGCTCGTTCTGATTGGTCCGTCCCGTGTCTGGACATGGGCAATGATTACAGTTCAAATAGAATCTAAAATCTATCCCTAATTTAAGCTCATATAAAGCAACGGCCAGGAATCTTTAACCCAAAACGTAAGTAAAAAAGTGCGTTTTTGTTTCTATTTTGTATTAAGTTCAATATACAAATTATGTTAAGAGAGGAATATTGTTCAAATGACACTTAAATTAGCTCTTTGATGTTTTAATGGCTCTTCATCATTGGCTTACCTTGAGTTGACTTTTCATGTGTTTTCTTGCTTTCGACGATCAGCTACAGCAATTATTTTTGTATTTTCTATGGTCGACTTGTCAATTTTTATTTTTTTTTACATTATTCACATTATTTCTATTGCATTGAGTCTTTTTTCAACACAGTAATCAACCAAAAAAGAGGT
>NW_027315834.1:46817343-46870145 GCF_026437365.1 Eucyclogobius newberryi | reverse complement strand
AGATTTGTTGGAGCGGCATTTTTAGTCCGCTAACCCACCCAGAATACCTTTAGTTGACTACAGCCCTGTTAATACTGAATATATGGAGATGCTTTGGAGATGCTGTACAAAATGTAAAAGAGTCAAAGGCAATGGAGAGTTTTTTGAGTAAACCGCGTTGATTTGATATCAGCGCAATCAGTACTTGTGGCGACGCCTTACAAGAGCACATTTTCTGCCCATATGTTGAAGGAGAATTGGCAGAGTTTGAAAGAGTTCTCGAGGAGCAGATGCGACGCACATTCAGGAGGAACGGCACGCAACAGAGGGTTCGGTCGAGACAAATTAAAACAAACCACAAAAGGACACAAACAACGCGGGGGCGGAGGAGGTGAAAGGGAAAGTTTGGAGGATAATTGGTTTAAAAGGAGCAGAAACAAACAGAGGAAGTCCCAGATATCTGTGTGGGAGCAGGTGTCGGCCACATGTGATCAAACGGGGCGAGGTTCTGCTTTACAACGGAAGAGCACGGGCTACGCTTACTTTACTGCCCACTACGGACCTCTGAGGGGGGAGCAGTGCATTCATTTTAATGTAGAAGAGCTGCTCCGGCTCCCACTGTGGAGAGACTGCAAGAGCAAACAGACTGTAGACGTTTTTTATTTTATTTATATATTTATTAATTATTATTTTTGTATTGATTTTATTGATTTTATTTATTTTATCCATCTCATCTATTTAATCTATTTAATTTATTTTATCTTATTTATTTTATTTATTTTATTTATTTTATTTATTTTATTTATTTTATTTATTTTATTTATTTTATTTATTTATTTTATTTATTTATTTATTTTATTTATTTATTTATCAATTTAATTCATTTTATCTTATTTATTTTACTTTATTTACTTTATTTTACTTTTTTATTTTTTTATTTTATTTATTTGAAAAGAAAATCAAACGAAACACTTTGATTGTTGAAACAGGAGTTATTACAACCAAGAAATAATATTTATTTATAAAGTGATAAAATGGTCAGTACAAACTCTGAGAGACTCTTTCAGTGGAATCGAGGGCATTGTTGGTTCTGGTGGATCTAACGCCAGATTGTCTCTATTTTGGCCCAAGAAACAACAATATATCTCTCTCTTTACAGTGATTTACTGTTATTTACTGTTTGAAGGTCTCAAAGTGGTAAAAACCGTGAAAACTGGGACGTGTCTTGTATCAGAGACAAATCAATGGTTTTGGACACATCTGCCGGGACACAGGACACGCCTCAAAACTGGGATTGTCCCGGGCAAATGGGACCAACCAGGAAGTAAAATAAAAACAAATAGGGCAAAACAACACGACATTTTTGCAACCTGTGTGAAAAATATCCCAAAAAAATATCCAAAATACTTTATAATATGACGAGGATGGTAAATATTGACTCAGTTTCCGAGGGTAAATCTGTCGTTTAGAGGAGTTTGTGTGACTCTCTCTCTTTGGAGTGACAGCAGAGGAAATGCTCGTGTGAAAGAGCTGTCACTCTCTTCCCGCTCCTCCGCCCTCGCTCCTCCGCCCGCTCAGTCGTCGCTGCTGCTGCTCGGCTCCTGCTCGGTCTCATTAACGTCTCCAGACCTCGATCGCCGGCTTCACCTGCCGTCAACGCCAAGCTCCCCCCTCTCCCCCCTCTCCACCAGCTCCACCCACTCCACCCTCTCCCCCCGCTCCCCCTTCTCCACCAGCTCCACCCACTCCACCCTTTCCACCCTCTCCCCCCTCTCCCCCCTCTCCACCAGCTCCACCCACTCCCCCCTCTCCACCAGCTCCACCCACTCCACCCTCTCCCCCCGCTCCCCCCTCTCCACCAGCTCCACCCACTCCACCCTCTCCACCAGCTCCCCACTCCCCCCTCTCCACCCTCTCCCCCCTCTCCACCAGCTCCACCCTCTCCCCCCTCTCCACCCTCTCCCCCCTCTCCCCCCTCTCCACCAGTTCCCCCCTCTCCCCTCTCCCCACTCTCCCCCCTCTCCACCAGCTCCACCCACTCCACCCTCTCCCCCCTCTCCCCCCTCTCCCCCCTCTCCACCAGTTCCCCCCTCTCCCCTCTCCCCACTCTCCCCCCTCTCCACCAGCTCCACCCACTCCACCCACTCCACCCTCTCCCCCTGCTCCCCCTTCTCCACCAGCTCCACCCTCTCCACCCTCTCCACCAGCTCCACCCACTCCCCCCTCTCCACCAGCTCCCCCCTCTCCACCCTCTCCCCCCTCTCCACCAGCTCCACCCTCTCCCCCCTCTCCACCCTCTCCCCCCTCTCCCCCCTCTCCACCAGCTCCCCCCTCTCCCCTCTCCCCACTCTCCCCCCTCTCCACCAGCTCCACCCACTCCACCCTCTCCCCCCGCTCCCCCCTCTCCACCAGCTCCACCCACTCCACCCTCTCCCCCCGCTCCCCCTTCTCCACCAGCTCCACCCACTCCACCCACTCCACCCTCTCCACCCTCTCCACCAGCTCCCCACTCCACCCTCTCCCCCTGCTCCCCCTTCTCCACCAGCTCCACCCACTCCACCCTCTCCCCCCGCTCCCCCTTCTCCACCAGCTCCACCCACTCCACCCTCTCCCCCCTCTCCACCAGCTCCACCCACTCCACCCACTCCACCCTCTCCACCCTCTCCACCCTCTCCCCCCTCTCCACCCTCTCCACCCGCTCCACCCTCTCCCCCCTCTCCCCCCTCGCCACCAGCTCCCCCCTCCCCCCTCTCCACCCGCTCCCCCCTCTCCACCCTCTCCACCCTCTCCCCCCTCTCCCCTCTCCACCCTCTCCCCCCTCTCCACCAGCTCCCCACTCCACCCTCTCCACCCTCTCCACCAGCTCCCCACTCCCACCTCTCCACCCTCTCCCCCCTCTCCACCAGCTCCACCCTCTCCCCCCTCTCCACCCTCTCCCCCCTCTCCCCCCTCTCCACCAGCTCCCCCCTCTCCCCGCTCCCCACTCTCCCCCCTCTCCACCAGCTCCACCCACTCCACCCTCTCCACCCTTTCCCCCCTCTCCCCCCTCTCCACCAGCTCCACCCACTCCACCCTCTCCCCCTGCTCCCCCTTCTCCACCAGCTCCACCCACTCCACCCTCTCCCCCCGCTCCCCCTTCTCCACCAGCTCCACCCACTCCACCCTCTCCCCCCTCTCCACCAGCTCCACCCACTCCACCCACTCCACCCTCTCCACCCTCTCCACCAGCTCCCCACTCCACCCTCTCCCCCTGCTCCCCCTTCTCCACCAGCTCCACCCACTCCACCCTCTCCACCCTCTCCACCCTCTCCACCCTCTCCACCCTCTCCCCTCTCCCCCCTCTCCCCCCTCTCCCCCCTCTCCACCAGCTCCCCCCTCTCCCCCCTCTCCACCAGCTCCACCCACTCCACCCACTCCACCCTCTCCACCCTCTCCACCAGCTCCCCACTCCACCCTCTCCCCCTGCTCCCCCTTCTCCACCAGCTCCACCCACTCCACCCTCTCCACCCTCTCCACCCTCTCCCCTCTCCACCCTCTCCACCCGCTCCACCCTCTCCCCCCTCTCCCCCCTCTCCACCAGCTCCCCCCTCTCCCCCCTCTCCACCAGCTCCACCCACTCCACCCTCTCCCCCCGCTCCCCCTTCTCCACCAGCTCCACCCTCTCCCCCCTCTCCACCAGCTCCACCCACTCCACCCACTCCACCCTCTCCCCCTGCTCCCCCTTCTCCACCAGCTCCACCCACTCCACCCTCTCCACCCTCTCCACCCTCTCCCCTCTCCCCCCTCTCCACCCTCTCCACCCGCTCCACCCTCTCCCCCCTCTCCCCCCTCTCCACCAGCTCCCCCCTCTCCCCTCTCCCCCCTCTCCACCCGCTCTCCCCTCTCCACCCTCTCCACCCTCTCCCCCCTCTCCCCTCTCCCCCCTCTCCACCCTCTCCCCCCTCTCCACCTGCTCCCCACTCCACCCTCTCCACCCTCTCCACCAGCTCCCCACTCCCCCCTCTCCACCCTCTCCCCCCTCTCCACCCTCTCGCCCCTCTCCCCCCTCTCCACCAGCTCACCCCTCTCCCCGCTCCCCACTCTCCCCCCTCTCCCCCCTCTCCACCAGCTCCACCCACTCCACCCTCTCCACCCTCTCCCCCCTCTCCCCCCTCTCCACCAGCTCCACCCACTCCACCCTCTCCCCCTGCTCCCCCTTCTCCACCAGCTCCCCACTCCCCCCTCTCCACCCTCTCCCCCCTCTCCACCAGCTCCACCCACTCCCCCCTCTCCACCAGCTCCCCCCTCTCCACCCTCTCCCCCCTCTCCACCAGCTCCACCCTCTCCCCCCTCTCCCCCCTCTCCCCCCTCTCCACCAGCTCCCCCCTCTCCCCTCTCCCCACTCTCCCCCCTCTCCACCAGCTCCACCCACTCCACCCTCTCCCCCCGCTCCCCCTTCTCCACCAGCTCCACCCACTCCACCCTCTCCCCCCTCTCCACCAGCTCCACCCACTCCACCCACTCCACCCTCTCCACCCTCTCCACCAGCTCCCCACTCCACCCTCTCCCCCTGCTCCCCCTTCTCCACCAGCTCCACCCACTCCACCCTCTCCACCCTCTCCCTTCTCCCCCCTCTCCACCCTCTCCACCCGCTCCACCCTCTCCCCCCTCTCCCCCCTCTCCCCCCTCTCCACCAGCTCCCCCCTCTCCCCTCTCCCCCCTCTCCACCCGCTCCCCCCTCTCCACCCTCTCCACCCTCTCCCCCCTCTCCCCTCTCCCCCCTCTCCACCCTCTCCCCCCTCTCCCCCCTCTCCACCCTCTCCCCCCTCTCCACCCGCTCCACCCGCTCCCCCCTCTCCCCCCCTCTCCACCCTCTCCCCCCTCTCCCCTCTCCCCCCTCTCCACCCTCTCCCCCCTCTCCCCTCTCCCCCCTCTCCACCCTCTCCCCCCTCTCCACCCGCTCCACCCGCTCCCCCCTCTCCCCCCCTCTCCACCCTCTACCATTTTAGTATTTTGCCAAGGTTTGTTTGAGCAGATCGAAAACATTTTCTGGCTATAATTTTGTTTTTTTTCTTTTATTTGAAGTGCAAGATTTTTTTTTACCATTGCAGTATTAAAAATATATACATATTATTATTATTATCATTATTGTTATTATTATATATATATATATATATATTTCTAAGGAGAATATAAACTAGTGTTTGTAGCGTAATACATCATCTTTTTGGTGTATTTTGTTCGTTGAGGATTCATTTATCAAATAATTGAAATAATATGAATTAATGCAGCTAAAAAACAACCACTAAAACTAAAACTAAATGAAATGTATTTTGTCGGTTGTGGAGTGTGTGCATGTCATTAAGCTCGATTCCTCTCGAGCTGACGTCTGGCAGCGGTAAACGGTGACACCGGCGCGTCTCCTGTCTCGCGTCTCCTCTCTCCTGTCTCGTGTCTCGCGTCTCAAACCTGCAGACTTCATGCAAACACCCGGGGCTTTGAGGAAACGGCACAGGCGGCGCTCGATCATTACGCCGACACCCGCCAGGCGCTTTAATTAGAGCAGAAACGAACAGCCGCAGAAACGAACAGCCTCTGGTGACGAGCGCGAGCTGCAACTGACGCAAACGCTGAGGAAGCAGAGTCCGGGAAACGAGCGGGAGCGTTCAGAACTGTGAGTTTGGACGCTTAAAACGGACCCGCGTTTGCTTAAAATACGCTCCAATCGAAACCGAACCTGCTGAAAGTCGTGCTCGTGTTCAGTTTTGGCAAAGTTCAGAGCCGCCGACACTCGCTGAGCTCTGACTAGACGCTGCGCTCGCCCCGATTAAGAGGAACTGGAGGTGATTTCTGACGTGTTCTAGTTGCGGCCTGATAAAACGTCGCAGGGTTGTAAACGCTCTGATGCAAAGCGTGTCAGACAGCGAAGTGCGGAGGCAAAATCGTCTGTTTTGTTCAGCACTGACCGCGACGCCCGTTCCAAGCAGACCTCACGGCGTTTCCGAGTTTGAACATCCTCGCGAAAGGTAATAGGAACGACCGACGAAAGCAGTACTCGCTCGTTGTCGCATGCGTTTTGAAGGCTTCGCGATCCAGATAACACGTACGATAAACCAAATGCGATCACGACCCTCAAAGACTTTGGGAATCATCAACGAAATTAGAATTTGCTCGTTGTCGTGTTTGTTTATGAGGCTTCGCAGTCCAGATAACGAGTTTGATCAACCGAATGCGATCATGACCCTCGAAGGCTTTGGGAATCATCGACGAAAGCAGAACTTGCTCGTTGTCGCGTTCGTTTTGGAGGCTTCATGGTCCAGATAATGCGTACGATAAACCCAATGCGATCATGACCCTCGACCAGTTCGCGGTTGAGGAGTTTTGCCGGCGCTTTACGGGTTAACACGAGCCCTCCGTCCGAGATACTCCAGAGAAATGTGCTTATCTTAGCTCTGTTACAAGCGCGGAACAATCGCCCGGGGAGACACGGCTTTGATAGACTCCCGTTGTTTAATAATGCATGATCATACACGGCAGAAGAAGCGCTTTGGCAAGATATGAAGTGGCTTTGACCTTGCAGAACACGAGCGGCCCCGCGTTTCTCCCAGACTCCATAAAATCGCTTCTTAAAAAGTGGAACCCGGTGATAAATTACCGCGGTTAGACTTCGGAGCACGTGTGGCCACAAACTTTTGGCCGTCGGACTCGGTCGATTGAGCGTTTGAGTTACAACGGGCGAGTTCAGAACACAACAAGTTTACGGGACTTGATCGTCTAGCGTTCATTTTATGTGCAGATTTTATATTTTTTGTCATCTGATTGTGCTACAGATTTGGGGGCCTATATGAACTGGACCTGATGCAGTTTTTGCTCTTGGAACTGTAAATATGCCCGACTTTACACACAGAACCACATTCAAATCGGGATTAAACTGCGATTATCTAAACCTGTTCTACGGATGGACTGGCAGTTTAACCCACGACCAGCAGGGGGACATTTGTGCAGTTTGAACTTGACGGTCCGGATTGTGCGCAACAGTTTTACAGTGACTTGTTTTTGGTCTGGACTCGAGGAGTTTTGACCTGTAATGCAAAGGTTAATGAGTAAAAGAAGGTTCAAACACGCGCAACACCGAACAGGAACATAATAAAAATAAATAAAAATGAAAAATAAATGCATTAAAAAATAAATAAATACAACAAAATTATACTAAATAAATTAATAAAATATAATCCTTTCTGGTGGAGTTGCAGATGCCACAATAGAGAAGATAGTTTCTCTTTATGACATTAAGCAGGTGCATGTTTTTAAAGGTTTTAGCACTAAAACAAATAAATAAAAATGGCTATAATTAAACGAGATGAATTCAAAAGTTATTACAATGATGTTTTTATTTATTTATTTACAGAATTACGAATATTTTTTATTTTGTATTATTTTTCCATGAGCGGGGAAGGACATACAACAAAATAACAAACGAATAAACATATAATCCCACACATTTTTACCGTTAGGAGGAGGGTTGAGGATTGTTCATGGTGCAAATAAAACCTTATCACCGGAGGAGGCGATCGTGAGTTTGATGATGAAGTTTAATGCCACGCTGGGGAACATAGAGCCCGTGTAACTCCTCATTCGTCTGCACAAAAGAGGTGCACTGTTTTTGAAAAAGAAACATTCTGACGTCCTTTACAATTAGAATTTCTGAGAAGATGAAGCGTGAGGCAGAAGAACGACCCATAACGAGGGCGGTTCCAGGTCATAGCTGCTCCCCTCTCAGACCTCCCTCTGGAAAAGTTGCACCTTTGGACGAAAACTCAAGCACGACGAAGGCTAGAACACTTTTTCTTCTGGTTAAATGCCGGCGTGTAAGGTGGCTCTGGTTGGAAAATCGCTTGTACCTGCACAAAGTTTCCCGCCGTTAAACCTCGACGCCGTTTCATCAGTGTCGAATCCTGCAAGCTTGCACCCCGCTCCGTCCCGGCCTACATTATTAGACCGGTCTGAATTGCCCCTAGGAGGAGCGCGAACGGTCGTTATCGCCGACTCTCAGCCCCGAAACTAATTGGCAATTGTTCAAAGACGTGAGCCTTCCGCCCGTCGTGGCGCTCGCCTTTATTAGCGCTGTGGATTTAGCGCGCGGGTGTTGTTGGTTTTTCCTCAGACGGAGCACTTCATCCGGCCCGGGTCGAGCCGGCGCTGCCTCCGAGCGGCGAGATCACACTGAGCGCCTGATTATCTCCTCTCCACGTGACGCCGGTTTGTGAGAGCGACCGACGACCACGGCAACCTGTCGTTTGGAAACGCAGAGCAAACACTGGAGCTTTTGCAAACACGATTAGCTGTGATAACTTTGTTCGCTTTGAGGCAATTCAGAGTGGAAAAAATGCATTAAAGTCGCAGCTGAATTGACTGTGTGAAACCGACTTGAATCAGACTCAAGTGGAGGAAACACTCTGGGCATCGAGCATTCTTAAATGTAGTTCAGGATTTAATAAGCTAAATGAGGTTTCCATTCCACATGATAAAGCGAAGGGTAAAAGAATATGTTACAGCTCATTTGTCATGTGCAGTCATAACCGGGCGTGGCCCTCCAGTGTGATGTCACCAACAGTTCGACTCGAGTAAATGTGAGGATCTCGTTGTCTCAGTGTGAATCCTTTTACTGTAAACCTCCTGAATGTCATTATTATAGAGCTCTGCATCAGCCGGCTCTCCTGTTACAGAGTACACGGATACTGCACATGATACTGCACATGATACTGCACACGATACTGCACATGATACTGCACACGGATACTGCACATGATAATACACACGGATACTGCACACGATACTGCACATGATACTGCACACGGATACTGCACATGATACTGCACATGATACTGCACACGATACTGCACATGATACTGCACACGGATACTGCACATGATACTGCACACGGATACTGCACATGATACTGCACATGATACTGCACATGATACTGCACACGGATACTGCACATGATACTGCACATGATACTGCACACGATACTGCACATGATACTGCACATGATACTGCACACGATACTGCACATGATACTGCACACGGATACTGCACATGATACTGCACATGATACTGCACACGATACTGCACATGATACTGCACATGATACTGCACACGGATACTGCACACGGATACTGCACATGATACTGCACACGATACTGCACATGATACTGCACACGGATACTGCACATGATACTGCACATGATACTGCACATGATACTGCACATGATACTGCACACGATACTGCACATGATACTGCACACGGATACTGCACACGATACTGCACACGGATACTGCACACGGATACTGCACATGATACTGCACATGATACTGCACACGATACTGCACATGATACTGCACATGATACTGCACACGATACTGCACATGATACTGCACACGATACTGCACATGATACTGCACATGATACTGCACACGATACTGCACATGATACTGCACACGGATACTGCACATGATACTGCACACGATACTGCACATGATACTTCACACGGATACTGCACATGATACTGCACATGATACTGCACACGATACTGCACATGATACTTCACACGGATACTGCACATGATACTGCACATGATACTGCACACGATACTGCACATGATACTGCACACGGATACTGCACACGGATACTGCACACGATACTGCACACGGATACTGCACACGGATACTGCACATGATACTGCACACGGATACTGCACACGGATACTGCACATGATACTGCACACGGATACTGCACACGGATACTGCACATGATACTGCACACGGATACTGCACACGGATACTGCACACGGATACTGCACACGGATACTGCACACGGATACTGCACATGATACTGCACACGGATACTGCACACGGATACTGCACATGATACTGCACACGGATACTGCACACGGATACTGCACATGATACTGCACACGGATACTGCACACGGATACTGCACATGATACTGCACACGGATACTGCACACGGATACTGCACATGATACTGCACACGGATACTGCACACGGATACTGCACATGATACTGCACACGGATACTGCACACGGATACTGCACATGATACTGCACACGGATACTGCACACGGATACTGCACATGATACTGCACACGGATACTGCACACGGATACTGCACACGGATACTGCACATGATACTGCAAATGATACTGCACACGGATACTGCACACGGATACTTCACACGGATACTGCACATGATACTGCACATGATACTGCACACGGATACTTCACACGGATACTGCACATGATACTGCACATGATACTGCACATGATACTGCACATGATACTGCACACGGATACTGCACATGATACTGCACACGGATACTGCACATGATACTGCAAATGATACTGCACACGGATACTGCACATGATACTGCACATGATACTGCACATGATACTGCACACGGATACTGCACACGGATACTGCACATGATACTGCACACGGATACTGCACATGATACTGCACACGGATACTGCACACAGATACTGCACACGGATACTGCACACGGATACTGCACACGGATACTGCACATGATACTGCACATGATACTGCACATGATACTGCACACGGATACTGCACACGGATACTTCACACGGATACTGCACATGATACTGCACATGATACTTCACACGGATACTGCACATGATACTGCACATGATACTGCACATGATACTGCACATGATACTGCACATGATACTGCACACGGATACTGCACACGGATACTGCACACGGATACTGCACATGATACTGCACACGGATACTGCACATGATACTGCACACGGATACTGCACACAGATACTGCACACGGATACTGCACACGGATACTGCACACGGATACTGCACACGATACTGCACACGGATACTGCACATGGATACTGTACATGATACTGCACACGGATACTGCACATGATACTGCACACGGATACTGCACATGATACTGCACATGATACTGCACACGGATACTGCACATGATACTGCACACGGATACTGCACATGATAATACACACGGATACTGCACATGATACTGCACACGGATACTGCACATGATACTGCACACGGATACTGCACATGGATACTGCACATGATACTGCACATGGATACTGCACATGATACTGCACATGATACTGCACACGCATAATACACATGATAATACACATGATAATACACATGATAATACACATGATACTGCACATGATACTGCACACGGATAATACACACGGATACTGCACATGATACTGCACACGGATACTGCACACGGATACTGCACACGGATACTGCACATGATACTGCAAATGATACTGCACACGGATACTGCACACGGATAATACACATGATACTGCACATGATACTGCACACGGATAATACACATGATAATACACACGGATAATACACACAGATAATACACATGATAATACACACGGATAATACACATGATAATACACACGGATAATACACATAATAATACACACGGATAATACACATGATAATACACACGGATAATACACATAATAATACACACGGATAATACACATGATAATACACACGGATAATACACATGATAATACACACGGATAATACACATGATAATACACACGGATAATACACATAATAATACACACGGATAATACACATGATAATACACACGGATAATACACATGATAATACACATGATAATACACACGGATAATACACATGATAAATTGTGTGTACTTCTCGTCGTTGTGGGGGCGGTCCCTGTTGAGCTCCAGCGTAGTTAAGGTTACGGTATATTCCTCCACCTGCCAGGCGCACTGAGCTGCAGGGCAGTTTGGGGAAAGGCCTGGTCCGACCTTCTTCCTGTAAAGTATGTGTGCTGTCCTCTCTGCCACCTCAGGAGCAGCCCTGGTGAAATCAATCAAAAGGAAAAAGTGACAGTTCTTTATTCCTCAAATTGTTTAAAATGTCCATCTTATTCAAATATTTCCCCTTCAAAGTTTCAGTATAAAACCACAAATAGACCATTGTTGTCTCATATATTTAGCTGGCACTCAATTTGAGCGTGTACGAGTTGTTGCCACGGCGGCATATTGATGGTTCAGGACCACCCTCCTCCTCCTCCCGGTGACAGAGCCAATCACAGGTCACGCTCGAGCGGACGGGAAGCCGCTGAAAGGTTAATGCCACGCTCGTACACACATTTAAAATTCATGAATCCCAAAAGGACGAAAAGGATGAAGGTCAGAAGGGTCTGTGTTTGAAGCAGATGTTTGTCCTCCTTCGCTCGCCGTAGGACACGCAACAGATCAGATCAAAATATTTATATTTTTTTAATTCAGTTATATATATAAATAATTCCTTTTTATTTATTTATTTAAGTTTTTCAAGATAAAACACAAAAACAAACATAACATGACCAGAGAGTTTTTTTCTTTTTTTTCTTTTTAAATATATTTTGCTATTATATTAGTTGTTTCATGTTGCACCTTTTCACTGAACGTTCCCCGTTTGCGAATCTTGTTTTTATTCCCTGACGATGGCGATGAACCTTTTTCTGATTCTGATGAAAAATCCAACTTCTGTCACTTCAAATTATAATTTTCTGCTTCTTCCATCGATTCTGCAGAAAAATGCTGCATGTTTGACAGTTTTGGTCCTCAAAAACCAAAATCGTGTGTGTTTTGGTCCTCATAAACCATGATCGTGTGTGTTTTGGTCCTCATAAACCATGATCGTGTGTGTTTTGGTCCTCATAAACCATGATCGTGTGTGTTTTGGTCCTCATAAACCATGATCGTGTGTGTTTTGGTCCTCATAAACCATGATCGTGTGTGTGTTTTGGTCCTCATAAACCATGATCGTGTGTGTTTTTTGGTTCTCTTAAACCATGATCGTGTGTGTTTTATGGTCCTCATAAACCATGATCGTGTGTGTGTTTTGGTCCTCATAAACCATGATCGTGTGTGTTTTGGTCCTCATAAACCATGATCGGGTGTTTTTTGGTCCTCATAAACCATGATCGTGTGTGTTTTGGTCCTCATAAACCATGATCGTGTGTGTTTTGGTCCTCATAAACCATGATCGTGTGTGTTTTTGGTCATCATAAACCATGATCAGGTGTTTTTTGGTCCTCATAAACCATGATCGTGTGTTTTTTGGTCCCCATAAACCATGATCGTGTGTGTTTTTTGGTTCTCATAAACCATGATCGTGTGTGTGTTTTGGTCCTCATAAACCATGATCGTGTGTGTTTTGGTCCTCATAAACCATGATCGTGTGTGTTTTGGTCCTCATAAACCATGATCGTGTGTGTTTTGGTCCTCATAAACCATGATCGTGTGTGTTTTTGGTCATCATAAACCATGATCGGGTGTTTTTTGGTCCTCATAAACCATGATCGGGTGTTTTTTGGTCCTCATAAACCATGATTGTGTGTTTTTTGGTCCTCATAAACCATGATCGTGTGTGTGTTTTGGTCCTCATAAACCATGATTGTGTGTTTTTTGGTCCTCATAAACCATGATCGTGTGTGTTTTGGTCCTCATAAACCATGATCGTGTGTGTGTGTTTTGGTCCTCATAAACCATGATCGTGTGTGTGTTTTGGTCCCCATAAACCATGATCGTGTGTGTTTTTTGGTCCTCATAAACCATGATCGTGTGTGTTTTTTGGTCCTCATAAACCATGATCGGGTGTTTTTTGGTCCTCATAAACCATGATCGTGTGTGTTTTGGTCCTCATAAACCATGATTGTGTGTGTGTTTTGGTCCTCATAAACCATGCTCGTGTGTGTTTTTTTTAGGTCCTCATAAACCATGATCGTGTGTGTTTTTGGTCCTCATAAACCATGATCGGGTGTTTTTTGGTCCTCATAAACCATGATCGTGTGTTTTTTGGTCCTCATAAACCATGAACGCGTGTGTTTTGGTCCCCATAAACCATGATCGGGTGTGTTTTTTGGTCCTCATAAACCATGATCGTGTGTGTTTTTGGTCCTCATAAACCTTGATCGTGTGTGTTTTGGTCCTCATAAACCATGATCGTGTGTGTTTTTTGGTCCTCATAAACCATGATCGTGTGTGTTTTGGTCCTCATAAACCATTATCGTGTGTGTTTTGGTCCTCATAAACCATGATCGTGTGTGTTTTTTGGTCCTCATAAACCATGATCGTGTGTTTTTTGGTCCTCATAAACCATGATCGGGTGTTTTTTGGTCCTCATAAACCATGATCGTGTGTGTTTTTGGTCCTCATAAACCATGATCGTGTGTGTTTTGGTCCTCATAAACCATGATCGTGTGTGTTTTTTGGTCCTCATAAACCATGATCGTGTGTGTGTTTTGGTCCTCATAAACCATGATCGTGTGTGTTTTGGTCCTCATAAACCATGATCGTGTGTGTTTTTTGGTCCTCATAAACCATGATCGTGTGTGTTTTGGTCCTCATAAACCATGATCGTGTGTGTTTTGGTCCTCATAAACCATGAACGTGTGTGTTTTGGTCCTCATAAACCATGATCGTGTGTGTGTTTTGGTCCTCATAAACCATGATCGTGTGTGTTTTTTGGTTCTCTTAAACCATGATCGTGTGTGTTTTTTGGTACTCATAAACCATGATCGTGTGTGTTTTGGTCCTCATAAACCATGATTGTGTGTGTTTTGGTCATCATAAACCATGATCGTGTGTTTTTTGGTCCTCATAAACCATGATCGTGTGTTTTTTGGTCCTCATAAACCATGATCGTGTGTGTGTTTTGGTCCTCATAAACCATGATCAGGTGTTTTTTGGTCCTCATAAACCATGATCATGTGTGTTTTTTGGTCCTCATAAACCATGATCGTGTGTGTTTTGGTCATCATAAACCATGATCGTGTGTGTTTTGGTCCTCATAAACCATGATCGTGTGTGTTTTGGTCCTCATAAACCATGATCGGGTGTTTTTTGGTCCTCATAAACCATGATCATGTGTGTTTTTTGGTCCTCATAAACCATGATCGTGTGTGTTTTGGTCATCATAAACCATGATCGTGTGTGTTTTGGTCCTCATAAACCATGATCGTGTGTGTGTTTTGGTCCTCATAAACCATGATCGTGTGTGTTTTGGTCCTCATAAACCATGATCGTGTGTGTTTTGGTCCTCATAAACCATGATCGTGTGTGTTTTGGTCCTCATAAACCATGATCGTGTGTGTTTTGGTCCTCATAAACCATGATCGTGTGTGTTTTTGGTCATCATAAACCATGATCGGGTGTTTTTTGGTCCTCATAAACCATGATCGGGTGTTTTTTGGTCCTCATAAACCATGATTGTGTGTTTTTTGGTCCTCATAAACCATGATCGTGTGTGTGTTTTGGTCCTCATAAACCATGATTGTGTGTTTTTTGGTCCTCATAAACCATGATCGTGTGTGTTTTGGTCCTCATAAACCATGATCGTGTGTGTGTGTTTTGGTCCTCATAAACCATGATCGTGTGTGTGTTTTGGTCCCCATAAACCATGATCGTGTGTGTTTTTTGGTCCTCATAAACCATGATCGTGTGTGTTTTTTGGTCCTCATAAACCATGATCGGGTGTTTTTTGGTCCTCATAAACCATGATCGTGTGTGTTTTGGTCCTCATAAACCATGATTGTGTGTGTGTTTTGGTCCTCATAAACCATGCTCGTGTGTGTTTTTTTTAGGTCCTCATAAACCATGATCGTGTGTGTTTTTGGTCCTCATAAACCATGATCGGGTGTTTTTTGGTCCTCATAAACCATGATCGTGTGTTTTTTGGTCCTCATAAACCATGAACGCGTGTGTTTTGGTCCCCATAAACCATGATCGGGTGTGTTTTTTGGTCCTCATAAACCATGATCGTGTGTGTTTTTGGTCCTCATAAACCTTGATCGTGTGTGTTTTGGTCCTCATAAACCATGATCGTGTGTGTTTTTTGGTCCTCATAAACCATGATCGTGTGTGTTTTGGTCCTCATAAACCATTATCGTGTGTGTTTTGGTCCTCATAAACCATGATCGTGTGTGTTTTTTGGTCCTCATAAACCATGATCGTGTGTTTTTTGGTCCTCATAAACCATGATCGGGTGTTTTTTGGTCCTCATAAACCATGATCGTGTGTGTTTTTGGTCCTCATAAACCATGATCGTGTGTGTTTTGGTCCTCATAAACCATGATCGTGTGTGTTTTTTGGTCCTCATAAACCATGATCGTGTGTGTGTTTTGGTCCTCATAAACCATGATCGTGTGTGTTTTGGTCCTCATAAACCATGATCGTGTGTGTTTTTTGGTCCTCATAAACCATGATCGTGTGTGTTTTGGTCCTCATAAACCATGATCGTGTGTGTTTTGGTCCTCATAAACCATGAACGTGTGTGTTTTGGTCCTCATAAACCATGATCGTGTGTGTGTTTTGGTCCTCATAAACCATGATCGTGTGTGTTTTTTGGTTCTCTTAAACCATGATCGTGTGTGTTTTTTGGTACTCATAAACCATGATCGTGTGTGTTTTGGTCCTCATAAACCATGATTGTGTGTGTTTTGGTCATCATAAACCATGATCGTGTGTTTTTTGGTCCTCATAAACCATGATCGTGTGTTTTTTGGTCCTCATAAACCATGATCGTGTGTGTGTTTTGGTCCTCATAAACCATGATCAGGTGTTTTTTGGTCCTCATAAACCATGATCATGTGTGTTTTTTGGTCCTCATAAACCATGATCGTGTGTGTTTTGGTCATCATAAACCATGATCGTGTGTGTTTTGGTCCTCATAAACCATGATCGTGTGTGTTTTGGTCCTCATAAACCATGATCGGGTGTTTTTTGGTCCTCATAAACCATGATCATGTGTGTTTTTTGGTCCTCATAAACCATGATCGTGTGTGTTTTGGTCATCATAAACCATGATCGTGTGTGTTTTGGTCCTCATAAACCATGATCGTGTGTGTTTTGGTCCTCATAAACCATGAACGTGTGTGTTTTGGTCCTCATAAACCATGATCGTGTGTGTTTTTTGGTCCTCATAAACCATGATCGTGTGTGTTTTTTGGTCCTCATAAACCATGATCGGGTGTTTTTTGGTCCTCATAAACCATGATCGTGTGTGTTTTGGTCCTCATAAACCATGATTGTGTGTGTGTTTTGGTCCTCATAAACCATGCTCGTGTGTGTTTTTTTTAGGTCCTCATAAACCATGATCGTGTGTGTTTTTGGTCCTCATAAACCATGATCGGGTGTTTTTTGGTCCTCATAAACCATGATCGTGTGTTTTTTGGTCCTCATAAACCATGAACGCGTGTGTTTTGGTCCCCATAAACCATGATCGGGTGTGTTTTTTGGTCCTCATAAACCATGATCGTGTGTGTTTTTGGTCCTCATAAACCTTGATCGTGTGTGTTTTGGTCCTCATAAACCATGATCGTGTGTGTTTTTTGGTCCTCATAAACCATGATCGTGTGTGTTTTGGTCCTCATAAACCATTATCGTGTGTGTTTTGGTCCTCATAAACCATGATCGTGTGTGTTTTTTGGTCCTCATAAACCATGATCGTGTGTTTTTTGGTCCTCATAAACCATGATCGGGTGTTTTTTGGTCCTCATAAACCATGATCGTGTGTGTTTTTGGTCCTCATAAACCATGATCGTGTGTGTTTTGGTCCTCATAAACCATGATCGTGTGTGTTTTTTGGTCCTCATAAACCATGATCGTGTGTGTGTTTTGGTCCTCATAAACCATGATCGTGTGTGTTTTGGTCCTCATAAACCATGATCGTGTGTGTTTTTTGGTCCTCATAAACCATGATCGTGTGTGTTTTGGTCCTCATAAACCATGATCGTGTGTGTTTTGGTCCTCATAAACCATGAACGTGTGTGTTTTGGTCCTCATAAACCATGATCGTGTGTGTGTTTTGGTCCTCATAAACCATGATCGTGTGTGTTTTTTGGTTCTCTTAAACCATGATCGTGTGTGTTTTTTGGTACTCATAAACCATGATCGTGTGTGTTTTGGTCCTCATAAACCATGATTGTGTGTGTTTTGGTCATCATAAACCATGATCGTGTGTTTTTTGGTCCTCATAAACCATGATCGTGTGTTTTTTGGTCCTCATAAACCATGATCGTGTGTGTGTTTTGGTCCTCATAAACCATGATCAGGTGTTTTTTGGTCCTCATAAACCATGATCATGTGTGTTTTTTGGTCCTCATAAACCATGATCGTGTGTGTTTTGGTCATCATAAACCATGATCGTGTGTGTTTTGGTCCTCATAAACCATGATCGTGTGTGTTTTGGTCCTCATAAACCATGATCGTGTGTGTTTTGGTCCTCATAAACCATGATCGGGTGTTTTTTGGTCCTCATAAACCATGATCATGTGTGTTTTTTGGTCCTCATAAACCATGATCGTGTGTGTTTTGGTCATCATAAACCATGATCGTGTGTGTTTTGGTCCTCATAAACCATGATCGTGTGTGTTTTGGTCCTCATAAACCATGAACGTGTGTGTTTTGGTCCTCATAAACCATGATCGTGTGTGTGTTTTGGTCCTCATAAACCATGATCGTGTGTGTTTTTTGGTTCTGTTAAACCATGATCGTGTGTGTTTTTTGGTCCTCATAAACCATGACCAGGTGTTTTTTGGTCCTCATAAACCATGATTGTGTGTGTTTTGGTCATCATAAACCATGATCAGGTGTTTTTTGGTCCTCATAAACCATGATTGTGTGTGTTTTGGTCCTCATAAACCATGATCAGGTGTTTTTTTGGTCCTCATAAACCATGATTGTGTGTGTTTTGGTCATCATAAACCATGATCGTGTGTTTTTTGGTCCTCATAAACCATGATCGTGTGTGTGTTTTGGTCCTCATAAACCATGATCGGGTGTTTTTTGGTCCTCATAAACTATGATCGTGTGTGTGTTTTGGTCCTCATAAACCATGATTGTGTGTTTTTTGGTCCTCATAAACCATGATCGTGTGTTTTTTTGTCCTCATATACCATGATCGTGTGTGTGTGTTTTGGTCCTCATAAACCATGATCGTGTGTGTGTTTTGGTCCCCATAAACTATGATCGTGTGTGTTTTTTGGTCCTCATAAACCGTGATCGTGTGTGTTTTTTGGTCCTCATAAACCATGATCGGGTGTTTTTTGGTCCTCATAAACCATGATCCTGTGTGTTTTGGTCCTCATAAACCATGATTGTGTGTGTGTTTTGGTCCCCATAAACCATGCTCGTGTGTGTTTTTTTTAGGTCCTCATAAACCATGATCGTGTGTGTGTTTTGGTCCTCATAACCCATGATCGGGTGTTTTTTGGTCCTCATAAACCATGATCGTGTGTTTTTTGGTCCTCATAAACCATGATCGTGTGTGTGTTTTGGTCCTCATAAACCATGATCGTGTGTGTTTTTTGGTCCTCATGAATCATGATCGTGTGTGTTTTTTGGTCCTCATAAACCATGATCGTGTGTGTTTTTTGGTCCTCATAAACCATGATCGTGTGTGTGTTTTGGTCCTCATAAACCATGATCGTGTGTGTTTTTGGTCCTCATAAACCATGATCGTGTGTTTTTTGGTCCTCATAAACCATGATCGGGTGTGTGTTTTGGTCCTCATAAACCATGATCAGGTGTTTTTTGGTCCTCATAAACCATGATCGGGTGTTTTTTGGTCCTCATAAACCATGATCGTGTGTTTTTTGGTCCTCATAAACCATGATCGTGTGTGTGTTTTGGTCCTCATAAACCATGATTGTGTGTTTTTTGGTCCTCATAAACCATGATTGTGTGTTTTTTTGTCCTCATATACCATGATCGTGTGTGTGTGTTTTGGTCCTCATAAACCATGATCGTGTGTGTTTTTTGGTCCTCATAAACCATGATCGTGTGTGTTTTTGGTCCTCATAAACCATGATCGTGTGTGTTTTTTGGTCCTCATAAACCATGATCTTGTGTGTTTTTTGGTCCTCATAAACCATGATCGGGTGTTTTTTGGTCCTCATAAACCATGATCGTGTGTTTTTTGGTCCTCATAAACCATGATCGTGTGTGTGTTTTGGTCCTCATAAACCATGATCGTGTGTGTTTTTTGGTCCTCATGAATCATGATCGTGTGTGTTTTTTGGTCCTCATAAACCATGATCGGGTGTGTGTTTTGGTCCTCATAAACCATGATCGGGTGTGTGTTTTGGTCCTCATAAACCATGATCGTGTGTGTGTTTTGGTCCTCATAAACCATGATCGTGTGTGTTTTTTGGTCCTCATAAACCATGATCGTGTGTGTTTTTTGGTCCTCATAAACCATGATCGTGTGTGTTTTTTGGTCCTCATAAACCATGATCGTGTGTGTTTTGGTCCTCATAAACCATGATCGTGTGTGTTTTTTGGTCCTCATAAACCATGATCTTGTGTGTTTTTTGGTCCTCATAAACCATGATCGGGTGTGTGTTTTGGTCCTCATAAACCATGATCGTGTGTGTGTTTTGGTCCTCATAAACCATGATCGTGTGTGTGTTTTGGTCCTCATAAACCATGATCGTGTGTGTGTTTTGGTCCTCATAAACCATGATCGTGTGTGTGTTTTGGTCCTCATAAACCATGATCGTGTGTGTGTTTTGGTCCTCATAAACCATGATCGTGTGTGTGTTTTGGTCCTCATAAACCATGATTGTGTGTGTTTTGGTCCTCATAAACCATGATTGTGTGTGTCCCTTTCCAGCTGTCAATCACGCCAGACTGCACATCTCTGTAAAGTCTGTGTAATAGTGTCATTCTCACTCTTTGTCTTCACTCGTCATTTGACCCGTTTGAACTGAAATGTGCAGCAAATGCAAAAAGCTGTAGAACATTTTTCAAAAGTCGCAGTTTATTTATTTAAAGAGCGTTTTTAAGTTACGGTTTTGACACGAGAAAATGAGATTTGATTTTCAGTTTTTTCTAATCGTCAATAATCAAGGTTTGGAGCGAAGAAGCAAAAGGAGAAATTCTGTCTTGTTTATGAAGAGGAAATGAAAACAATGTGTCTTTTACTTTGAAAGTGTAAAATGAAACTGAAAATTATTTTCGATGTTTTTCATGTAAGACACAGTTTTCTTCTTCTCATTCCTTTTCCAGCTTAAAATAAAGAAATGAAAAGTTGTGTTTTTGGATTTGTAATTCTTGTGATTATCGACTTGATCACAAAATAAGTAGAAAAATCAAATTTAAAAAAGAAATAAAAGGAACATTTTTGTAATATATATATTTTTTTATTTTTTCATAGGCTAAAACATAAGACACAAAACAATAACAAAACCAGTGAGCAAACTATAAAATAATAATATAAATAAACATCAACTACAAACTAAAATTAAAATAAAAAGTACACATTTTTCCACTTCTAAATTGAGTTTGAAGTTCATTTTAATCTTTATTCTTTATGTTTATGACATGTCTCTGGTTCTGAGCTCAGAGTTCCTCAAACACAAAACACTGTGTTTTTGTTGAAATGACTTTTCTCCTCGACGTGATGAAACTGCCACTTCTGCTCTGGCCCCGGGGCCCAAGCCCCATCCAGGAGCTGCTCACCTCCAGATGAACCTGCACGTGACACACAACATCCTCCACCTCCAGCTCCACCACCTCCTCCTCCTGCTCCACCTCCTCCTCCTGCTCCACCTTCTGCTCCTCCACCATCTCCTCCACCGCCTCCTCTTCCTCCTCCAGCTCCTCCTCGTCTCCTCTCTCTTGCCTCCTTGTCTCCTGTCTCTTGTCTCCTCGTTTCCTCACTCTTGTCTCCTTGTCTCCTCCTCGTCTCCTCGTTATCTCCTCGCTCTTGTCTCCTTGTCTCCCCCTCACTCTTGTCTCGTCATCTCCTGGTCTTGTCTCCTTTTCTCCTCGCTCTTGTCACCTCGTCTCCTCATCATCTCCTCGCTCGTCTCTCCTTGTCTCCCCCTCACTCTTGTCTCGTCATCTCCTGGTCTTGTCTCCTCGTCTCCTCATCATCTCCTCGCTCGTCTCTCCTTGTCTCCCCCTCACTCTTGTCTCGTCATCTCCTGGTCTTGTCTCCTCGTCTCCTCATCATCTCCTCGCTGGTCTCTCCTTGTCTCCTCCTCACTCTTGTCTTGTCATCTCCTGGTCTTGTCTCCTTTTCTCCTCGCTCTTGTCACCTCGTCTCCTCATCATCTCCTCGCTCGTCTCTCCTTGTCTCCCCCTCACTCTTGTCTCGTCATCTCCTGGTCTTGTCTCCTCGTCTCCTCATCATCTCCTCGCTCGTCTCTCCTTGTCTCCCCCTCACTCTTGTCTCGTCATCTCCTGGTCTTGTCTCCTCGTCTCCTCATCATCTCCTCGCTGGTCTCTCCTTGTCTCCTCCTCACTCTTGTCTTGTCATCTCCTGGTCTTGTCTCCTTTTCTCCTCGCTCTTGTCACCTCGTCTCCTCATCATCTCCTCGCTCGTCTCTCCTTGTCTCCCCCTCACTCTTGTCTCGTCATCTCCTGGTCTTGTCTCCTCGTCTCCTCATCATCTCCTCGCTCGTCTCTCCTTGGCTCCCCCTCACTCTTGTCTCGTCATCTCCTGGTCTTGTCTCCTCGTCTCCTCATCATCTCCTCGCTCGTCTCTCCTTGTCTCCTCCTCACTCTTGTCTTGTCATCTCCTGGTCTTGTCCCCTCGTCTTCTCTCTCTTATCCCCTTGTCTCCTCGTCATCTCCTCGCACGTGTCTCCTTATCTCATTGTGTCCTCCTCACTCTTGTCTCCTCAACTCCTCGCTCTTGTCTCCTCGTCTCCTCATCATCTCCTCGCTCGTCTCTCCTTGTCTCCTCCTCTCTCTTGTCTCCTCATCATCTCCTCGCTCGTGTCTCCTTGTCTCATTGTGTCCTCCTCACTCTTGTCTCGTCATCTCCTGGTCTTGTCTCCTCGTCTCCTCTCCTCGTCTCCTCGTCTCTCTCGATCCGAACAGACAGCACCCGCTCCCGTCTCACTGTCGCCTATTTACGTCTGATACGTTCAACATTACAAGCTGCCGTTGACCTTTGCCCTCCGGAGTAAAGGGCGTGGTCGTTTGTCCTCGTCCTTCTGAACATGATGACGTGGCTCTGTTGCTCACGGTGCATCTGCTCTTCATGTACTCCAGCTCTCTTTGATCTTCATTGTCAGATCGTTACAGTAATAGTTCCATCGTTGCGTCTTTCATGTGCCGGGCCTTTGTTGTGACGAATCAAACGTGGACATGGAGTTGCTATTAGTTTTATTTTCGTCTTTTTATGTTCGGCTGTGTGTCTCCGCACACACATCCAGAGACTTTACGAAAGACTAACTGTTTCTCGTAAAAGACTCGCCGCTCCACGTCGGCCTCATCCACAGTGTTTAGACGAGGTTTGAAGTTTGGACAGTGTTTATTCTCACGTAGTTTATATTTAGTCTTTAGTCGTGCTCGGGTCCTGGTTTATGTTTAATAAAAGGCCAACGATAACTGTACAACCTCTGGCTTAAAGCGCCCCCTACAGGTCGGACGACTCACTGAACTAAAACGCAGTGAACCTAACATGTATTTAAAATGTTGCTAAAAACTATTAAAATGTTATCACAGAATAGCACATTTTTTAAGTTTCATCATTTCACTTCCTGTTTGTAATTGATGACATCACAGTTGGAAATTACCCAGCAAACACTGGGCCAAAACTCATCTAATGTCACTTTTTTATTTATTTGACAAAAACAAGATATGAGAGTGACTTTATTATGTTGAATTAATGTTTAAAGAGTCAAAAAAGTTGTTTTTTCTGTAAATTCTGCAAAAACTTGGTGACCCTGGTGTGATGTCACTTCCTGTCATTTTCTACAGTTTATTTTTCAACATTTTATCCACAAATACCTGCTCGATTGGCGTAAAACTATAATGTATATATACAACAAGTATAAATACACCAAATAAAGTCAACATTAGAACATCATAAAAACCTGTCACACGTCACTTTAAGGTTAAGGTTCACTGTATTGTCCCTGTAGGAAAATCTGTCCTCTACATTTGACCCGTCCTTCACTGCGCCCGGGGACACATCTCCAGATCAGTTTCTTCTCGTGCAGCGCCTTTAAACTCCATAAGCATCAGGACAAATATGAAAATGCCGACTTAAGCGACGTGTAAAATCCAGCCTTTAAAGTCAGACACTTTGCCACAAACAGCGTTTTTTGCACCTGTGTTGACTTGTTCAGGTTGTGTTTTTCGTCAGGTTTCTTTCCATTTAACAGTACTCGATTACTGTCAGATGATGAAGACCTTCTCCCTCCATAAGCCCCGCTGAGAGGTCCTTCATAAGAGCCGCTCCGCCCGCTGCATGTGTGAACGTCCATCGATTTAAGCATCGACGTGACGGACGAGACCTTTTAATTAAGCCTGACCTCCAGAGCCAGGTCAGGGCGTCGACGTCAGCCCAGGACACATGCTCCCGTCTGGGGTACACGAGGAGAGGTGCGGGTGTCTGGGTGGATGGTGGTTTTTGGGTCCTGGCCTGATCAGGGAGAGGCAGTGGAGGAGGGGGAGGTTGTTACAGACGGTGCACAGGACGTAGAGCCATATAAGGAGTGCAAAGGGCGGGGCCAACCAGCTGCTGTATGAAAAACACATGCTGTTTTCTGGTTTTTCATAATAAACTCAAGTATGTCACACATAGACCAGGATTTGAAGAGTTCATTGAAAAAACGGTTGAGAAAATTTTATGTCAATACTATTCTGTCCTCCTTAATAAAAGCAGACGTTTTTTTACATTGATAATGATATTTATATATTCATATTTTTTGACAATTTATTGTTCTGTTTTTGCACTTGAACTCAACATTTTACTAGTGATGGGCGATGCCACTGATTTTTCTTTAAATTCGATCCGATACCAAGTAATTCTATGGCAATTATGGCAATATCGATCTAATACTTGTACTAAAAGCGTTGAAACTTCTCGACTATGAACAATTTTACGTTGCCCGTCATTATATTCTTTCTACCTCTATTTGAGCTAATACGTAGTAGTAAATATCTGCAGAAAACCTAAAATATGAACAATGTATTTCATAAATATAAGAAAAATGTATAAAAAAAAACTGCATTAAAAAAATTAAAACATTATAATCGATATTTTTGCACGAGTATCAAGCTCGGTCAGTTTCAAAGTATTGATATTTGGGGTATTGATCTGCACATTTTAAATGAGCAATTACAACACCAGTTTTTCAATTACAACACCAGTATTTCAATGTGTTTTATTTATTTTATTTATTTTATTTATTTTATTTATTTTATTTATTTTATTTATTTTATTTATTTTATCATTATTATTAAAAATGTATTATTATTGTTATTTCATCTTTCAAACACTTTATGACACAGACCATCTTCACAGGGACATTTCACAATAACACGCAGCAGATTTCCCTTTCATCTGTTTTTATTGTTGAACCACAGAGTAATTTATTCAGTTATTTATTCCGTTATTTATTCAGTTATTTATTCAGTTATTTATTATTTGCATGAAACAGATGACGAAAAAAATCCGAACAAATCCAAACTGAAAAAGTTTAAAAAAGAAAATCCTCCACACATGTCGAGGCGTGTCTTTGAATCCAAAGTCACCCGCCGACAGCTCCATAATTCACCTGGCGCCGCCTCAATGGGGGCTCGGGGGGCTACGCAGACTTGCCCCGGGTCGGCCGCGGCTGTCGGGCCAAACGCTCGTAAATAAAGCGCGGCGTGTTTAGTGGAACGATCTGTCGAGTCTGTCGCCCGCAGCCTTGACGGACGACGCCATCAATCTGGAGTCCGCCGCTCGCCGACCACGCCCCGCTCTCCGACCACGCCCTCTCACCGTGTAAAATAATCAGGCCGGTTTAGTGGACGGTGCAAAGGAAATATCGATACACTCGCGCACCAAATACTGTAGTACTTTGTGACATGTAGTAACCCTCTGGCGTACTGGAGTATCGTAGTAATACTTTATGACGTGAAAGTAGGGACTGGCCGATACCGATATCCGATATCTAGCTCGCTCTCGCTGCCGATAACCGAAAGTATTGTGTGAACGTACGTCTGCATTTTAAGCGCACTTGTTCAGCCGTTCCCGTTTTTTACTCATTAGTCTGTTATAACGAATTGAATCAAATCCGGCCCGTCGCTGTTTGTGTTTGGATTCGTTTCACGCATTAACGTTAGCATTAGCGTTTCCTCTGTTTTATCGTGATGATCGTTATTGCGTTAGCCGCACTTTAGTGTCAGACGTGATGGTGTTTGTTGTGTAGCGGTCGTAGCTTCTCTTCTCGTCCTCTCACGACACTGTAAATGCTTTAATATAGTTTCCTGCATGTTGTTGTTTTCTGGTCCGTGCAAACAACACAAACAGGTATTTATTCTATATTTAAACAACATTGCTCGATTTTTGAACCACAAAAAGAGAATGGAACCACATTCTTAGCTCTTTAGAACCCTTTGGCACATTGTTATTATTTATCCGTTAAAGAAAAGCTTTTTCCTTTCTGTTTTTTTACTATTTACAGAAATATACATAAAACAAAGAAATACAAATATAATAATAATAATGACAAGAATAATAATATTAGAAATCAGGACAAGTTAAAATGAGAAAGTAAAACAGTTGTGTCCTGCTCACACTTCCGGGTTTACGACGGATAAAACACATGATCTTCTACAGCAGGATTTCCGAACCATTTGACCTCAAGACCCGACTTGTTTCTGTGCAAAGTGACCAGGGGCCCATCTCACGTCGAGGAGGACTTTGGCTCCCGGCGTTCAGAAGAGTTCACTAGCATGGACCACGCCCCCAGCTACGATGCAAAGTGTTTATTGGCCGGAGAGAAACATGAACGACACGAATGTACAGAGGTTGATGCTGTTTTGGGGCTTCTGGCGATGAGGGTTGTAGGGGCCTCGAGACCCCCATCAAGGGGATAAATTAGAATCATTAGAACAATTTAAAAGAGGGTGGGAGGGAGGGGCACGAAGTCATGAACCAAAGTGTGTGTGATCTGGATGATTAAATAGTGTAGCCGCAGGAAGGGGCGTGGTCCTGCTCCCGAACTTAAAGGCGGTATGGACGATTTTTCGGCGATTTGAGAACGCAGGCGGAAGTGCGCATGCCACTCCCCCGTGCACATGCCACTCCCCCGTGCACATGCCACTCCCCCGTGTGGACTGATACAACACACACGTGCGTTTGGTTATCAGCGCAACGGAGCGCATCGCATCTCTCGTCTCCCGTAGATTTCTGTCCACTTCTGCATCAGCTCGAACTGTCTTTCTCCGTCTTCATTTTGCCCCGTACACTGAGGGAACTATATTATGATAGATCCATGCGCTTAGGCACGCGGAAACGTGGGGACGAACCGCACGCGGCTGCAGGTGAGCGATAGGTGCGTTTTATGATTGATACTTGGCAGGACAAATGATTTATCCACGCCACGAGGAAATATGATACATTTGCAGAAAAAAATCGTCCATTCCACCTTTAAAATAACAAACTTATCTTCATGTGTCGTCTGGCAAATGACATTTTCTCATTCACAACAATAAATCTTTCATATTTAATCTTCTGAGGACAACGTTTGACTCGCCAAATCAAGTGTTCCATCATAAAATAATGAGCTTCATACAGTCGTCTTACCCGGAGATCGTCACGTTATCCCGGCGGACATCCTAAGATTTTTGTAGGAGATCTTCTGCTGAGGGTGTTTTTCAGACTTCCTGAAGGTTATTTGTTCTTTTCTTCTGTATCTACCTCTGTATCTACCTGCGTTGCATCAATGGAATTTCCCCATGTGGGACAATAAAGGAATATCTTATCTTATCTTATTGCTTTAAATTCAAACCAGATGAATAGAAATGACACTTTTTCTGCTGCGTTCACTTCTGCCATAATTACTGCTCATTTCCTTCTTGTAAATATGAGCGGAGGTGATCGCCGCGAGTCTCGTTGCCAGTGCAGAATACTACGCCATCTGCTCGCTCCTGCTCCGCCTCCTGCTCCGCCTCCTGCTCCGCTCCGAGCTGCTCTCCTCGCGGGTCCAGATCGGCCCCGGCGCGGTCCCAAGCCGGCGAGCCAGACCCCCGTGTGCAGTCGCAGTCTGTCGCTCGCCCCTCCGGGTCCGACGCACACGCAGGGATATGTGGAGAGAAAGAGCCCCTGCACCGCCGGCCCCTGCACCACCGGCCCCTGCTTCTTGTGTCAAGTACAAATGTGAGGAGCAGGTGTGGGCCCCGATCCAAGCCTGAATCCCACACGGATATGGGCTCTGTCAGCGTTTAGCACATGGTTTATGCTGTAGATTAGTCTCCCAGTGGTTTTATTTAGTCTTCTCCTCAGGGCTCGGGTCCCAACGCTTTCGTACGTTTGTCTACAAAACCTGCAAAAAAACTCCATTCTACTTTAAGACATTAGTCCTGTATGTATTAACCGACACTTAAAGAATATTATTTTAAAAAGCTATCATAAATTATCATAAAGACGGTATAATCTAGTTCTGTTTCCCAGCCAAACAATACACTTCACTGAATTACCGTATTTTCTGGATTATAAATCGCACCTTTTTTCTTAGTGTTGGCCGGGATGCGATTTATACTCCAGAGCGACTTATATGTGATATTATTCATTATTTTCACACTGACAACCACAAGAGGGCGCTCTAGGCGCTAAGTGATGCAGAAGAAGAATCTGCACTTCCTCTTCCTCTGGAGTTTGTGGAGTTGTTTAGAAGTGACACAGAGGAAGGAGAATTCAGTGGATTTAGTGATTTGGGGTAAAACTGATGCTTTTGTAACCCATGTCTCAAATCCGGTTCTAAATGATTGATATTGCCCCCTCATACACTTTCATTGGCCCAACCACAAGGGGCGCTAGTATAAAAATGGCCGAACCACCAAGCCATTTCCGCTTCCTGCTCCGGCTGTGGACTGAAAACGTATGGTTATGAACTGTTAAACGTCTCGAAACTAACTGAAGCGGTTACAGATCATTCCAAGACTCAATGGTGAGTGAACTACAACTACACCAAATTGAACCGCTTTGTTAAAATGTATTTACTTTCGTTGTTGTTTAGATGTTTGATGTTTTAGTTACTTCCGTGTTTTACCGCGGCAAATTTACTTCCGCCTTTCCCGCGGCAAACTTTCCCCGTTGTTTAGATTGATTGTTGCGCAACATTTGTGAATGAACATTAAGAACGAACGTTAAGAAATGTGAATGAAGCTGAATTTGATTTTCCATGAATGAATTACATTTAATTAACTTTGCTTTTTTAATCAACTCGATTTGAATATTAAGATAATGGTCAAACATTGTTATTGATTGTAATTATGAAATATGTATATATGTATATATGTGTGTGTGTATATATGTATATATGTATATATGTATATATGTATATATGTATATATGTATGTTATGTGGATCTTTTTACTAGACCTCTGTTTTATAGGTCAGGTTTTTTTTTCCCCCCTGACACCCCCTGATTCTTATCCTCTGCAAGAGGTGGCGAGCGACCCATGTGACCTAAGAATCTGGTAGGATCACTCTTTGTTTTTTCCCCGGATACGGACACCCTAAGTTGGAATATTTTTTTCGTTTCACTCGGAATATATTCACCTTTTTTTGAGATCCTACAAACTGAACTTAAGCACCCAAAGGAACAGAACTTTGCTGGGAACCTTTTTTGTTGTTTTGAATATTTGTTTATGTTTATTTATATTAATACAATTTATACTACAACGTCCTCCTGTGTTACTTTTTTTTCCCCACAAGCTCCTGTGGCCGAACTTAGTCATTTCTGACAGTCAAATGCGTATTATTTTAAGTTAGTGTTACACTTTGGTAAACTTGTTAGCATGTTCTTTATGCTATAGTTATCTGAATAACTGTTCATATGTTACGTTAACATACCAGACACTTACCACAGTTCTGTCTGTGCCTCATGTAGCTGAAGGTGTTAGCGTTAGCATACGTCATGTAGCTGAAGGTGTTAGCGTTAGCATACGTACACCTATTCACCATGTTCTCTCATCTGTTATTATTTTAAACTGCATTTCAAGATGAAATGTTTGTTCTTGCTCTTGGATTTTATCAAATACATTTCCCCAAAAACTGCGACTTATACTCCAGTGCGACTTATATATCATTTTCTTCTCTGTTATGCATATTTGGCTGCGACTTATACTCCGGAAAATACAGTAGACATTTTCAGTTGCTCAACATAAAATACTAAATGCAAACTTATTTACTACATTATTTCATGTCATTATTCCCTTGTCGCGACCAGAGACTGTTGAGTCATTCACCTGATGATGATGAACACTGCAGGAATCCAGAGACATGAGAACGGCATTATGGGAGTCCCTCAAGGCTCAGTGTTAAGACCGCTATCATTGCATTCTACAAGACACTGAATAATGACCTGTCGTGCAGCACAGCGGCTTTTGGTCTGTTGGATGTTGGAATTACATGATGTTTGAACGTATAATTATCACAGTCACATCTGTTTGTTTCATCAGACGCTGACTCAGCCAAAAGACCATTGTTTCAGTTACTTTTACTGCCGCATCACATTTAACTCTCTCACCAACAGCTCTGCTCACAAGACTCCCCCTAGACTCCCCCTAGACTACCCCTAGACTACCCCTAGACTACCCCTAGACTAGCCCTAGACTCGCCCTGGACTCGCCCTAGAATCACCCTAGACTCCCCCTGGACTCGCCCTAGATTCCCCCTGGACTCGCCCTAGACTCCCCCTAGACTTGCCCTAGACTCCTCCTAGACTCGCCCTAGACTCCCCCTAGACTCGCCCTAGACTCGCCCTAGATTCCCCCTGGACTCTCCCTGGAATCGCCCTAGACCCCCCTGGAATCGCCCTAAACTCACCCTAGACTTGCCCTAGACTCCTCCTAGACTCGCCCTAGACTCCCCATAGATTTCCCCCTGGACTCTCCCTAGACTCCCCCTGGACTCGCCCTAGACTCCCCCTGGACTCGCCCTAGACTCCCCCTAGATTTCCCCCTGGACTCTCCCTAGACTCCCCCTAGACTCGCCCTAGACCCCCCCTGGACTCGCCCTAGATTCCCCCTGGACTCTCCCTGGAATCGCCCTAGACCCCCCTGGACTCGCCCTAAACTCCCCCTAGACTTGCCCTAGACTCCTCCTAGACTTGCCCTAGACTCCCCCTGGACTCGCCCTAGATTCCCTCTGGACTTTCCCTAGACTCCCCCTAGACGCCCCCTAGACTCGTCCTAGACTCCCCCTGGACTCCCCTTAGACTCTTTTGTTTCGTTGTGTTTTTTTTTAATGTTCAATATGAAACACTTAATGAATGAATAAATAAAAAGGCACAAAGATGAGAAAAGAGCCTCCACAAAGAGAATAGAAAACATATAATGACATTCAAACAACATGTATTCCGACACTTTCATTTGGCGTAAGTCGTTTAGTTCATAGTCAATTAATACGACGTCATACAAACACGATTTTTGAACAAACAATATCCTAAACTCACTTTGGCTTCGACACAGACTCGGATCGTCCCGTCGCGTCTTCATCGTCCCGAGTCTCAAACCTCACGCCACGAAACACAAACAAACACGGAGCAAAGTGCGTCTCCAAATACTCGCTGCAGGGAGGGAGTCGGTGCTGAACGTCGCCACTTTCGCCGTGAGTCCTTCCCCGCTCGTCGGCCCCGGTCCAGATAATCCCTGCGGCTCCCGGAAAACCAGAGCAAACGACTTAATTTGAATGCACCCGTTCGCCTTTCCGACTGCGACGCGTTTCTATAAATTACCCGGCGCGATTTCCCCCCCAATTTCGACGAAACTGCACAGGAGGTATTTTCTCCCTTTTCTTTTTATGAATGGCAACATAACACGCGCCAAGAGAGAAGGGTTATTTTGACAAGTTAAGTAGCCGTTGTGTTGTAATATTACCGGTGGAATAACAGTCGGACGAAAAGCTGACACGGAAGCCTCGGACTGGGGGGGGGAAAGTGTCAAATTAGTGGCAACACAAAGAAAGTCTTGTCCAAAACCGAAAGGGTCATGACCTCCGGCGTAGCACGAGGGCCGCGGGGGGCGGGGGTGATGGGGGTTATGGCGCTGCAGAACGGCGTCCGAGGGAGCCAGAGAAGAAGCCGGGCTGTCGGCGGACGTCACTCTCTGTCGTGTGGGTCTAATGGGTTCTGACCACAGACGCAGAGGAGGAGCGGGAGAGCGGAGAGCCTGGTCCAGTCCTGGGGAAACTCTGGCGGGTTTTTAGCTTGTGTAATTCCTCTGGACTAAAGGATGTAGCGATATCCCAAGCGTTTACAATCGAACGTATTCTATGTCATGTCTTTTCGCTCGCTAAAAGTAGCACGCTGTGTATTTTGTCGGCGTTAACGACCTCCGCCTGGACTCCCCCTAGACTCCCCCTAGACTCCCCCTAGACACACCCTAGACTCCCCCTAAACTCGCCCTAGACTCTCCCTAGACTCCCCTAGACTCTCCCTAGACTCTCCCTAGACTCTCCCTAGACCCCCCTAGCCTCCCCCTAGCCTCGCTCTAGACTCGCCATAGACTCGCCCTAGACTCGCCCTAGCCTCGCCCTAGACTCTCCCTAGACTCGCCCTAGACTCGCCCTAGACTCGCCCTCGACTCGCCCTAGCCTCGCCCTAGACTCTCCCTAGACTCCCCCTAGCCTCGCCCTAGACTCTCCTTAGACTCTCCCTAGACTTGCCCTAGACTCCCTCTAGACTCGCCCTAGACTCGCCCTACACTCGCCCTACACTCGCCCTACACACCCCCTAGACTCGCCCTAGACTCGACTAAATTAGTGGCAGTGGGGGGGAGGATATTGCGCTGCAGAACGGCGTCGGAGGGAGCCAGAGGAGAAGCGGAGAGCCCGGTCCAGTCCTGGGAAAACTCTGGCGTTTTTTTTTTAGCTTGTGCAATTCCTCTGGACTATAGGATGTAGCGATATCCCAAGCGTTTACAATCGAACGTATTGTATGTCATGTATTTTCACTCGCTAAAAGTAGCACGCTGTGTATTTTGCCGCCGTTAACGACCGCGGGTGTCGGTTACTCATTACCCGAACGCGCGGCCCGCTCTCGTTTCCCTGTGGGACTGAATCCGAGCGGCGTTGTTGTGCCCTTTGACCCCCGGCGCCGCGTGGAACCAGACGCTCAGCCGAAGCGCGGCGGCAAAGGAGGCGCGCTAGCCCGGACGTTGTTTACGGCTGTAGCTGTTTTCTAAAATCCAGTGTCGTGAGGTCAGGGCAATCAAGGCAAGCGATCGACCATTAAAATCTAAAATGACCAAGTGTAGCAACTATATATATAACTTGAAATTTTTATTTTTATTTAAGGACATTGCATTTACATTGGACGAACCAGATGCAATGTTTTAAGTGTTATAGCAGAATATGCTAATTTCCAACACCTGTCCATTGGGCCAATTTAGAGTTGCCATTTTGCCTAACACATGGATGTCTTTGGACGGTGGGAGCAGCCGGAGAACCTGGAGAGAACCCGGAGAGAACCAACGGTAACACGGGGAGAACATGCAGACTCCACCCAGAGAGATCATGTGATGTTGGTCTGGTCCGGGAATTGATCTCCTTCTTGGGAGGCAAGAGCGCTAACCGCCTTTGCCACCGTGCACCCCGTGCACCCAGTTGAAATAAATCCAAAAAAGCCTGTTTTCCCTCATTTCTCCGGCTGAAGCTCGGCTGAAGTCACGGTGTCTGTTAGTGTCCTCTACAGGTCGCTGAGCAGTACTGCAGGAAGCTTGGTTCTTCTCCTGAATTGATCTGTGAAGTGAGACTATTTAGGTTAGGAAGGACAGGTGTAGGACAAGCGTAGAACAGGTGTAGGACAGGTGTAGGCCAGGCTTAGGACAGGTATAGGACAGGCTTAGGACAGGCGTAGGACAGACTTAGGACAGGCGTAGGACAGACTTAGGACAGGCTTAGGACAGGCATAGGACATGGTTAGGACAGGTGTAGGACAGACTTAGGACAGACAGGTTTTCTTATCTTGAATGAATGCAAACAAACACTTTAAAAAAAACTGCTTAAATCCT
This sequence comes from Eucyclogobius newberryi, assembly GCF_026437365.1. NCBI lineage: Eukaryota > Metazoa > Chordata > Actinopteri > Gobiiformes > Gobiidae > Eucyclogobius > Eucyclogobius newberryi. Next base: position 46,836,070 of record NW_027315834.1, on the reverse strand, counting down.
ATGTCATGTTTACACTTTAATATCATGTAAAAGCTGTAAGTATTCAGATCGCAGTACTCTAATAAACAGAATACGTTACTAATTACATTTCGGTGCAGATATTCAGCATTTTGAAAGTAAAAACACTTTTGAAGTCACAGTTTTTGACCCGTTTGTGTCCGTCTGTGACCGATGTCCAAAGCCTTGAGACACGAGACGCCACGACAAACTCACTGTCATCTGCTCTTTGTTTTCACCGTCAAATCTCCTCCACTTTTTGGACCTTTCAGCAAAAGCCGAGCTCCGTAAAGTGCGGACTCTGCGCGGATCCGCTCCGGAGCGCGGCGCCGGGGCCCGTCCTGTGCCAAGACCAGAGTGTGTGGGTTCCAGGCCTTGAGCGGCGGTGGTAGTGTGGACATTCCTCGCCCGGCGGTCAGAGCTGGTCAGAGCTGGCACGAGCCCGCTCTGCGCTACTGTTTTATATTGGATTATAATTGATACATGAGAAAACACAGCAGTTTAGAGCGGAGACGAAACCCGGAGCCTGGGAATGTAAAGGCATCGAGTTCAGATCAGAATACTGAGAGTTTTTTTAATACATCCAATTATTTGTCAGTTTTTGTTACATTAATATATATGTTTTGTTTGTTTTTAGCCAAATTCTATGTACATGTAGAAAAAGGTGCTACGTTGTCTTCTATTTGATTGTATTTTTTGCTATTTTATTTTGTAAAAACAAAGGGGAAAAAAATCCCACAAAAAAAATACTTAAAAAACCCCACAAAGAAGGAGCTGGACCAGGTAGAAGATAAGGCAAGTAAAGAAGTACAAGTAGAAAATAAGGGAGAAAAAAACAATGGAATTCGAGCAGACCTGGGCAAACTGCGGCCCGTTTGTCTTTATAATCCGGCCCACCAAACATGCCAAGTAGGTCAGACCTGGGCATTTGTGGCCCCAGGGGCAAGATGTGGCCCTCGGCATGTTTTAATCTCGGCCTCTAGAAAGATTTTAGTTTCTATTTTTTAAATGTCTGTAACATCTGTTTGCACTTGTGTCCTTAACAAAGATGACATGAAATGAATTAAATAATAGATTTAACAGCCTATATTTGACAGAAAAGTTACATTTTATTTGATATTTAATATTTTATATATATATATATATCTATATATATATATATATATATATATTTATAATTATAATTATTTTTTTCACACCAATGATAGCTCCGCTACTTGCCTGGATTCGAATATGGCCCTCGGAGGAAAATAATTGCCCACCCCTGAATTAGAGCATATTAAAATCTGGATAATTTGCAGAGTGTATTTGCCGTTCCATTTGATTTCATATTTACAGTGAGTATTTGGGCCTTAAAACTGCTGCCGTGGACACAGTGGATACTTTTGGAGCATGTGTTTAACGACAAATGTTACTCTGTTTATGTCTCGTGCTACTTGTGTTTTTTTTTTCTTCCACAAACTTTTCTGCATAGAGCTTTTATTGCATTTCCTGTAAAGTTACAGAGTAGAGCATTAAAGTCTAACTGCCATTTATTTAATCTGTTCTCAGAGGCTCTTGTGACAGTTCCCTGTTCTCAGAGGCTCTTGTGACAGTTCCCTGTTCTCCCAGGCTCTTGTGACGGTTCCCTGTTCTCAGAGGCTCTTGTGACAGTTCCCTGTTCTCCCAGGCTCTTGTGACGGTTCCCTGTTCTCAGAGGCTCTTGTGACAGTTCCCTGTTCTCCCAGGCTCTTGTGAAAGTTCCCTGTTCTCAGAGGCTCGTGTGACAGTTCCCTGTTCTCCCAGGCTCTTGTGACAGTTCCCTGTTCTCCCAGGCTCCTGTGACAGTTCCCTGTTCTCCCAGGCTCCTGTGACAGTTCCCTGTTCTCCCAGGCTCCTGTGACAGTTCCCTGTTCTCCCAGGCTCCAGTGACAGTTCCCTGTTCTCAGAGGCTCGTGTGACAGTTCCCTGTTCTCCCAGGCTCTTGTGACAGTTCCCTGTTCTCCCAGGCTCCTGTGACAGTTCCCTGTTCTCAGAGGCTCTTGTGACAGTTCCCTGTTCTCAGAGGCTCTTGTGACAGTTCCCTGTTCTCAGAGGCTCTTGTGACAGTTCTAGTTCTCCCAGGCTCTTGTGACAGTTCCCTGTTCTCCCAGGCTCCTGTGACAGTTCCCTGTTCTCCCAGGCTCCTGTGACAGTTCCCTGTTCTCCCAGGCTCCTGTGACAGTTCCCTGTTCTCCCAGGCTCCTGTGACAGTTCCCTGTTCTCCCAGGCTCCAGTGACAGTTCCCTGTTCTCCCCGGCGCCTGTGACAGTTCCCAGTTCCCGCTGGCTCTGGTGAAAGCCGCAGTGGAGTAATTACAGCTGCTAAGCGGTCGTATAGTGCATGTAAAGTGTTGTTAATGTGAGACACAAACAGCTCAAGGTGAGAAGCATCATCACATCCCAGACTGAACACTGCCCTCTGTGGACCAGAGGAGGAACTGCAGTTCCCCTTTAACTGTGGTTACAGGGGAACTGTGTGGTTACAGGGGAACTGTCTGTGGTTACAGGGGAACTGTCTGTGGGTAATGGGGAACTGTCTGTGGGTAATGGGGAACTGTCTGTGGTTACAGGGGAACTGTCTGTGGTTACAGGGGAACTGTCTGTGGTTACAGGGGAACTGTCTGTGGTTACAGGGGAACTGTCTGTGGTTACAGGGGAACTGTCTGTGGTTACAGGGGAACTGTCTGTGGTTACAGGGGAACTGTCTGTGGTTACAGGGGAACTGTCTGTGGGTAAAGGGGAACTGTCTGTGGGTAAAGGGGAACTGTCTGTGGGTAAAGGGGAACTGTCTGTGGGTAAAGGGGAACTGTCTGTGGTTACAGGGGAACTGTCTGTGGTTACAGGGGAACTGTATGTGGTTACAGGGGAACTGTCTGTGGGTAAAGGGGAACTGTCTGTGGTTACAGGGGAACTGTCTGTGGTTATAGGGGAACTGTCTGTGGGTAAAGGGGAACTGTCTGTGGGTAAAGGGGAACTGTCTGTGGTTACAGGGGAACTGTCTGTGGGTAAAGGGGAACTGTCTGTGGTCAATGGGGAACTGTCTGTGGTCAATGGGGAACTGTCTGTGGTTACAGGGGAACTGTCTGTGGTTACAGGGGAACTGTCTGTGGTTAAAGGGGAACTGTCTGTGGTTAAAGGGGAACTGTCTGTGGTTACAGGGGAACTGTCTGTGGGTAAAGGGGAACTGTCTGTGGTTACAGGGGAACTGTCTGTTGTTAAAGGGGAACTATTATTTTAAAGGTGCACTACTGGCATGTGATCACTTCGTTTCCAAAATTGGCTTCACGCACCAGTGAGCACGGGCCGACGCCATCTTTCACTCTTATCAAACTTCCACCAATGCAGCGCGGACGGACGGCTAGCTTTTCCTGCTAATGAGCGCCAACCGCGTCAATATTGACATTTCATTTACTTACAGTGTTTGCGCACGTAAAACGAACCATTATCCGATTGAAAACAAACGAATGCCTTTAAAAACCATCTGCAGCATAAACATGCACCTCTGGTCTGTTCAGCCGGACCCGCGTGTCCAACAAGAAGTCTGCTGATCGCTATCAATCAGATCACACACACACACACATACACACACACACACACACACACATACATACACACTCACACACACACACACATACACACACACACACACACACACATACATACATACACACTCACACACACACACACATACATACACACAACACACACACACACACACACACACACACGTCATTCATTCCTCTGGGTTTTGGGCCGTCCCTGCGTGGATCTAATCCGGCCCGTGGTCCAGAGCTGGGCCGCGATAAGCCCGTGTCTGTCGAGAAGCGCGTTTGTTTTTCGCTTGATTGTAGCCGCGCCCGGTTAATTGGATTGGCGTGGGACAAAAGGTGGACGTGCACGACGGGAACAAAGAGGACAAGAGGTGAAAGTGATGTTTATCCTCCTTCAGGTCATGAGAGTGAAAATGAAATGAAATACACTCAAAAAACAAACCGTTATTGATCCAAAATGTGTCTCATTGTCACACACAACGCCGGCTTATTAGTGTGTGTCTCGCTTTGGTGCTGATGATGGATTGTGTAAAGGCCGTGGCTGCAGAGCCGCGGCGCGGTCAAATAGCCCAGCAGTTTAAGGAGCCGCAGCACAGCCATATAACCCTAACCCTGACCCTAACCCTAACCCTGACCCTAACTCTAACCTTAACCCTGACCCTAACCCTGACCCTAACTCTAACCTTAACCCTGACCCTAACTCTAACCTTAACCCTGACCCTAACTCTAACCTTAACCCTGACCCTAACACTGACCCTATCTCTAACCCTAACCTTAACTCTAACCCTAACCTAAACCCTAACCCTAACCCTAACCCTGACCCTAACCCTAAATCTAACCCTGACCCTAACCCTAACCCTAACCCTAACCCTGACCCTGACCCGGCGTGGTCAAATAGCGCAGCAGTTTCAGGAGCTGGGGCACAAAATAGCGCAGCAGTTTCGGCCCCGCGGCTCTGTAGACACTCCCTTGTGTCAAAGTTTATTAATACCTGTTTACTACACTTACAGTAACTGCTACTATTACTACTCCTACTCCTACTCCTACTACTACTCACAGTAGTTTGCCACAGTAAACAGATTAACAAACCCTCCAGCTCAGCTGCCGTTAGAACTCATTTCCACATCAAGTGTAATGAGTTTGACAAAGTTCAGGGCATTAAAAATGCTATAAATCCCACAATGCAAAAAATTACCCTAAAACCACCTAGACACTTAGAGCTAACTCACTTTGCACCAGTAACTGACAAAACTGTCCATGAGATCATCACCAGTCTGAGTTCATCTACATGCTGCCTCCATGTGTGAGCCTCCAGATTTCTAAAGTCTGTGCTGAACAGTTTGTTAGCACCATTTACTCACATAGTTAACATGTCGCTTCAATCTGGAACATTCCCAATGTCTTTGAAAACTGCGGTCATAAAGCCTCTCCTACAGAAGAGCAGTCTTGATGCCGCAGTCCTGAGTCATTACATCTCTAATCTGCCATTTTGGGGCAAAGTCCTTGAAAAGGTTGTTTACCAACAGCTCACAGATTTCCTCTTAATAAACAACTCATTTGATGTTTTTCAGTCAGGTTTTAGACCTCATCACAGCACTGAGACTGCTCTTGTCAAGGTGACAAATGACATCCGCCTGAACACTGACACGGGCAAAGCCTCAGTCTTAATTCTGTTAGATCTGAGTGCTGCTTTTGACACTGTCGATCATGGGATCCTCTTACAGAGACTAGAGGACTGGGTGGGCATCACTGGCACTGCCCTAAACTGGTTAAGGTCCTATCTGGAAGACAGGAAGTACTTTGTTAAATTGGTAGCTGTGTCTCAGACCACATGACCCTGACCTGTGGAGTACACCAAGGGTCAGTCCTGGGTCCCCTTCTGTTCAACCTCTACATGCTGCCATTAGGTCAGTTGATACGCAGTGAAAATGTGTCCTATCACAATTATGCAGACGACACTCAGATCTATGTTTCACTATCGGCAGGTGACTATGGACCAGTAGATTCACTCTGTCACTGCATCCAACAGATCAGTTTGTGGATGCAAAACAACTTTCTCCAGCTGAACTCAGACAAGACTGAAATAATCGTTTTTGGCCACAGAAACAAAGAGAAAGTGTTAGCGGTCACCTCCAGAGTCTCGCTCTAAAACCTACAAACCAAATTAGAAATCTGGGGGTAATAATGGACTCAGACTTGAACTTTAACACGTCAAATCAATAACATCAGCAGCTTTTTACCATCTAAAAAACATTGCCAAAATCAAAAATATAGTGTCAAAACCAGACTTGGGAGAGACTTATCCATGTGTTTGTCTCCAGTAGATTAGACTACTGTCACGGCCTGCTCACTGGCCTCTCCAAACGAGCTGTAAAACAGCTGCAGTACATCCAGAACGCTGCTGCTCGGGTCCTGACTAGAACCAGGAAGTATGATCACATTAGTCCTGTTCTCAGGTCTCTGCACTGGCTCCTGTGGCTCAGAGAATAGACTTTAAAGCAGCTCTGCTTGTGTACAAGTCTCTCCATGGCCTAGCACCAAAGTACATCTTGGATATGTTAGTGCCATATGAACCATCTCGGACTCTGAGGACCTCAGGGACCGGCCTCCTGCTGGTGCCAGAGTCAGGACTAAACATGGGGAATCTGCGTTTCAGTTTTATGCAGCTAAAATCTGGAACATTCTTCCTGAAGATGTGAGACAGGTTCTACTCTGACAATGTTCAAATCTAAGCTAAAAACAGTTTTGTTTAGCTGCGCATATGACTGAAGGGATTTTTTCTTTGCACTCTTCTCTTTTGTTTGTGATTTTATTAGTTTAGAAAATCAGTTGGATTGATAATTTTTTATTTAGTTAATTTTATTGTATTTCTGTTTCTGTAATTTCTTTGTGATTTGAATGCATTTTTCCTGCTGTGAAGCACTTTGAATTGCCTTGTGTATGAAATGTGCTCTACAAATAAACTTGCCTTGCCTTGCCTTACTCCTACTCCTACTACTACTCCTACTCCTACTACTACTACTACTACTACTTCTACTACTACGGCAGAGAGTGATTGGTTCTTATCAGCCGAGCAGAGGCAGATATTGACGGATGGTGTTGATGCGGCGTGAATGTAGGTCACACACTCCTGAGGTTTGCGCTTCATCACCTCGACGTTCGATGAAGCTCCGAGCAGGACGTGTCAGGAACGGGAATAAAACCTTTTTTTTTTCATCGACGAGAATCCGAATCCCTTTCACAACACGGGCGCCGTTTTCCAGCATTTTCTCATCAGCGGAGATATGATTGAAATGCAAACTCTGGGTGTTGAAGGAAGGTGAAGATGAAGAAACAAAAGCACATAATAATTTCATCCTCAGACACATGAGATTGCACGCTGCTGTACACGGATGTCTGTCTCGGCCCGACACACCGGGCAAGTCCGTTTTTCTCAAGTCGCCTGGCAACACTTCTTTCTTTGATCAGATCCCGAAGCTCTGGACTGAAACATTACTTCAGTGCCGACTCTTCACCTGTGTCCACTTCATTTCCTCTCTCTCTCTCTCTCTGACCAGCGACTTCCCCGAGGATTAGAGCTTTTCACACTGATGTTTTTCTCTGAATTCAAGCGGACCAGATTCCAGAAGAGCTCAGCAGTCACATCCCTGTGCGAGTGTAAAGTACTTCAATACACGGATACTAAGTCGTACTAAAACTGCTATCGAAACTAAGTGTTTGCTAATATACATGCTCCTTCTCACTTCCCCTTGCTCCCACCCTTGCTCCTTCTCGCTTTCCCTTGCTCCCACCCTTCCTCCTTCTCGCTCCTTATTGCTCCCCCTCACTCCCCCTTGCTCCTTCTCGCTTCCCCTTGCTCCTTCTCGCTTCCCCTTGCTCCTTCTTGCTTCCCCTTGCTCCTTCTCACTCCCCCTTGCTCCTTCTCGCTCCTTCTCACTCCCCCTTGCTCCTTCTCGCTTCCCCTTGCTCCTTCTTGCTTCCCCTTGCTCCTTCTCACTCCCCCTTGCTCCTTCTCGCTCCTTCTCACTCCCCCTTGCTCCTTCTCGCTTCCCCTTGCTCCTTCTCGCTTCCCCTTGCTCCTTCTCACTCCCCGTTGCTCCTTCTTGCTCCTTCTCACTCCGCCTCGCTCCCTCTTGCTCCTTCTCGCTTCCCCTTGCTCCCTCTTGCTCCCCCTTGCTCCTTCTCGCTCATGGGTGCTCTTTCTTGCTCCCCCTTACACCTTCTCGCTCCTTCTTGAAACGTTCTCCCTCCTCAGCTGTGAAACGTTCTCCCTCCTGTCCTTCGTGACCTCAGTGACCTCAGTTGTGTTTCATTATGTTGTTTTTCATGTTTCTAAACTGCAGTGTCCTTGAGTGTTTTGGAAATACAAATGTCTTCACAAAACCTGACTCTGGTTTGACTCTGAGCTGTCAGTGATGAATGATGCGCATCTACGTTTGAAATAAAAGAACCACATGAAAAATGGAGTGTTGTAAGGAGGGAGAAAACGACAGGTAGAGAGATGAAAGAGAAGCAAATGAGAGAGGGAGTAATTTGTACGAGCGACCACAGAAAGAGGAGAGAGATGGAGAGGGCGGGAATAGTGAGTGAGGGACGGACGAAAAGGGAGAGAGAAAGAGGAGGAAATGAAGAGGACAGAGGGGGCTTTGGCGGATGAGTGACCCTAGACGGGAGCTCCACGGCGGGGGAGAGAAAAGAGAGAGAACCAGAAAGACAAGAGGAGAGAAAAGAGGAGCAGAGGAGGAGGGAGAGATGGAGCTTATCAGTGCCAACCCCGACATGATGCTCCAAAGCGGGGGAGAGAGTGAGGGGGGGAGAGAGAGGAGAGAGAAAGGGGGAGAGCAGAGGGCAGTGGCCGGGGCAAATGAAGCGGATTAAAGTGGCAGACAGATGCCGCCGCTCGTGTTGACCTTTGACTACAGCAGATTACACGGGGCCTCTGCTCTGCCCCCTGCTGGGAGTCAGAGGTGGTGCTGGGAGTCAGCGGTGGTGCTGGGAGTCAGAGGTGGTGCTGGGAGTCAGAGGTGGTGCTGGGAGTCAGCGGTGGTGCTGGGAGTCAGAGGTGGTGCTGGGAGTCAGAGGTGGTGCTGGGAGTCAGAGGTGGTGCTGGGAGTCAGAGGTGGTGCTGGGAGTCAGCGGTGGTGCTGGGAGTCAGAGGTGGTGCTGGGAGTCAGAGGTGGTGCTGGGTGTTAGCGGTGGTGCTGCGATTCACAAAAAGATGTTTAGAAATTCCAAGTTTGTGTTTCTGTGTCTCAAGCTAGAGTGAACAGGAAACTACTGTTGGTTTGTTCTCTTTCTTGCTCCTCTACACTGCTGTTATATATATATATATATATATATATATATATATATATATATATATATATATATATATATATTGAGAACACAAACTTAACATGTGTTTTAACCTCTCTCTATGTAATTGGCTTTAGATAATATTGGATGCTTTATGACCTGGAAACAGCGTTGGGAAAGTTCACTTTCTACATGAACTAGTTCAGTTCATAGTTCATAATTCAAAATTTTGAACTAAGTTCACAGCTCCAAAAAATGAACTAGTTCAGTTCTTTTTTTCAATATTATGCTATATTTTTTCTAAATGATTTCCACAGCCCAAATAGAACCACAGGCAGCAATTATGTTATTAGTTTAATACTGAAACTATGTGTCCTTTACCCAGGATTTACATTCACATTGAAGGGACAGACTTCCCCATGTGCTGTTCAGTCCACACTAGCAGCAGTTGCAGCATTCAGCACCACAGAATATTCTCAAAAACATGAGGGAAAACTTGCTGGGCAAAGTTTGCACATAAATGTTAGATTGTTCCATCCTCACCGACCTTATCATAAAACTCACGTAACTGGTCGTAGGGCGACTCCTGCTGTTCTGTTGACAACACGTTGCGGTCGCGTCCGTGCTGCTTTTTGTTTTGATGCACGTGCGCAGTGCGGTGCAACACGCCAAATCTCTGTCTCCGCGATCTATCGCCTCTACAACTCTGGAGCTCTCACACTTGCCAGACACAGGCTCTTTTTGGGCAACTTAACGGTGTTTTTCGCCTGGAAGTCTCTAGAAATCTGACACTTTATTGAAGGAAAGCAAAAAGAATGTAGGTGCCGTTCACAGACACCAGAATGAACGCGTTCATATTATCGTTCTTCAGCAGTAACACTGTTCGTTCAGTTCACGTTCACCAAAATTATGAACACGTTCATGAACTTTCGATCAATGAACGCGTTCAGGCACAACACTGCCTGGAAATATCATAATTTGTGTCTTGACAAATCGAGTGTCATGCGTCGATAAACAGGAAGTGGCTGATGCCCCTGCAATTAGCAGAATATTAAGCTGTTCTATTCTGATTTGTTTCCTTTTACTCTGCACTGCTGTATTTGGACCGTTCCAAGTTCTCGCGGTATTTGGCGGGAGTTTGGCAGTAACGTGAGTCAGAGTTAAACATTGCGGTTCCTTCAGTCTCGAGGCAGACGTAGCATCGGGACGTAGCATCGGGAAAGAGCTGCAGCACGTCAGAAGAAGTTGTCTCAACCTAATTTATTCTGTGTATTCTAACTTACATTTCATAATAACCTTTATAGATGTCGTCTGTCGGAACTGAGTCGTTTGATGTGAGTGACATGTTCATATTAGTCATTGTGATGGTGAGGGTTTGTTTACTAAATGCTAATCCGGTGCTCCATTCATTTTAATGGTTAGCTTAGTATTAGCGCGGCATTAGCTATTATCCATATATTTCTAATGGGCGCTGTTAGCTTCACGCTATGCTAACGCTAGTTTTTGGTTCCGCATTGGTTTGAAGTTGCGTAACTTAAACAGTTAAGAATGTAACCACAGTTCTTTGAACCCCATGTTTGTTGTCGTTTTAAATGTATTTGAATTATTATAATGATAAAAGTGCGCCGTTCATCATTTTATTCACTCTATCGCACTCTATTCTGGGTAAATGCTACGCTAACATGCTGTGCTAGCTTTGTTTTTCCAAGTGGAAAGTTGTGGGCTCAACATACATTAGCATCAGGGGAATTACGGCGCTTTAGCACAAGATGGAGTCAGAGTTCGGTGAGAAAGTATTATTTCTGTTTACGTCTGCTTTTTGTCATCTTGAAATTCCTATCGTCACCTACCCCCTGTCCCCACCCACGGCCAAGACATTTATTAATTGAATTGGGTCATATACAATTTTCAAAAATGTGTAGTGATTTTTCAACAATAAAAAGCGAGAAATGAGAATCAGTTTTGCAGTTTTTTAACAGGAAGTCAATGGAAATTTTCAATTTCAAGCCGTTTTAGATGTAAATCACTGCTTAAAATGAACAAAATGTAAAACCAGGACCTACATAATGATTAAATACCACAAAAAAGCATAAGGAAAAGCATAAGGAAGGATGTATTTCAATAACGCGGTCAAGCAAACCAGAGACAGCTCGTGTGTAACAGTTTTCGTACAGATTCCTTCCCAAAACTCTGGGTTTCACAGCATCTTCTGATCCCCCGGGACAAACAGAACAAACACTCTGAATTATTGAGCAGATCCTGTCAGCCGGGGCCCCGTCCAGGACCAGCGCTCAGAGGGGGGTCCGGGCGGGGCTTTGTGGGCACTTTTCCTTCTTTTTCTGCAGTAAAAGTATCAGTCGCACCTTCCTCTCACTTCAGAGTAGTATTGTGTCTCATTTGACTTAAAGAGGAGAGTAAAATGCTGCAATATCATTCAAATATTTGCTGTAATAAAATATTTGCTGTAAAATATTTTAAATATTTGCTGTAATAGTGTCATTTTTAATTTTATGTTTCTTTAATTTTAGTTTTGTTTAACGTTCAGCAAGACAGTTATGGTTACTTTTAGATGTATTCATTTTTTTATATATACATTTATTAAATCTTGAGTTATTTATTCTTTATTAATTTATTTAATTTACAATGTAACATAATTAGTGTCATGATTGAATTCCGCCTTCATCTGTCATTCAAAATATAATGAGCTTCCTTTTCAATAAAGGAAGACAATATATTTGCATAAACTTTGATTGGAATGAGTGTCCCTGGTGTGATGTCACTTCCTGTATGAGTGTCCCTGGTCTGATGTCACTTCCTGTATGAGTGTCCCTGGTCTGATGTCACTTCCTGTATGAGTGTCCCTGGTCTGATGTCACTTCCTGTATGAGTGTCCCTGGTCTGATGTCACTTCCTGTATGAGTGTCCCTGGTGTGATGTCACTTCCTGTCATTTTCTACACATTTTTCTACACTTTTCTCCACAAATACCGTCCCGATCGGTGTAAAACTATAATGTATATGTACAACAGGTATAAATACACAGAATTAAGTCCAAATTTGAACATCGTAAAAACCTGTCATACGTCACTTTAAGTAGTAGTTCATCCAGATACTTTTTTACTCACACTGGATGAACTATAGAGAGAGTACTTTTTACTTCTAGTTGAGTAATCATATTTCACAGTACCGTCCTCTGTCTGTTGTTTACTGCGTTCATAAATCCACTCGTTCCTTCAGTGAACCGTCTGCCTGTTTCTGAAATGTCATATTTTTGAGTCCAGCAGGAAAAGACAAAGGATCCTTTCTCCTCCAGCTCCACTTTGTGCCCAAACATTTGAACTCCAGCTGCTGTTTTATCCAAACTCCAGTAAAAACATCCATTATCTCTGGAGAGGACCATCTGGACACCAAACAAGAGTCCAGTGTTTCCTCCTCTTCCCACAAACACGCCGTCCCGTTCACAAACACGGGAGCTGGGCCGCCCCAGAGAGAGTGACCACGTCCACATCCTGACCTCATGTTTGGACAAAGAGCATTATTTACTTTCCTCATTAAAAGGTTTGAAAACACCAGGATGAGCTCTTCCTGTTGATGCCGAGAAAATTATTAGGACGCAGAGGAAGACTGGGCCAAAGGGCTTTAGGTGGGCTGATGGGAGGAGATGGGTCGATGGGCTGAGATGGGCCGATGGGCTGAGATGAGCCGATGGGCTGAGATGGGCCAATGGGCTGAGATGGGCCGACGGGCTGAGATGGGCCAATGGGCTAAGATGGGCCAAAAGGCTTGGATGGGCCGACGGGCTGAGATGGGCCAATGGGCTTAGATGGGCCAAAAGGCTTAGATGGGCCGACGGGCTGAAATGGGCCGACGGGCTGAGATGGGCCAATGGGCTGAGATGGGCCAATGGGCTGAGATGGGCTAATGGGCTTAGATGGGCCAAAAGGCTTAGATGGGCCGACGGGCTTAGATGGGCCAATGGGCTTAGATGGGCCGATTAATCTTGCAAAGATGAGAACTATTTGTGTGTTATCACAAAACATAACTGGATGATGCCAATAGTGTAAATATAACATAAATATCTGCCTAATGTCTGGACGTGGCCCCTACAGGCCGAACCCCTACAGGCCGGACCCCTCACTGAACTGAGCGCCCCCTACAGGCTGGACCCCTACAGGCCGGACCCCTCACTGAACTGAGCGCCCCCTACAGGCTGGACCCCTACAGGCCGGACCCCTACAGGCCGGACCACTCACTGAACTGAGCGCCCCCTACAGGCCGGACCCCTACAGGCCGGACCCCTACAGGCCGGACCACTCACTGAACTGAGCGCCCCCTACAGGCCGGACCCCTCACTGAACTGAGCGCCCCCTACAGGCTGGACCCCTACAGGCCGGACCCCTCACTGAACTGAGCGCCCCCTACAGGCCGGACCCCTACAGGCCGGACCCCTACAGGCCGGACCACTCACTGAACTGAGCGCCCCCTACAGGCCGGACCACTCACTGAACTGAGCGCCCCCTACAGGCCGGACCACTCACTGAACTGAGCGCCCCCTACAGGCCGAACCCCTACAGGCCGGACCCCTCACTGAACTGAGCGCCCCCTACAGGCCGGACCACTCACTGAACTGAGCGCCCCCTACAGGCCGGACCACTCACTGAACTGAGCGCCCCCTACAGGCCGGACCCCTCAGACCACTCACTGAACTGAGCGCCCCCTACAGGCCGGACCACTCACTGAACTGAGCGCCCCCTACAGGCCGGACCACTCACTGAACTGAGCGCCCCCTACAGGCCGGACTGAACTGAAATGCAGTGAAGAGTTAGAATTTTTCAAACAAATTTTAAGTGTTATCCCAGAATAGCACATTTTAAAGGTTTATAATTTCACTTCCTGTTTGCAATTGATGAAATCACACTATAGGAAATTACCCAGAAAACACTGGGCCAAAACTCATGTAATGTCCAAATTTTTTGACGGATAAAAATATGAGAGTTTAATTTATTTTAATTAATGTTTAGCGTCAAAAGAATATTTGTGTAAATGCTGCTTAAACTTTTCAACGTTTTCTCCACAAATACCTGCTTGATTGGTATAAAACTATCATTTTTAAGTACAACAGGTACAAATGCACCAAATAAAGTCGGCCGGCTTCTTCACAATCTCAAATATCGCCCGATTACAATACGAACCTTCTGTTTTGCCTGAATTGATTTGTCGCCTCGTAGATTGATTACTTCATGATCTTCCACTGACAGTTTTCGCCTCCTTCGTCTGCCATTTCATCTCCACTTTGACTCAAAATTTCGCCGTTTATCACGTACATTTCGGTCGGACGAAATCGGCGCTCAAACCGAAGTCGCGTTCTAAAAGTGCGGAGTTGTATTGGATTTATTTCCAGGTGTGAAAGTGGCCTGAAAGAATCGGACACAGGTCACATATTATGGACCAAAATGATACAATCAAGTGTTTGATCAAATAAAAATGGTCTATAACAGATTTTTATATCGGATTCAATTAATTTATTGGCATTTTAAGAACACGCAGACCTTAATTATTGTAAGTAATTCCATTGTAAGTGAGACAATTGTTGGAATGTCTTTTTAATTAAATGTCTTCAATGGATGATGTTTGTTGTAAAATGAGATTAGGCTCTATTTCTTTTTTCTTTTTCTTTTTTTATTGAAAAAAAAAACACAGACTAATCAGACCTGTAGTGACCCTGTAGTGACCCTGTAGTGACCTGTAGTGACCCTGTAGTAACCTGTAGTAACCCTGTAGTGACCTGTAGTGACCCTGTAGTAACCTGTAGTAACCCTGTAGTGACCTGTAGTAACCCTGTAGTGACCTGTAGTAACCTGTAGTAACCCTGTAGTGACCCTGTAGTGACCTGTAGTGACCCTGTAGTGACCCTGTAGTGACCTGTAGTGACCCTGTAGTAACCTGTAGTAACCCTGTAGTGACCTGTAGTGACCCTGTAGTAACCTGTAGTAACCCTGTAGTGACCTGTAGTAACCCTGTAGTGACCTGTAGTAACCTGTAGTAACCCTGTAGTGACCCTGTAGTGACCTGTAGTAACCCTGTAGTGACCTGTAGTAACCCTGTAGTGACCTGTAGTAACCCTGTAGTGACCTGTAGTAACCTGTAGTAACCCTGTAGTGACCCTGTAGTGACCTGTAGTAACCCTGTAGTGACCTGTAGTAACCCTGTAGTGACCTGTAGTAACCCTGGAGTGACCTGTAGTAACCTGTAGTAACCCTGTAGTGACCCTGTAGTGACCTGTAGTAACCCTGTAGTGACCTGTAGTAACCCTGTAGTGACCTGTAGTAACCCTGGAGTGACCTGTAGTAACCCTGTAGTGACCTGTAGTGACCTGTAGTAACCCTGTAGTGACCTGTAGTAACCCTGTGACCTGAAGTAACCCTGGAGTGACCTGTAGCAACCCTGTAGTGACCTGTAGTGACCCTGTGACCTGTAGTAACCCTGTGACCTGTAGTAACCCTGTAGTGACCTGTAGTAACCCTGTGACCTGTAGTAACCCTGTGACCTGTAGTAACCCTGTAGTGACCTGTAGTAACCCTGTAGTGACCTGTAGTAACCCTGTGACCTGTAGTAACCCTGTGACCTGTAGTGACCCTGGAGGACGCTCAAACGCTGCTTTTCAGTCTGAAACTTGATGAGCGGAAAACGGTCAAAAACGGTCAAAATCAGGGACGAGATGTTACTTTTCTGGACCGTCCGCCGACCGCTCGTCTCCGCTCGTCTCCGCGCTGCAGCCGTGCTAAGAATGTTCCGGAGTATCTCATTAAACATATCTATCTGGTTTAGTTTTGGGGTGGAACGCTGCAGATTCCAGGTGAGACATTCAGCTTTATCTCATGATCTCATTACACGATCCATCATGAGATAAACGATAATAATGAAATAATAATGAACAAACTGAACTCTTCTCTCTGAGTTTCCAGTTTATGCTGTCGACAGAGTTATTGATATTTCATACATCAAACTGAGCCCAATCCACACGGAACTGTGATCTGTGAGTACTGCGGGTATTACGGTCTGTACTACAGTCTGTACTACAGTACTACGGTCTGTACTACAGACTGTACTACGGTCTGTACTACAGACGGTCTGTACTGCAGACTGTACTACGGTCTGTACTACAGACTGTACTACGGTCAGTACTACAGACTGTACTACAGTCTGTACTACAGTATTACGGTCTGTACTACAGACTGTACTACGGTCAGTACTACAGACTGTACTACAGTCTGTACTACAGTACTACGGTCTGTACTACAGACTGTACTACAGTCTGTACTACAGTACTACGGTCTGTACTACAGACTGTACTACGGTCAGTACTACAGACTGTACTACAGTCTGTACTACAGTACTACGGTCTGTACTACAGACTGTACTACGGTCTGTACTACAGTCAGAAGTACGGTCTGTACTACAGACTGTACTACAGTCAGTACTAGAGACAGTACTATGGTCTGTAATATAGTATGTACTACGGTCTGTACTACAGTCAGTACTACAGACTGTACTACAGTACTACGGTCTGTACTACAGACTGTACTACGGTCTGTACTACAGACGGTCTGTACTGCAGTCTGTACTACAGACGGTCTGTACTGCAGACTGTACTACGGTCTGTACTACAGACTGTACTACGGTCAGTACTACAGACTGTACTACAGTCTGTACTACAGTACTACGGTCTGTACTACAGACTGTACTACGGTCAGTACTACAGACTGTACTACAGTCTGTACTACAGTACTACGGTCTGTACTACAGACTGTACTACGGTCTGTACTACAGTACTACGGTCTGTACTACAGACTGTACTACAGTCTGTACTACAGTCAGAAGTACGGTCTGTACTACAGACTGTACTACAGTCAGTACTAGAGACAGTACAATGGTCTGTAATATAGTATGTACTACGGTCTGTACTACAGTCAGTACTACAGACTGTACTACAGTACTACGGTCTGTACTACAGACTGTACTACGGTCTGTACTACAGTCTGTACTACAGTACTACGGTCTGTACTACAGACTGTACTACGGTCTGTACTACAGTACTACGGTCTGTACTACAGACTGTACTACGGTCTGTAGTACAGTCTGTACTACAGTACTACGGTCTGTACTACAGACTGTACTACGGTCTGTACTACAGTACTACGGTCTGTACTACAGACTGTACTACGGTCTGTACTACAGTACTACGGTCTGTACTACAGACTGTACTACGGTCTGTACTACAGTCAGAAGTACGGTCTGTACTACAGACTGTACTACAGTCAGTACTAGAGACAGTACAATGGTCTGTAATATAGTCTGTACTACGGTCTGTACTACAGACTGTACTACGGTCTGTACTACAGTCAGAAGTACGGTCTGTACTACAGACTGTACTACAGTCAGTACTAGAGACAGTACTATGGTCTGTAATATAGTCTGTACTACGGTCTGTACTACAGACTGTACTACAGTCAGTACTACAGTCAGTACACAGTACTACATAGTGAAGTAGGAGGACTTGTGTTTATTATAAACTGCACGTTGTTGTTTGGAGCCCAATCCCAGCTCCCACCAGCGTTGTCTTGGAAACCACAGTTATAGGTTTTAAAGATTGAAAAACTGCTGAGCGGGTTCACCTCTCCACAGATCTGACCTGCAGCCGTGCCTGGAAGCCTTAACCGCTCATTTCCATGGCGATTCAGTTTATACATGTATTACTTTCCTGAGCGGCTCAGACCACACGATGTGACACTTTACAGGAGGTTTTGGAATAAGACCCCGAGGTCACAACAATTTATATTTAAATTATTCTGAAAATATATCCAAATAAGTCTGTTTCCCGCTCTCTTCTGCTGCTGGAGCCTCTGCAGGCGCTGAGCAGTACTGCAGGAAGCTCGGTTCTTCTTCTCCTGCAGCTGCTCAGTCTGTGGGCGTGTTCAGAGGCCCGTTCATGCTCCGCCCTCTGACTGCAGACCGAACTGAGCATGTGCAGAAGAGAGATGAAGCAGAGCCAGGTTTAAACTAACCAACCTGGTTAATTGTTGGTTAATTGTTGGTTGTTAGTTAATTGTTAGTTAATCGTTGGTTAATTGTTGGTTAATCGTTGGTTGTTAGTTAATTGTTAGTTAATTGTTGGTTTATTGTTGGTTAATTGTTGGTTGTTAGTTAATTGTTGGTTAATCGTTGGTTGTTCGTTAATTGTTGGTTAATTGTTGGTTGTTAGTTAATTGTTGGTTAATCGTTGGTTGTTCGTTAATTGTTGGTTAATCGTTGGTTGTTCGTTAATTGTTGGTTGTTAGTTCATTGTTGGTTAATTGTTGGTTAATTGTTGGTTGTTAGTTAATTGTTGGTTAATTGTTGGTTAATCGTTGGTTGTTCGTTAACTGTTGGTTAATCGTTGGTTGTTGGTTCATTGTTGGTTAATTGTTGGTTAATTGTTGGTTAATTGTTGGTTAATCGTTGGTTGTTCGTTAACTGTTGGTTAATCGTTGGTTGTTGGTTCATTGTTGGTTAATTGTTGGTTAATTGTTGGTTAATCGTTGGTTGTTCGTTAACTGTTGGTTAATCGTTGGTTGTTGGTTCATTGTTGGTTAATTGTTGGTTAATTGTTGGTTAATCGTTGGTTGTTCGTTAACTGTTGGTTAATTGTTGGTTGTTAGTTCATTGTTGGTTAATTGTTGGTTGTTAGTTCATTGTTGGTTAATTGTTGGTTAATCGTCGGTTGTGACATAAAGAGCTTCTAAAGACATTTAAATCTGCTGAATCACAGAGTGAACATTATGTCACTGTTGTAGAAACATATTTAGTTTCATCTGGACTGTTTTTT
>NW_027315834.1:46719012-46817243 GCF_026437365.1 Eucyclogobius newberryi | reverse complement strand
TCCACTATTTGTGAATAAGTAAAAAAAAAAAAAAAAGGTATCTGGACTATACAGACTTTAAAAAAATACCGTTACAACTTAAATAACAAAGACGGCAACATTATTACTGTATTTTCCGGAGTATAAGTCGCACCAGCCAAAAAATTCATAATAGAGAAGAAAAAAACATATTTGAGTTGCTCTGGAGAATGAAATGCTGTTGCAAGTGTGAAAATAACAAAAATATATCATATAAATTTCTCCAGAGCAACTTAAGTATAAGTATATAAGTATAAATATAAGTATAAGTCGCATGCCGGCCAAAACTATGAAAAAAGATGCGACATATAGTCCGGAAAATACGGTAAATATATTTTTTTTCAATATTCATTCATCAATATTTCGCTTTATTCTTGAATATTCTCTATCTCTAAGTGTTCAGTCACAATAATTCATCTTTTATTTGTATTGTAAAATGTATTTAAAAGCTCTTATGTACACATAAATATACGTTTCACTAGTCGACCAATACAATGATTGATTTTTAGTTTAGTTTAGAGTCTGTATATTCCAGATAACCACTAACATAACTTTCATAGACGGATTCCTACTGATTAACAATTGGTTTACCTCCTGGTGCCACAGTTTCTCCAACAGTTTGTATTTCCTTGTGAATAATGAGCACTTTGACACAGAGTTATGAAGAAACGTGACACATTTTTCCAGTAAAATTCCCTCCAAACATGTGATTTGAGCTCGTCCAATGAGACGTACACACACTTTCCCACTCTTCATCCGTCAAAACAAGATGACCTCCTCTTTCCCATTTGCTTTTAACATATCTTGTGGAGTCGTTTCCAGATTAGCAATGCAGCGACACATATTACGGTAGATATTATTCCCCGTGACAGTTCTGTTTCGTTTCAGTCGGTGCTGAATGGCAGGAGCAGCTTGTCATCGTTTCAGTTCCGTTGGGCAAAGTCCTGTACAACTCTGTGTAAGATTCACTGAAATGAACAAAAGAAAATAAACAGGGGGTTGAATATCGGCGCCACTTTCGGAGGCTTTGGTGAAAAAGTAGTTTTGCTTCAGTTCCATTTGTTCTGACGGAGAAGAGGTTGAACTTTGGGCCGTTTTAGTTTCACACAGGCCCAGTAATGTGATGTGAGCCGTAAACCAGGCGAATCCGACACTTAAACAGTGAATTCTACCTGAGGATTCTCACCTGCTCCAGCTTAAAAACGATACGACTTCTAGAACGTTCTCATCGTTGTCAAAAAAGAAAAAAAAGGAAAGAGAGCGTCTGAAATGGAAGGTTCTGTTCAAACCTTAGCTGCCAATTCGAGGCTTTTTAAACTTCACATCTTGAAGTAGTTTTCCGATTGTGTTCTTGCGCAAACTATTGTAGAGAAGAAGTTTTGGCTCCTCTTTGGTTCCATTCGTGTTTCTTGCACGTCTCCTTCAGCCATGACTTCTTTTGTATTTCATTTTTGTAACTGTATCTGTTGAAAATACAGGATTTCGCTCTTCCACATCCAGTAACTTCTAATAATAAACCAGACGATACATTCAGACTGTTACCGCTACAATTCATTTTGCTTCGTTTTGCCGAATCAAAGTCCTTTCTTGGACCACTGCGTCCTACTTGAGTTTACACGATCTCAAAGTAACGTCACTCTTGGCCTGACGTTCTGAACGGGTTCATTCAGAGTTGAAGGTCGACCGTGGACAGAACCTGGACCTACAGTCGCTTGCATCCAAACAACGACTTTGGCGACACAGCGGTTAAGACTCTGGACTCTCGGCAAGAAGGTTGTGGGTTCGAGTCGACTGCTCAGGAGCGTATAGCCGTCCATCTTACACGCTCCGTTCATCTTGAAGCATAATGACCTTCAAGACGTTCAAAAAGCCATTAAATTACATCAAGCATAAAATACAAAAGCGGTATCGTACTGGCCCCGTTCAGATTTATTGGACAGACACTGGACGTTGCGTTATCGCTCGGGCCGGGAGCTGGCGGCGGCGGCGGCGTGGGATTGACCTTGGTTCGGACGATCTGAAGTCTGTGTCGGGTCAGCGCCGATAAGGAAGTCTTTTTACGGCCGCGAGGGAGACGGAGAGCGAGAGAAGCTTTTGTTTCATCGGCGTGAATCCTCTGCGAAGAACTGTCGGCCTTTTGCTCTCACACCGGCTGGACGTGAGGCAGCGCTGACCCTTGCACAGAAACGGTAAACTAGCAGAACGCTCAGACCGAAGACACAAAAGCGGTCGGGTGTCAAAAGAAAAGTTTAATAAAGCGAGGATGAAAAACCACTGAACAGATTCATGAAGTGACCGGTATAAAGTCCAGGGATTCCAATTCTAAAGCGAGTCAGGTGCTGATTTTGCGTCGCTCATGCTAGTCTGTTAGCCTGAGTGCATCCTCACTGTTTCACTGGCCGTAAACATGTCTGTCAGTTGTTTCCCAAATGTGCTGTTCATTCAAGTTAAAGTAAATAACCCGAGTCATAGTTCAATAGACTTGAAGCGCCTCTGACTGGTTGGATGACTCATTGAACTAAATCATTTCACTTCCAGCAAACACTGGGCAGAAATTCATGTTAATTTTTTTTGTGGGGATGAATAAAAATAGATATGAGCACCTTTATTTAGTCAAACTAATGTTTAGAGAGTCAGAAATGTTGTTTCTTTGTGTAAAGTCTGCATAAACTTTGACTGGAATGATTGTCCCTGGTGTGATTTTTCAACGTTTTCTCCACAAATACCTGCTCGACTGGTGTCAAACTGTCATTTATATGTTCAACAGGTATAAATACACCAAATAAAATCATAATTAGATCATAGGCACTTGGATTCAATTCAGTCCAACTTTATTTACAGAGCACCTCAAAAACAAAGTTAACCAACGTGCTCAACGCAGAAATGCACATGAGACAAAACAGCACATTCACACAAAAGTCGGTTGTTTTCATTATTTCTCTGCGCTGATCTGTTCCCTCAGGTTTATCGACGTTTAACCGATGTGTTTTCATCGCCAACGTTGGGCTCACTTTAGAAGCACAAAGAGCGAAAGAAACTGTCGTAGTGCCGTAGTTTCCGGCGTACAAGTCGCACCAGCCAAAAAAATTCGTAATAGAGAAGAAAAAAAAACATATATAAGTCGCATTTTTGGGGGAAATATCCATCCATCCATTTTCTACCGCTTGTTTCCTTCCGGGGTCGCGGGTGACTGGAGCCTATCCCAGTGACTTCGGGCCTTAGGCGGGGCACACCCTGGACAGTAATATTTTTAATAAAATCCAAGACCAAGAACAAACATTTTTTATTATTATTTATATATTATTTAAAAATAATAACAGAGGAGAGAACACGGTGAATAGGTGTACGTATGCTAACGCTAACACCTTACAGAACTGTGGTAAGTGTCTGGTATGTTAACGTAACATATGAACAGTTATTCAGATAACTATAGCATAAAGAACATGCTAACAAGTTTACCAAAGCATCAGTTTTACCCCAAATCACTAAATCCATTGAATTCTTCTTCCTCTGCGTCACTTCTAAACAACTCCACAAACTCCAGAGGAAGAGGAAGTGCAGATTCTTCTTCTGCATCGCTTAGAGCCTAGAGCGCCCTCTAGTGGTTGTCAAACCAACGCCTGCCGGTCACAGACTCTCGAACGCTTCGAGTCGCCGGAGGCTGTCGGGAGTCGCACGATCTCCTGACCTCAGCCGCTCCCTCTCTTCTCAGAGCTATCCAACCAAACTGGACATTACTCGGTCTGGTTCCTACGCCACTCTCCATTTCCACAGTCGCACACACACACACACACACACAGAGAGAGACACACACACACACAGAGAGAGAGACACACACAGAGAGAGACACACACACTCACACACACAGAGACAAAGACACACACACACACACAGAGACACACACACACACACAAACACACACACAGACACACACAAACACACACACACACACAGAGAGAGAGACACACACAGAGAGAGACACACACACTCACACACACAGAGACAAAGACACACACACACACACAGAGACACACACACAAACACAAACACACACACAGACACACACAAACACACACACACACACAGAGAGAGAGACACACACAGAGAGAGACACACACACTCACACACACAGAGACAAAGACACACACACACACACACAGAGACACACACACACACACAAACAGACACACACAAACACACACACACACACACACACACGGGAGTCTGCCAACCCGTCATTACAACACACTCAGCACATTCACACAAAAGTCGGTTGGAGCTCGCCGACCGCGCCGCCCGCCCCGGGGCAGATGCCGACACATGTGGCCGCTCCAGATTTACGATCTCCGCGCGTCTCGTCTGCGTCGCGAGTCGAACGCCGTCACCCGGGACCCGGTCCGAGGCCGGGATCCGTCTAATACGTGGTAATTACAAACGTGGAGCTCTTTGGAAATGGCCGTGTTGCGGTCGGGGGAAAGTGAAAAGACAGACTCTCGCTTCGGGCTCGCGTCTGATTCGACGCCAGTGGGAAACGATAAAGTTTTCCTGACAGCTACTCCGCTCCAGTCGAAGGCCGCATTGATGTGGTCGTGGAAAGTCCGCCAAAGTTGAGCGAAGGACGGGACTGTGGGGGAAACGGTTACTTTTGGACGGCCCGGATACATCAACATGTGCGATTTCAAACCAACGGAGAAAGGTGAGAGGGATATTTATGATCGCATTTTACTTTGCTGCACAGAATTACACCGACCGGCGGTAAAAAGACGGCAGAGAAAGAGCAAGATGATGCTAGAACGGCTTTAGACGAGTCATTAAGTCGAGTCTTTTGGACAGTCCAGCTTCTCCTCTGCTGGAGCCCGACTCTGGAACTCACTCCCCACATTTCAAACTGCAGACGGACATGAGCAGCTTTATTAGGTGTTTGAACCTGTGGCTGAAATCAGGACAGAACTGTGCACACGGTGATGTATAAACTGAAATGTATCGAATATAGTCTGTAAATGTTGTATTGTTTTAATTCTAAAAGCTTCCTCTGGACAGGTGTGGAAAATTTGCTTATTTTGCTATAACACTTAAAACGTTGCATCTGGTTCGTCCAATGTAAATGCTGTGTCCATATTAAATAAATGAATAAATAATTTAGTAAAATGAGGTTTAATTGCATTTATTTCAGTCGTTTATCGTGTTTTCTGACCCAATTTAGCTCAAACTGACTGAAAGAGTGATTTAAATGCACTGTAACATGATAAAAAATGCAGCTTTGAGAGGGATAACGATGATTTAATTACACGTTTCGACAACCTTTTCTGTCCATTTTGTCGTTTGTAAAGACACGACATGCACAAATTTCCTAAATCTAGTCCCTCGCGGTGAAGAGGAGCTGCCTCTGATGCTGAGGTGGCTGTTTGTTCTGCTGTGAGTCAAAAAAGAGGCGCATGTCAGTGGGTTCGCTCTGACACCGAGAGGGAAAGCGTGGCCTTTCTCCCTCGATCGGCGGCGACGGAGCGCGGCAAACAAGTTCTGTTGACGCGAAATGTAAATTGAGACGTGTAAAAATAGGCCAGCGCATCCAAAATGAATCTGCATATGCGCCAAATCAGACCGAAAATGTAAAATGTCGCCTAATGTCGACGCCGAGCGGGAAAACATCGGCCTCTGATGTCGGCCACGCCCACGTTTTGAATCTCTTTGATGGAATGGACCGTTTAAAAACATTAATATGCATAATGATGGCGGTGGAGCCGGGGGCGCCGAGTCGAGACTAATCCTCGCGTGCGCTCTGCTCCTGCCGCTGCCCCCTGTCTGACCGCGACAGGTACTGCGCCTTCCCCCGCGCTTTCACTTCAGTCCAACGGCGTTTATACAGTTTTAACGCAATACTAAAGTCCTTCAATTTAGATCGTTTTGCCGTTAATGATACTTGCAGATGGCATGTGCAAGCGATTTGTTGTTCCGTCGATTAATCAGTGTTTTTAATTGGCGACTAATTATTTAATTTGGATTTTAATAATTTATACCGACAGCTGCAGAACGGAGCAGGCGAGGAGAGAGTTAGCAACATATTTGTGATGGAACTGTGCATTTTTAATGCTTTTTTTCATTTTTAAGCATATTATGTCGTGCATTTCTTTCATTGGCATTGAAATCATATAAAACATTTACACATTTGCTATTTACTTGTGCTTTTCTTCTTTTGTCACTGTTCTTAGGGTCAAATAAGGACTTAACACAGTGGGACTTTCCTGGTTAAATAAAGATAAATATATACATAACAAACAAGAAAAGAAATAAATGATAAAGAAATAAATTAATAAATGTAAATTAATACATGTAATCAATAGATACTTGTATACTGCTCTTTGGGTCAAATACGGCCATAAAACAGTGGGACTTTCCTGATTAAATAAAGATTTAAACAAATAAAAATATTGACAAATGAAAAAATAAAAAATAAAATAAAGAAATAATACATACAGTCATACATGATAAATACATAATACATGCATAATACATAAATAAGAACAAGCATCTCAAAGCAAGTTTTTGCTTTTGTTTTTTTCAATATCATAAATGCACGATATACATACGTTTAATGCCATATTGTGCAATAACAGGCAAATCAATATCATCTCCATGGCAACAAGCGGCTGGCAAACCTCCACCAGACGAGTTATACTTAGTGCTCTTTAGAATAAGAAACATACAGTGACCGTTTAATATGGAGAGAATGGTTTCTTGTGAGATGAGAAACCGGCCCACGACAGACGCTCAGACGAGACACTTCTTTTGTGTTTGATGCGTGTACCGCCTGGCCCCTGACCCCCGCTCCGCAGCTGTCATTGCTCCTGATGCGTCTGTAATGAGGAGGTTGAGCTGCACTCTGCAAACATCGGGCCGGCTCAGACTCCCGGGGCCATTATCGTCCCATCTCCACCTCCACAAGGCCCCGCTTTACTCAGACTCTTCACATTCTGTAGCAGTTTACACGGGCTGGGAGCTGACTTGTAGGAATATAAGGCTCGGATCTGACTTGTAGGAATATAAGGCTCGGATCAGACTTGTAGGAATATAAGGCTCTGATCGGACTTGTAGGAATATAAGGCTCGGATCTGACTTGTAGGAATATAAGGCTTGGATCTGACTTGTAGGAATATAAGGCTCGGAGCTGACTTGTAGGAATATAAGGCTCGGATCGGACTTGTAGGAATATAAGGCTCGGATCTGACTTGTAGGAATATAAGGCTCGGAGCTGACTTGTAGGAATATAAGGCTCGGATCTGACTTGTAGGAATATAAGGCTCGGATCAGACTTGTAGGAATATAAGGCTCGGATCTGACTTGTAGAATATAAGGCTCGGATCGGACTTGTAGTAATATAAGGCTCGGATCAGACTTGTAGGAATATAAGGCTCGGATCTGACTTGTAGGAATATGAGGCTCGGATCAGACTTGTAGGAATATAAAGCTCGGATCAGACTTGTAGGAATATAAGGCTCGGATCAGACTTGTAGGAATATAAGGCTCGGATCGGACTTGTAGGAATATAAGGCTCGGATCGGACTTGTAGTAATATAAGGCTCGGATCTGACTTGTAGGAATATAAGGCTCGCATCAGACTTGTAGGAATATAAGGCTCGGATCTGACTTGTAGGAATATGAGGCTCGGATCAGACTTGTAGGAATATAAAGCTCGGATCAGACTTGTAGGAATATAAGGCTCGGATCAGACTTGTAGGAATATAAGGCTCGGATCAGACTTGTAGGAATATAAGGCTCGGATCGGACTTGTAGGAATATAAGGCTCGGATCTGACTTGTAGAATATAAGGCTCGGATCTGACTTGTAGAATATAAGGCTCGGATCGGACTTGTAGTAATATAAGGCTCGGATCAGACTTGTAGGAATATAAGGCTCGGATTGGACTTGTAGGAATATAAGGCTCGGATCAGACTTGTAGGAATATAAGGCTCGGATCTTACTTGTAGGAATATAAGGCTCGGATCAGACTTGTAGGAATATAAGGCTCGGATCGGACTTGTAGGAATATAAGGCTCGGATCAGACTTGTAGGAATACACTTTTGGTTTTACAAACTTTGAAGTCTTTATAATTTAACAAAACACATTGGATATATATATATATATATATATATATATATATATATATATATATATATATATATATATATATATATATATATATATATATATACTTTTTTCCAATTGATCTGATATTTGTAAATGGTTTGACACACTGAAAGTCGATCTGTCAACTTCCAAGTCCAAGTCGACTCCAAATAAGAGTTTGTCGCTGCTGTTAACTATATTTGTTTGCACTTATATCGCATTTGTGGATGAATTCACGTCGTTCGCGGTTCGATTGCACAACGAGCTGCTGCAACAAAGTCATTTCCTGAACTCACACCGGTATCCGACCGGTGTGAGTTCGAAGTGTCAAACTCACACCGGTCCTCTCCTTTAAGGCCTCACGAAGCCTTCAGGCCCCAAGGCACTTCGACTCTTCTCCCACAACACAGGTACAAATCTCCACATTTAGCCGAGACATACTTTACAAACTTTAAATCTTAGTAATTATTGATACTGTAATGTTCCCAGAGTCCTGCGTCTGCACAGCTCTGGCTCGCGGCGCACTTTTCTAATTGGCCTCTCGAATTCATTTTCTCTACAGCTCGATGCGGGTTTATTTATTTGTTTTTCGGTCCCTGCGCTGAAGCCGCGGCGCCGCTAATGCCGCCGTCGCTCCACAACGCGATCCGGAGCCGCAGCTGTTTGGCTAAATTAACATTCTTGGCCCGCGACACGAGGCGAAGCGTGAAATACGAGCTGGCGATTTCACACATTTCACAGTTCAGCAGCAGCAGAGGGGGAAAGCCCGGTACAGGTGGGCGTGATGCGGGATAACCACTCTGCCACGGTAACACGGGGAGAAACGGATCAGGAGGCTAATGCTAATGCTAATGATGGACTCAGTACGACCTCAGAGCGTTCCAAATGAAAAGACTTTTCTGTAAACAATATGGCTAATGCTAAAGCTAATGAATGCTAATGACGTATAAGACATGATAAGATGTCCCACAATGGGGAAATTCCATGGTTGCAACACAGATTAGGCAAAGAAGTATAATACCGTATTTTAACTATAAATCGCACCTTTTTTTTTATAGTTTTGGCTGGGGTGCGACTTATATTTATACTTATATACTTATACTCTGGAGCATCTTATCTGTGATATTATTTGTTATTTTCACACTTGCAACCGCATTTCATACTCCAGTGCAACTTATATATGTGTTTTTCGTATTATTATGCATTTTTGGGCCAGTGCGACTTATATTCCGGAAAATACAGTAATAAAGAAACGGATAACTTATTAAAAAAACTCTTATTAAAAAAAACGTCAAAAGGCCTGGACCAGGAGTTAAAATAATGTAGAACACTTGGACGCTTTGAAAGTTTGTAATCACCTTATTCTACCACTTTTGCCTCTTTTTGCCATCGATCAGCTCTTCTGTTGTACTGGCACAAGTGGAGATCTCTAAAACATGTTATAAAGTGGATTGATTTGTATAAAATGTCCAATGTTCATTTGTACCAACAAGTCAACAATGCAGAGATTCCATGGGCCCGAGAAAGAAAACTGCTTTTCAGTCTGTGTAGAACTTATTTTCTCTTGAGGTCGGGAACCGTATGTTAAAGTGCCTATGACAGGTTTTTACAATGTTCTAATTTTGACTTTATTTGGTGTGTTTATACCTTTTGTACCTATAAATGATAGTTTTACACCGATCGAGCAGGTATTTGTGGAGAAATCTGTAGAAAATGACAGGAAGTGACGTCAAACCAGGGACACTCATTCCAGTCAAAGTTTATGCAGAATTTACACAAAGAAACAACTTTTTTGACTCTTTAAACATTAATTCAACAAAATAAAGTCGCTCTCATATGTTTTATTTGTCAAATAAAACAATTGTGTTTGATGGGTAATTTCCTACTGTGATGTCATCAATCACAAACAGGAAGTGAAATTATAAACCTAAAAATGTGCTATTCTATGATAACATTTTTATCATTTTTAGCAAAATTCTAAACACATTTATCTTCACTGCATTTTAGTTCAACGAGTCGTCCGGCCTGTAGGGGGCGCTTTAACTCATACAACTTCCAGAAAATGGTGAATAAGAGGAAAATGATAAATGTCACATGTTAGGGGCGGGATCAGTGTACGTGACATGTGACCAACAGTAAACACATGTGCTTGGATCATATCTCCCCATTTCTCTTTCATTTGCGCACTTTTACAAACGAAATAAACAAAACAAAGCTAGCATGTAGCGCTATATGTTCTGTCTTATCCACACGTCCTTTAGTGTGACATCCACACTTCTTAAAAGAGTTAAAACATTACAGTTCAGTGGACATGTTCAGTAAGAGAATATTGTCAGATTTATCCTGCAACAAATGTTTACATCATTGAATAATCGTTTGTGGGGGTTTACCTTGTTTTAGCACCTCACAGTTTATCTTGTACGTGAAGCGGCATTTTATAAAGTTGAAGGTGAGAAAAAACTCGATTTATTAGTAACACACCAGAACAAACAACCTCAAGGATCATTTAGTCTCTTGTGCCATGGCTGTGTAGTGTTCTGTTAAATAACCACCAGTGGGCGCTCAAAGTCAGTATGAGAATTGACCAAAACGGAATAAACGAGCAACGAGAAAAACAAACATGGAGGCAGCCATTGCAGAGTTGTTGGAAAAGACTTGAGAAAACCAGATAAACTTTTTGTGGCTTGTTCTTGTCACTTTTTGAACATTGAGCTGCTGACCCTAGTGGTCAGCGCTGTCGCCGTCCTTACTGCACATCCACAAGTCCCTATGGAAACGGACCAAATGATGGACAGAAGGACGCAGAGGACGGCCAGAAGCGTTCGTGTGTCTGGAACATATGAGTCTTTTCTGAGAGGCCGGAGACGGGATGAACACTCTGAGGACATGTACGGGTTAAACTGGGAGGTGATTAGCTTGTCTTTTTGAGCAGTTTGTTGCCATGAGATTTGAGTTATGGGAATCACTGTTGCAGACTGATTACACGTATTACATTTGATTCAACTCTTACAGAAGAAGGGGCAGTGGATATTAGCACAAACGTTTGGAAGACGTGTCCCTGAACGTTCTCCGTGTTTTCCACCGTCTGTCGCTGGGTGGGACTTTGGACCAAACAGAGACGCTCTTGTGTTTCATGGTATATTATGGAAATCATTTTTTGGTGAACTCTCAGAAGTGGCATCGTTAGAATATGTAAGAGCTGAAGGACGGGGTCGTTGTGACTGTCCACGTCGTCTGTCCACATGAACCCGACGCTTGACTCTAAGTTTGATGTCCACTCTGTTAGCATAGATCAGCTAATGATCGTGCTATTGTTGAGCCGCATGTGTGAAACGGTTGTGAGTTGATAAGGAGTTACAACTAAAAACCTCTCAGCAGGAGCAGCTCAGTGGTAACAGGTGCGATTCCCACGCAGTTCTCTCGTTGTGTCCTTAGGCAAAGCACTGAATCCACATTGCCTGGTATGAAAGGGTTGTGAGCATGAATGGTTGGTTTGGTGGTATTATTTCATTTATTTAATTCATTTAATTAATTTTATTCATTTTATTCATTTTATTTATTTGTTTTATTTGTTTTATTTGTTTTATTGTATTTATTGTATTTATTTGTTTTATTTTATTTGTATTCATTTGTTTTATTTTTTGATTTCATTTTTTATAGTTAATTTAAATTATTTATTGTATTTATATTTTATTTTATTATATTTAGTTATTTTATATTAACTAATGTCCAACCTTCAAATCATAGAACATTCTAACTGAAGAACCCATTTTGTATCACTGCAAGTTGTGAATGAATAATGAAGTTTAAAAAATGCATCCACATTTTCTGCCCTTGTTAAAAATAGTGATATTTACAAAAAATAACTGTCCTCACAACTGAAAGGTTTGTGGTTCGACCCTCGGACCGTCCAGGCCTTTCTCCAGGTCCAGGTTTCCTCTGGTCGCCCCGAGCAACCGGACCCGGACACGTTGAAGCTTGGGTCAAATGTAGAGGACAAAGTTTCCTATGGGGACGACACAATGGATCTTCCTCATAACTATAAGACCACAGGATACATTTAGATTTAAACATCCAAATAGTCATATTAGAATCAATAAAATGACAAATGGCAAAATTAAAAACGTGCCTTTTCCTTAAGTATCAAAATCAAGTTGAACATTTTAATATAGTGACACTTTTTTCAAGTTTTTGGCCCAAATCCTTTATTAGACAGTACAGTGTTTAGCCTGATTTTGAGCTCTCGACTCCTCGTTTTGCTCCTTAACTTTCCCCGTCTGTGAAAAACATCTCCTCAAACGGCTGCGGTCACGTTTCCTCGTTGGCCCGCTCACTAATCAATTAGCGTAATAATCGTTTGTCACAGAGTTTTTCTTTGCCGGGCTTGTAACGTACGTCCAGGTGGCTAGCTTCACCGCCGCGCGCCTCGCTCCAGCGGCACATGTGCGCTTCATTAGCCCTTTCTGCAGCGCCGCTCTGCTCGCTCTTTGACAGGTGCTCTGCGTTTCAGTGGAAAAACCTCGCTCATGCTCGGGTCCGGGGTCCAGCGGCGAAGTTTACCCGCCGCGTCGGTGTTACGCTGGACAGAATTAGCTCGCCAGGTTAGCGTCGAGTGGAAACGCGTTGCAGTTGAAGCGCTGCCGACGGGAAAGAGCGTTTCACGTGCAGAAGCAGCAGCAGCAGCAGCAGCAGCAGCAGCAGCAGAAGCAGCAGCAGCAGCAGCAGCAGCAGCAGCAGCAGCAGCAGCAGCAGCAGCAGAAGCAGCAGGACGTAAACGAGAACAGACAACTGTGCCTGCCGTGTGGGTGGGGTTTACCTCTCCACAGATCTGACCTGTACCGTGGCTTGGTTTCATCGCACGGGACATGTAGTGGTTAAAGTGCCTATGACAGGTTTTTACGATGTTCTAATTTTGACTTTATTTGGTGTGTTTATACCTGTTGTACATATAAATTATAGTTTTACACCGATCAAGCAGGTATTTGTGGAGAAAACGTTGAAAAATGTATAGAAAATGACAGGAAGTGACATCACACCAGGGACAGGAAGTGACATCACACCAGGGACACTCATTCCAGTCAAAGTTTATGCATAATTTACACAAAGAAACAACTTTGACTCTCTAAACATGAATTCAACAAAATAAAGTCGCTCTCATATATTTTTATTCGTCAAATTAAAAAGAATTTAACATTAGGTTAGTTTTTCTCCAGTGTTTTCTGGGTAATTTCCTAGTGTGATGTCATCAATTACAAACAGGAAGTGGAATTATAAACCTAACAAAACAATTTTTTTTTTTTTTTTTTAATCATGTTTCTAAATAAATTTATCTTGACTGTGTTTTAGTTCAACGTGTCGTCCGACCTGTAGGGGGCGCTTTAAGTTTAACAATCACAGGTTCAGCAAACGAACAAAACAAACTCGACCACGATGACTTCAGAATATATATAAGTCGCACCAGCCCAAAAAATGCAAAATAGAGAAGAGAAAAACATATATAAGTCGCACTGGAGTATGAAATGCAGTTGCAAGTGTGAAAATAACATATCACATATAATTCGCTCCGGAGTATAAGTATAAGTATAAATATAAGTATAAGTCGCACCCCGGCTAAAACTATGAAAAAAGATGCGACTTATAGTCCGGAAAATACGGTATTCAGAGGCGCTTTAGTGAAGGTCAAGACGTGTGTGCTTTTCTCTCCTCTGGATCCAGCCAAAGTTTGACGTCTTTGCTTGTTCTGCTGGTGTACAGCTTCACTCCTCAGCGTCACATCAGTCGTTTCCTCATGGCGAGAGCCTCTCCAGACGCATGAGGGTCCCACACGTCCGCCGGCCACTTGGAGGCGTTCTAAACGTACGGTTGATTCCATTGACGACGAACTGACCACGAGCATCGGCGCCGCAGAGGTCGCACTTCACCGCCATCGACCCGCCGCGTGCCGAGCCTCCGGGGGCCGAGGTGGGTCCGCTCCAGGCCTTTCATAGTCCTGGACCACGCGCCAGTGCCCGCCCGCCCCACCGTCCCCGCCCACCCCACCGCCCGCCCGCCCCACCGCCCGCCCGCTCCAGCGCATACCAGCCTCTGTCGGCGATTAACCCTCTGACGGCGGCGCTCAGAGCTGCCAGCCGGGCCCCGAGCAGCAGCACCAGGCCTTAACTGGAGAGCGTGCGCGTGCCAGCGAGCGGGAGGGGGGGGCGAGAGGGGGGCGGCGAGCGGAGGGGGGCGAGAGGGGGGCGGCGAGCGGAGGGGGGGCATGAGGGGGGCGGCGAGCGGAGGGGGGCAGGAGGGGGGCGGCGAGCATGATTACTGCTGATTTAGAACGTGTAAAACTGACCTTAATTCTATTTAAAGCTGCAATGTCTGATGTTTTTTTACCCCTCCACAACCGGAGAAAGTCTGTGTTTTAATTTATACAACTCATTCCCAGCGCTCTCAAAACCTTCTAGAACTGCTTTAAAAAAAATACAATCAAAACAAAACAAAGAAAAGAAAGAAAATAATAATAAAGAAGTGTTGCACTTTGGATTGAATACACTGGTTTGTGTGTAATGTGTATAAAATGAGAAAAATAAAGGAAAAAACAAAAGGTGCTGTCGGTCTCTAGGCGGCGCTGTCGGACTCTAAGCGGCGCCGTCGGACTCTAAGCGGCGCCGTCGGACTCTAAGCGGCGCCGTCGGACTCTAAGCGGCGCCGTCAGACTCTAAGCGGCGCTGTCGGACTCTAAGCGGCGCCGTCGGACTCTAGGGGACGCGGTCGGACTCAAGGTGGCGCTGTCGGACTCCGGGAGACGGCACCGTCCTGCCTCTACCGGTGACGACGTGATGTGACCACTCTGACGCAGTGAGGGAGCGTGTGGATTAAAAAAATGTATATACTGTACATTCCAAATGAATAAACACATAAAAACAAACACAGTGAAAGGAAAACAAGAAAAGAGCGAGAAGAGACATACAGCAAAAACAGGAGACATCCGACAAATTACAAAACAATTAAACAGAGAAAATAATTTGGTCCAAAGTCTGTCAAATGTATCCGTTTGAGGGAGCAAGTTGGAAATATAAAGTATAAAAAACTAATTTTAAAAAGTAGATTCTAGAATGAATAATATTTTGTCTTATTCCGTCTAAAACCTGCTCGACATCAAGCATCAAACGCTCTTCAGACTCTCGTGTTGATGCTCCTGGTCTTGAGATGAAAGCTCAAATAAACAAACCTGCGTTTCCTTTTCCCGTGCAGCTGTGGTCTCTTAGCGTGTCTCTTAGCGTGGTCTCTTAGCGTGTCTCTTAGCGTGTCTCTTAGCGTGGTCTCTTAGCGTGTCTCTTAGCGTGTCTCTTAGCGTGGTCTCTTAGCATGGTCTCTTAGCGTGTCTCTTAGCGTGGTCTCTTAGCATGGTCTCTTAGCGTGGTCTCTTAGCGTGTCTCTTAGCGTGGTCTCTTAGCGTGTCTCTTAGCGTGTCTCTTAGTGTGGTCTCTTAGCGTGTCTCTTAGCGTGTCTCTTAGCGTGTCTCTTAGCGTGGTCTCTTAGCGTGTCTCTTAGCATGTCTCTTAGCGTGGTCTCTTAGCGTGTCTCTTAGCGTGTCTCTTAGCGTGGTCTCTTAGCGTGTCTCTTAGCATGTCTCTTAGCGTGGTCTCTTAGCGTGTCTCTTAGCGTGTCTCTTAGCGTGTCTCTTAGCGTGGTCTCTTAGCGTGTCTCTTAGCATGTCTCTTAGCGTGTCTCTTAGCGTGTCTCTTAGCGTGTCTCTTAGCGTGTCTCTTAGCGTGGTCTCTTAGCGTGTCTCTTAGCATGTCTCTTAGCGTGGTCTCTTAGCGTGTCTCTTAGCGTGTCTCTTAGCGTGGTCTCTTAGCGTGTCTCTTAGCGTGTCTCTTAGCGTGTCTCTTAGTGTGTCTCTTAGCGTGTCTCTTAGCGTGGTCTCTTAGCGTGGTCTCTTAGCGTGGTCTCTCAGCATGTCTCTTAGCGTGTCTCTTAGCGTGTCTCTTAGCGTGTCTCTTAGCGTGGTCTCTTAGCGTGTCTCTTAGCGTGTCTCTTAGCGTGTCTCTTAGCGTGGTCTCTTAGCGTGTCTCTTAGCATGTCTCTTAGCGTGGTCTCTTAGCGTGTCTCTTAGCGTGGTCTCTTAGCGTGTCTCTTAGCATGTCTCTTAGCGTGGTCTCTTAGCGTGTCTCTTAGCGTGTCTCTTAGCGTGGTCTCTTAGCGTGTCTCTTAGCGTGGTCTCTTAGCGTGTCTCTTAGCGTGTCTCTTAGCGTGGTCTCTTAGCGTGGTCTCTTAGCGTGTCACTGGGCGGATGCCAGGATCCAGCTCGCCTGCGCGGCTCTGGAATGCGCTCGAGTGTAATTTGCGGCGTGGTTTTCTCCTTTTCGGCGTCGTGACTCAGGGGTCCCTCTGGGTCCCTCGCGCGCTGACTCACGCTCGCGCCGTAAATCTCGTGACTAAACGACAATAATCGGTGCTTCTCGAACCGCGGCGCGCTCTCGACGTCTCGGTGAGCAACGCGTCTGGAAATGCTTTTGCCGAGCTCCGCGGGGAGTTCGCGTCCTCGCCGTCTTTGAAAGGTGCACCGCGCGGCGTTCCTCTCCAGATGTTACCGTTTCGCGCGGGATTCAGCATTTTAGCGTTTAGCGTTAGCCGAGTCCTCCGCTTTTCACGATAAAATGATCATGATTCATAAATATAACAAAAAAATAACAAAGACAGATCATAAATGGACTATAAGTCGCACCTTTTTCCATAGTTTTGGCCGGGGTGCGACTTATACTTATATTTATACTTATACTTCAGAGCGACTTATATGTGATATTATTTGTTATTTTCACACTTGCAACTGCATTTCATACTCCAGTGCAACTTATAGTCTGGAAAATACGGTAATAAGAATCAGAAAAAAGATTTGATGCCGTTGTCAGTTAATAAAAACAAGATTCACAAACTTGGACTTTTCTTCGGTGAAAAGGTGAAACATGAAAAAATAAATATAATAATTGCAAAAAATATATAAAAAAAAAGCATAATAAGGCATGAAATTAAAAAAAATGGGTTAACTAAATAAAATAAAAAATAATAAATACTAAACAACTTTGATTAAAGGTTACAAATATATGAAAAAATATATAATTGCTAATATTATAAACAGTTGGTGTAATCCCTCATTCGTCCAGCAGGGATTTAAATCAAATGATTTTTAAAACGTGGAAGATTTAAAGTTGGTAAAATGTGTTCTTAAAATGTGCCAATTGGAAAAATCGGTATCGGCTTGTTGCGATGTCAATTATCGGCGCAGATATCGATACAGCTATTGGCTATTACTACTAACGATGTGGGCGGTGCTTACATCTGCACGAGGACCTTTTCTCTGAGCAGTTTTCTGTCACTACTCGAGTAATACCGGACCATACTGTTTGACGTTGTAGTTTCTTTTCTTAAGCTTTATCTTGACATTATTACATGATTTGAACGTTTGTGTTTCTTACTTCTTCAGATATTTAGTCATTTGTGGCAGAATCGGTGAAATAATTCAAGTTTTTTACGATCTCTGGACAGAAAATGGTCCGACGATCGAGGACTGGACTGACATAAACTGGACATTTGGAGCATGGAAACAATTATATTCAGACTTAATTTCAAAATGGACAAATATTGGGACGTTTTCTTTGGCCTTGATTTTCTCTTTTTTTTTCCTGTATTATTTGCTGGATGTCTACTGTTTTTTTATTCTCTGTTGTTTTTCTCTCTGGTCTTGTTTTCTTCTTTCATTGTGTTTGTCTATATTAAATAATTAAA
This sequence comes from Eucyclogobius newberryi, assembly GCF_026437365.1. Lineage (NCBI taxonomy): Eukaryota > Metazoa > Chordata > Actinopteri > Gobiiformes > Gobiidae > Eucyclogobius > Eucyclogobius newberryi. Next base: position 46,799,326 of record NW_027315834.1, on the reverse strand, counting down.
AAAAAAAAAAAAGTTAATTTAACACAACAAAAAAGAAAGAAAGAAAAAAAAAAAAATTCTGACTGATTATGACCAAAAATGAGGTTTTAAACACATTTTGCATCCAAACTGTTATTTACATGGACTATACTAAAGAGTAAGGGACTATTTTCTCACTTTGGGGGACTTTTTACCCTAATATTACTTTAAAGTAAAGTTATTCTTACTTGGGGACAGTTTTTTTGCTTCACCTTAAAAAACAACAAATAAAGAGACGACTTCACTGTCTGTGCTCGCGCTCGTCTCCCGCTCGGAGCCAAACCACATCTCGACATCGTCTCTGACCCGAGCGCTCGTCTGTGGCGTCGTGCCAAACGCGCCGAGGAAACAGGAAGAAGAGCGCGTTTGGCCGCAGCAAAGTCGATTTGTTTCCACGGCGAGAGGGAGATGAAAACCACTCACGGGTGCGATTAAGTCGATTAATCTGTTTGCGGCGGCCGTAAAGGAGGAGGAGCCAAGGATGTGCACGACGTGATTGGTCCGTGAGTGGTGAGGAGGTGATGTGTCGCAGAACACCTCGTGCAGTACTCGAGTATCGCCAACATCTCTGACCCAAGATTCCTCTGGGACATTTTTTGCAGTAGTTTCCGTAGTAGAGTAAAAGTGGAGCTGTTTTTGACGCTTTTGATTCACAGCCTCAGTCCGGCGTCATGACAACGACGAGCGTTTATCAGATCAGACACTCGCCGCAGCGGCTATGTTCACTGCCCGTTTACTGCCCGTTTACTGCCCGTTTACTGCCCGTTTACTGCCCGTTCACTGCCCGTTCACTGCCCGTTCAGTGCCCGTTTATTGCCCGTTTACTGCCCGTTTACTGCCCGTTTACTGCCCGTTTACTGCCCGTTCACTGCCCGTTCACTGCCCGTTCACTGCACGTTTACTGCACGTTTACTGCCCGTTCACTGCCCGTTTACTGCCCGTTCACTGCCCGTTCACTGCCCGTTCACTGCCCTGTTCACTGCCCGTTCACTGCACGTTTACTGCCCGTTCACTGCCCGTTCACTGCCCGTTCACTGCCCGTTCACTGCCCGTTCACTGCCCGTTCACTGCCCTGTTCACTGCCCGTTCATTGCACGTTTACTGCCCGTTCACTGCCCGTTCACTGCCCTTTCACTGCCCGTTCACTGCCCGTTCACTGCCCGTTCACTGCCCGTTCACTGCCCTGTTCACTGCCCGTTCACTGCACGTTCACTGCCCGTTCACTGCCCGTTCACTGCCCTGTTCACTGCCCGTTCACTGCACGTTTACTGCCCGTTCACTGCCCGTTCACTGCCCTTTCACTGCCCGTTCACTGCCCTGTTCACTGCCCGTTCACTGCACGTTCACTGCCCTTTCACTGCCCGTTCACTGCCCTGTTCACTGCCCGTTCACTGCCCGTTCACTGCCCTTTCACTGCCCGTTCACTGCCCTGTTCACTGCCCGTTCACTGCACGTTTACTGCCCGTTCACTGCCCGTTCACTGCCCTTTCACTGCCCGTTCACTGCCCGTTCACTGCCCGTTCACTGCCCGTTCACTGCCCTGTTCACTGCCCGTTCACTGCACGTTTACTGCCCGTTCACTGCCCGTTCACTGCCCTTTCACTGCCCGTTCACTGCCCTGTTCACTGCCCGTTCACTGCACGTTTACTGCCCGTTCACTGCCCGTTCACTGCCCTGTTCACTGCCCGTTCACTGCCTGTTCACTGCCCTTTCACTGCCCGTTCACTGCCCGTTCACTGCCCGGCGCGCTCCAGATTCACGCCGTTATCTCGCTCCGTGTTCTGCTCGTTCACAGATCCGGCTCCACGTTGACCACGCCCCTGAAGTCTTCCATCTCGAGCCGTCGATCTGTTGGAGAACGTCCTCGTGTAAAAACCTGTAGTAGAATTCCCGGTGGACTAAAGTGTCTTTAGGACTAAAGTGTCTTTAAGTGTCTTTAGGACTAAAGTGTCTTTAGGACTAAAGTGTCTTTAGGACTAAAGTGTCTTTAGGACTAAAGTGTCTTTAAGTGTCTTTAGGACTAAAGTGTCTTTAGTCCACGAAACCAAGTGTCTCAAAACACTTGAAACGGCTGTAATACATGTGAGTGGCCTGAGTGTGGCGCTGTAATACATCTGACCACATCCTCTTCTCCTCTCCTCTTCCTCTTCTCCTCCTCTCCTCTTCCTCTTCCCCTCCTTCTCCTCCTCTTCTCCTCCTCTCCTCTTCCTCTTCCTCTTCCCCTCCTTCTCCTCCTCTTCTCCTCCTCTCCTCTTCCTCCTCCTCTTCTCCTCCTCTTCTCTTCCTCTTCTCCTCCTCAGGCTGATTATTGATCTTCTTCTGCACTTCAGGACTGTTTCACCTCCAGCTGTGGAACTCTGAGGACGACGAGTGTTTCGCAAGATAATACGAGAGAAAATACGTGATAGTTTTCCTTTTTCCATTTAAATGCAAAATGAAGTCAACCGGGTGGGCGGGGATAGGTGATAGGTGAAATCAGGACAACACAGGGTTATTCAAACATGTGCATTGATATTGTGACATTTGCGTATTTGATATTAAAGGTGTTTTATGCGAGGAGACTCCGCCTCCCCTGTGCCAGTGTTTGTGTGGGCGGGGTCAAAGGTCGAGGGGAGAGCGGAATCTCAAACTGCCGAGGTCAAAGGTCACGACGCCGGGGCTCAGAACGGCAGCATTACGGGTTTTTTCAGTCTTAAAAATAGAAACATGTTTACTTCATGTTGATATATTCAGAACAACAGTTTTTTATACCAGAAGAAAAATCCTTCAAATCGAGCTCAGAACCACTGAGAACAGTTTTATTCAAATAATATTCAATTTACCCTTTTTAAATCTGGAACGGTTAAACAGCATTGGTTTGGTTTGGTAATAATAGTCTAAAATAGTAGAATAATTTAATAAAAAATACAAATTGTCGATAAGAGTTTTGTTTAGGGATCATCTCAAAATGGGTTGAAGCTGAAAAGACGTAATATTTTTCGTCTTGGGGGGGGGGGGACCCGTGCGTTGTGATCACGATGCGTTGTGATCACGGTGCGCAGTGGCCCGTGCAAGGGAGCACCCGCCCCGCTCCCCGCGCCGTGAACCATGTGGATTGAGTAAACAGACATGTGCGACAGGTGACATTATTTGGAGAATTCATAACTTCTACTGATAAACATATTAAAGGATGTTCAGGGATGTTCACTAGAGCTGAGCAGGTCTATCAAGCTACTATCGTTTTATCAACGCGTTAACATTTTATGTGAAGCCAGTCTTTCGTCTTTTGAGGGGGGAGGGGGTCCAGAGAGAGACGAAAGAAATTACGTCTTCAACCCATTTTGAGACGATCCCTAAATAAGAGCTTTTCTATTAAGAGTGTTTTTTTTAAAAGCTTCCTATAAGTTATCTGTTCTTTTACTTCTGTAGCTACTTGTGTTGCAACACCGGAATTTCCCCACAAATAAAGGCTTGTCTTATCTTAAATTGTACTACACTACCCACTACACGTCCATTATACCCTTTACCAAAGGCTTATAAATCCCACCGTTCAAGGGGAACAGTATCTAAAGTATATAAATGTATTCATAATCTGGGCAGCCAATCACCACTTTTTTTTTTTTTTTAATTAAATGGGGGAAAAGAGGTTTTAATTTATTTTTTTTGACGGATGAAGAATGGGAAAATGTGTTCTTCACAATGGAGGAGTCACAAATTCAGTGCTCATTATTCACAGAGAAATGCTGCATGTTGTAGAAAATGTGTCACGTGTTCTGTTAAAAATATGTGTGACATCATCATCTCACTCAACTTCAGAACTGTGTATTTGGGCCTCAAAACTCCTGCCGTGGAAACAGGAAACAGAAACCTTTGGAACATACGTGTGGCAGCCGGTAAAAGGCCCTCAGAACCACATGGTTTAAGGGCTGGACCGACGCCATAACTGACACGCGCATTATGAAAAACAAAAGAAAAATCACATGGACAAATGTAACCGACTTTGGACTAAATGGGACTATTTTTTTTTATTTTCGATGCCTCCTTATGTTATATTTTCATTTTTTAATCTAATTTAATCTAATTTGTTCTCCCTGGACTTGTCTTGTTTTTGCTGCTTTATGTTTTGAATTAAGATTTTTTTTTAAATGGTGGTTGATAATAAAAAAAACACAATATATAATAATAAAAATAATGATTAAAAATAATAATAATACAATAAAACATAAATAAATAAAATAAATAAAATAAATAAAATAAATAAAATAAATAAAATAAATAAAATAAATAAAATAAATAAAATAAATCCGTGAACACATAAAAATACAACCAAATAATTTAGCAAAATGCCGTTTTGGAGAAATTGCTAAATTATAATATTGACTGTATCGTCTACAATTAAAAAGTTCGAAACATTTAGTGCGATGTCAAATGAAATGTGGCAAATTCCTGATGCATTCTATAAATATTGTTCCCAAATGAAAGGGATAGACATTGTTTTACATCATGTGCCACGCCCCTCATGTGTCATTCTAGTTGTATGTTAATGGACCTTTAGTGTTGAGTGCATTCTTCTCTAAAGCCCATAAGCCCCTGCTGACCCTCACACCTCCGTCTGAGTGTTCCGTGTGTGCTCTGTGCTCTGCGGGCGCTCTGCGGGTGCTCTACGGGTGCTCTGCGGGTGCTCTGTGAGTGCTCTGCGGGCGCTCTCGTGTTGCGTTTCCCCTCTGACGGCTCCGGGCGCGTCACGATCCGCCCGACGCCGTTTGCACAGAGCGGGAGGTTCGTGACCCCGGCTTATCTCGCGCCCCCAGCATTTGTTTGTTTTAGGCCGCGCTGACGTCAGGTGACCAGGGGGGGGCGCGCACAGCCACCCACCGCCTAATAACACACGCCCGACGTATTGATTTAAGCGCTCGTAAAGGCCGGCGTTATTCCGACTGACTAAATGTTATGGCGCTGGCTTTGTTTCTTTGTTTGCACCAGTTTCCAGTTTCCACCGTCAGTCGAGACGAGAAACTGAAAACGTGTCGGAAAATGTGCAGTTCACGGGCTCATTCTGAACGATTGGACTAAAGTGACATGTGATGTAACGAGACTGAAGGTGAGACACGGCAGAACAGGGACAATCTTAAGTTTAGAGCTGAACATTTGAAAATTCTCCCGCAATTTACTTGTATAAATTGTTTTAATCATGTCACGTTTTCATATCAAAATAAGGCCTTCTGTGTGTGAAAATGGCTGCACATATTTGTGACGTATAAATCAGGGAAAATGGAAGCAAAAAGTGAAAATAAAGAAATGGATTTAAAAAAATAAAGATATTGCTAAAAATGTGTGTAACAATTCAAATCTCACAACTAGTTCACAGGATCACAACAGTGTAAAGGATTACAGGATCACAACAGTGTAAAGGATCACAGGATCACAACAGTGTAAAGGATCACAGGATCACAACAGTGTAAAGGATCACAGGATCACAACCGTATAAAGGATCACAGGATCACTACCGTATAAAGGATCACAGGATCACAACAGTGTAAAGGATCACAGGATCACAACAGTGTAAAGGATCACATGATCACAACCGTATAAAGGATCACAGGATCACTACCGTATAAAGGATCACAGGATCACAACAGTGTAAAGGATCACAGGATCACAACAGTGTAAAGGATCACATGATCACAACCGTATAAAGGATCACAGGAGCACTACCGTATAAAGGATCACAGGATCACAACAGTGTAAAGGATCACAGGATCACAACCGTATAAAGGATCACAGGATCACAACCGTATAAAGGATCACAGGATCACAACCGTATAAAGGATCACAGGATCACAACAGTGTACAAGATCACAGGATCACAACCGTATAAAGGATCACAGGATCACAACCGTATAAAGGATCACAGGATCACAACAGTGTACAAGATCACAGGATCACAACCGTATAAAGGATCACAGGATCACAACAGTGTAAAAGATCACAGGATCACAACAGTGTAAAGGATCACAGGATCACAACCGTATAAAGGATCAAAGGATCACAACAGTGTAAAGGATCACAGGACCACAACAGTGTAAAGGATCACAGGATCACAACCGTATAAAAGATCACAGGATCCCAACCGTATAAAGGATCACAGGATCACAACCGTATAAAGGATCACAGGATCAAAACAGTGTAAAAGATCACAGGATCACAACAGTGTAAAGGATCACAGGATAACAACCGTATAAAGGATCAAAGGATCAAAACAGTATAAAGGATCTCAGGATCACAACAGTGTAAAGGATCACATGATCACAACCGTATAAAGGATCACAGGATCACAACCGTATAAAGGATCACAGGATCACAACCGTATAAAGGATCACAGGATCACAACAGTGTAAAGGATCACAGGACCACAACAGTGTAAAGGATCACAGGATCACAACCGTATAAAGGATCAAAGGATCACAACAGTGTTAAGGATCACAGGACCACAACAGTGTAAAGGATCACAGGATCACAACCGTATAAAGGATCAAAGGATCACAACAGTGTAAAGGATCACAGGACCACAACAGTGTAAAGGATCACAGGATCACAACCGTATAAAGGATCAAAGGATCACAACAGTGTAAAGGATCACAGGACCACAACAGTGTAAAGGATCACAGGATCACAACCGTATAAAGGATCACAGGATCACAACCGTATAAAGGATCACACGATCACAACAGTGTAAAAGATCACAGGATCACAACAGTGTAAAGGATCACAGGATCACAACCGTATAAAGGATCAAATGATCACAACAGTGTAAAGGATCACAGGACCACAACAGTGTAAAGGATCACAGGATCACAACCGTATAAAGGATCAAAGGATCACAACAGTGTAAAGGATCACAGGACCACAACAGTGTAAAGGATCACAGGACCACAACAGTGTAAAGGATCACAGGACCACAACAGTGTAAAGGATCACAGGACCACAACAGTGTAAAGGATCACAGGATCACAACAGTGTAAAGGATCACAGGATCACAACCGTATAAAGGATCACAGGATCACAACAGTATAAAGGATCAGGAGAAAACACACAATGTAGCGTCCGCTCTAAGGTCCGTCCACATCCACGCCTCTGTCCGCACACTCGACCATGTGACTTCCTCGTGGTTTGGCCCCAAGCCCGGCAGCAGCAGCAGCAGCAGCAGCACCAGCAGCAGCAGCAGCAGCAGCAGCAGCAGCAGCAGCAGCAGCAGCAGCAGCAGCACCAGCACCAGCAGCAGCAGCAGCAGCAGCAGCACCAGCACCAGCACCAGCACCAGCAGCAGCAGCAGCAGCAGCAGCAGCAGCACCAGCAGCAGCAGCAGCAGCAGCAGCAGCAGCAGCAGCACCAGCACCAGCAGCAGCAGCAGCAGCAGCAGCAGCAGCAGCAGCAGCAGCAGCAGCAGCCGAGGGGCCGTCGGGGCTGGACTGGGGCCACTTCTTCACGTGCTCTCACCTCCTGTTGATCCGGTCTGTCGTGGTCGCCCCGCCGCGTGATTGAAAACATGCTACAGCTGATGCTATTCTGGGCCACGTCCCTATTTGGGCAATTCACAGTCGGCGGCACACGGGCGCGTGCGGGGGGCGCGTGCGGGAGGGCGCGTGCGGGCGGCCCGTACAAGGGGCCCGTGCAGGGAGCCCGTGCGGGGGCGCGTGCAGGGGGCCCGTGCAGGGGGCCCGTGCGGGGGCGCGTGCAGGGGGCGCGTGCGGGGGGCCCGTGCAGGGGGCCCGTGCAGGGGGCCCGTGCGGGGGCGCGTGCGGGAGGCCCGTGCGGGGGGGCGCGTGCGGGACGGCGCGTGCGGGGGCGCGTGCGGGGGGCGCGTGCGGGGGGCCCGAGGAAGCAGCGGCACCACGTTAGGACTGAGCTCATGCAGATAATGGTTTGTGTCAAAGAGGTGGAGACGTGGTGGTGGAGATGATAAACTTTGTGCTTAACTGCGTAACTTTTCTGTCTGAAAAGCATTGGAAGTGAAGTCACCTCTCCATGGATCTGATCCGGTGGAGTGAAGCAGAATAACATGTTCATAGAGATGCACAGGTGGCCAACCCTCCCCCAGAGGAGTTAGTGCCTCTTTGGGACTCTTAAGATGGAGTTTCAATGATTTATATATATTAGACTGGACCATTTCTTTACACTAAAACTGGCAAAACCGGACCAAACTTATGGGCCATTGTGGAGGAGCGAGTGACTTTGTTTTCACTTTTAGGTCCTCCAAGTCTTTTTCATTTTTATTTTACCAGGACCGATTAATTATCTATCGTTATTATGCACCATAATCGTCATCATCGAAGCTGTCGTCACCCGCGAGCCACGAACAAATAAATGTTTGTCTCAAAGTCTGAGTTAATTCTAAGTTAAAACAGGCAAATTCAAAGTCTCAAGTGTGTGTGATCCATAAGTCCAAGTCAAGTCCCATTTACATATGTGGCTTATAAGTCCGAGTCAAGTCCTAAGTTATATGTTCTATACTTTCTTGTTTGTCATATACAAATACAGCTTGTGCTTTTAGAGTTCACATGTCTTTTGTAAATGGCCCTTGTTAACAAAAACGTGCCGTCACAAATAAAGAAAGACGTGTTCCAGTTTGTTCTGAAAGTCACAGGTCTGAGATGATCGAACGAGGGACTCAAGTCAGTCCCACATCTTTCCTGCTTTGTCCGTTCAATCCTCAACAAATGCCTCGGTGGAAAAGTTGTGTTAAAAGTGGGTCAGAATAACCAAATCAGGGCGAAATCCGATCATCTGACGGTTTCTCTCTCGTCCTGTTTCCAACGTAAATCAATTTGACTCTGACTCGTGTCCACTGCGTCCTAATCTCATCAGGACGTTTGTGGAGGAACATAAATCCCGGTCAGTTTCCAATGATAAACCTACAAATAACACCGAATGACTGCTATTGTGTTTTTGTCTTTTCAATGACATTTGTGCGATTTCAGATGGTTATATATTTGGATGTGGATGAACTGAACGGCCTCTAAAGTATCGCCCTTGAAAAGCGCTCGTTCTTCTCGTCCTGCTTCCGTTCTGGATGAATTCGGTTACTGTCCGTACACTTCCGGCAGGTCCTGTTCTTCACCTCTTTAAATCGATCCAGATGCTTTTCCACATAAAACCTTCAGTGCCTTTTATGTCTCGCACACGGTGGAAGGAGCGGGACGGCCCAGACGTGTCCCATTGTGTGTGGACTTACTGTTCTGCAAACGCACACACGGACACCTCGGAGAGCTGACCGGGCCGTGGAGCGTTGACACGGCCGTGGAGCGTTGACCGGGCCGTGGAGCGTTGACCGGGCCGTGGAGCGTTGACCGGGCCGTGGAGCGTTGACACGGCCGTGGAGCGTTGACCGGGCCGTGGAGCGTTGACCGGGCCGTGGAGCGTTGACCGGGCCGTGGAGCGTTGACCGGGCCGTGGAGCGTTGAGACGGCCGTGGAGCGTTGACACGGCCGTGGAGCTTTGACCGGGCCGTACTGGATCGTGGAGCGTTGACCTGGCCGTGGAGCGTTGACACGGCCGTGGAGCGTTGACCGGGCCGTGGAGCGTTGACACGGCCGTGGAGCGTTGACCGGGCCGTGGAGCGTTGACCGGGCCGTGGAGCGTTGACCGGGCCGTGGAGCGTTGACACGGCCGTGGAGCGTTGACCGGGCCGTGGAGCGTTGACCGGGCCGTGGAGCGTTGACCGGGCCGTGGAGCGTTGACACGGCCGTGGAGCGTTGACCGGGCCGTGGAGCGTTGACCGGGCCGTGGAGCGTTGACCGGGCCGTGGAGCGTTGACCGGGCCGTTGACCGGGCCGTGTAGCGTTGACCGGGCCGTGTAGCGTTGACTGGGCCATGGACGTTGACCGGGCCATGTAGCGTTGACCAGGCAGTGGAGCTTTGACTGGGCCATGGAGCGTTGACCGGGCCGTGGAGCGTTGGCTGGGCCGTGTAGCGTTAACATGGCCGTGGAGCATTGACCGGGCCATGTAGCGTTGACCAGGCCATGGAGCGTTGACCGGGCCATGGAGCGTTGACCGGGCCATGGAGCGTTGACCGGGCCGTGGAGCGTTGACCGGGCCGTGGAGCGTTGACCGGGCCGTGTTGCGTTGAGCGGGCCGTGTAGAGTTGACCGGGCCGTGGAGCGTTGACCAGGCCATGGAGCGTTTATTTAGTCAAACCGCTCCATTTGCTGCATAATCAGGCAGGGTTACAGGCCAGATCTGTGGACTGGCGAGCCCTAATTGTAAAAATGCATAATTATTGTTCAAAGTTACTTAAAAACACATATGTAATCATAAGATGGATAACTTCTTCTTCCAAACTCTGCTCCAAACCACACGCTCTTCCCGACATAGGACCTCCTTTGTTGCCTTTTATTGACCAGTAACCGTTTCATTTTCTAACTTTCTGTTGGTCGAATCAACTGCTTTTCGAAGCCTTGTGAGAAAACTGCTCTACGAAAGCTAAACTAAATTCAATGTGACGATTAGACATGGCTGAACATTGATTCAAAATGTATAACTCGCTCAGCCTTCGTGGACCAACATTAGAAAAGTTGCACACTGCAGTTTTGATGTGACTGAATTGTTGATTATTGTTGTTGTTGACACAGAATATACTCCACGTTGAAAGCCGGGTGTCCGAACTGTTCTGACCGTGGGGAAAATCACGAGTCGTGCGATTTGTATCAAAACTCGTGTGATATTTTTATATCTCAGTGGCAGAGTCGTGAGTCCTCCTCTCGCCGCGAACACCATCAATCTCTGTCGACATATCTAAACACAAGCGCCTTATTTTATAGCATGTCGTGCTAGCATGTTGCGCTAGCATGCCGCACTGGAACAAATCAAAAATCCATAAACTGGTTAAGACGGCGGAGAAGACGGTTGGATCAGCTGGGATGCCGTCTCTCGAGCTGATCAAAGTGAAGGTCGTACTCACACCGGTCAGAAAGGTCGTCAGAAAGGTCGTCAGCGACTCGCACGGACTCTCACGATGCCCTCGGGACGTCGCTTCAGGCCAATCGGACGCTGAACAAATCGTTTGAGGCGCTCTTTCCTCCCGGCATCAGCGACTCTTTTGAATAAACGATACGGACAGTAATAAAGCCGCTCCTCGTGCACCTCAGTCTCTTTAACTCGATTTCGGGAACTGCAATCGATCCGTGGAATGTGACCAAGTATTTATCAACTCGGACACGTCCCGCAGCACTTTCTCCTCTCCTTCTTTAGTTCTCTTATCTTCTGCAGCGCTAGAACCGTTGCACCGCGCGACTTCGGCGAACGAACTCGACGTACGAGAAATGACAGGTTGCGTAAGACTAATGACGCTCCTATTTTTACACTTGATTACTCTCCTCGTTCACGGCGCGCTCGCTTCTGATTTCTTTGGCAGCGCTACACTTAAAAACTCCGCGGCATAAATCAGGTTCTCCTTGAGTCGCAGAACCAGTTGAGCGACCGGAGCCTCCCGGAGCCGACGTTGCAAAACACCTCGCTCCACAATAGCCCTTTCTTCTCGCTCGGCTCCTCTGTTATGTTTCCTTGGTTTTCGCCGCTCTCGTCTCCTCACTGCTTCTGTCGTTAGAGGTTTGCTCAAGCAGTCGCGGGTCTATTTCCAACACGGGAGTCGGAGGCTCTATAATCACGCTCGTTTGACTCTTTCCTCCAAAAGTTCACGTCCTCTTGAACCAGCAGACGCAGACTTTTGCGGTTCGGGCCAGCTCCGGTCTGCGAAACCTTTTGTTGCTATTTTAAATGGCTCCACGGGAAGACGGGGATTATTTGGTGGAACTTTTCCCGGTTCAAACGTCTCTTAAAGCCATCCGTGGAAAAGTGAGACTTTCCGTCATCGGCTGACACTCGGTGACTGATGAAGTTGCAGGTCTAAAATGAGCTGTAGTCGGGCTGTTACTTTGGTGCACACGCAGTTCATGCAGTTTAAAAAAGGTTCAAAGAGAATTCACTTTGTTCTCGTTTATGTGGTTTTTACATTTCAAGACTGCAATACAACAATATGCAATGCCCCTAACTCTTCAAAAAACAAATCATATGACTGGTGGAAGGTCCTCAACCTGCTTTTCTCCATGAAGATGATATTGCTTTGCTAAAAAAAACATTTCACATGGATTTTAATGTCATGATAATCCCAGCAAAGCAATAAACTCCTCCATGGAGACAAGAAGAGACATTAAAGCACCTCAAAGTTGAAAGCCATTTTGTTTCTTCCCTTTATTATGTACAGTCGTATTTAGTTTGTTACGTTATTCTGCGTTTTTGCCAATTTGTTTGCATATAAAGATGTCATCTCTAACCTTAAACCCTTTAAAGTGATCGTCTATATTTACTTCTTAAATCCTACATGTTAGCCCCGGCCAGCTCCGCTCAAGCTACAGTCGCGCTGATCGGTCAAAACTGGCGCGTACTTTTGTCATCACACGGTGGGCGGGGTTTAAACATGGCCCCCAGTTGGGCCGGTCATGTCCCGCGCTCTCACCCCAGGCCAGGAGAGGGGCTTCTTGACCGCTCTGACCGCTCAGAGTTGTTCAAATGGAGCTGAAGCGAGCCAAAGCGAAAGATCAAAAAAGCTGGTTTTAAGACGAGACTTTATAATCGTAAAAAAAGGCAAACATGGCCATAAAACACGACCTTTCAGCCTGACACTGTAAACGGGCAGTTTCTTCACACGTTGCTTTTCTGGGCTTCATCATTTATTGCCGTAGTTTTCATGGACTGACCTCTAGTCCAACTCACGACTGGCTTAAGCTGGACAATATCCAGTTATTCTAAGCCCGAGGTGAGGATGTAATGCTGCAGACATTTTTAGGGAGCGTTTGAACCCAATACGACTCTCTTTGATTCATCTTCCAGGTCTTTTATACTTCAATGCCATAAACCCAGACTGCTTCGCTCCTCCGAGGATCGGCCACGACGTTTCTCACATTCACAACGTGACGTGTGAATAAAGCGCAGGCCTCGCAACGCGCTGTTATTCTCGTTAGTCGCTTGCCTTTCTGTTGAACTCGCCCGAGCGCAGACTTTCCCGCTGCGTCCACCTCTGTGTCCAGCTGCTGCTCTGCTCTGAGTGTGAGAGTGAACAGTTAAAATGCTGAGAGAGGAAGGGAGGAGGAGGAGGAGGAGGTGGAGAGCGAGGGAGGACGTGTGTTTGGAGGCGGGGACGCTCTCCACTCCAGCGCCGCTCTGCAGAATGAGCGCAGTGCCTTCCTCTCAGCCTGGGAGGCACCTACTCGGCCAGCCTTCCCCACGTCCTCGCGCGCGGAGCCGACCGTCTCGCTCGCGCCGTCCCGTCGCCCCTTGCCCCTCGGAGACCGGAGCCCCCGGGACAGCATGCCGGTGGTCGGGGTCGCCTCCAAGCTCAGGCAGCCCGCCGCCAGGCCGGTCCACACGGCTCTGCCCATCCCCAGCGCGGTCCGGGCGGCCGCGGCGCAGGGCTACGCGTCCCGTCAGCAGAACCCGGGGCTCGGGACGGGACAGGGGAGCGCCGCCGCCCCTTTGACTTCGTTCTCGTATCAGACGCCGGTCAAGTCGGAGCTGAAGTCGGACAAGAGCGCCGCTTCTTCTGCCGCCGCTGCATCTGCTGCTGCTGCTTCTGCGGAGGGCAAGAGTAAAGGAGAGACGGAGGAGGGCAGGATCTGCAAGGTCAGTGTGGCACGGCGAGCGCTACAGGTGTCGGGGAACCGTTGTGCCCGTCGGTTTGGCTCTGGACCCTTTCGAAGATCGGTCTCGTGTGCAGTTGTCCGTCGTTTGAAAAGTTGCGGTGAAAGTACATCTTCTCAGACTGAGTTGTTGACAGTTGTGATGACAGTCGCTCGTAAATGTATCCGTGTCGTTTGGTTTGAGCGGTGGAAAGTGTGTGTTTACCGAGAGTAGAGTCTAGTTTTGGGAAGAAAAAAGGTTGTTCGGATGTCCACGGTCGGAAAAATGATCGTGTAAACTTTGTGTGAGAAGATGTCCTCCACAGAAACAATGGATACCACAAGTTTGCAAAGTTATTGGCAGTCGGGCTGAACGTGGTGAGGAGTTGAGTCTAGTTTGGTGAAGAAATCAAAGGTTGTTCTCTTCGGATGGCTTCAGTTGGGACAAACCGTCTTGGAAACTTTGCAGAACTGGTTGTCAAAGTTGCATCCGTTGAGTTGTGGTGAAAGTGGCAGTGGAGATGTGTTTGTGAGCTCAGACATTCGCCAAAGTTCTGATCATTTTAACGTCGGGATCGTTTGGTTTGAGTGTTTAAGTCCGATTGTCGAAAAAAGGTGTCGAAATCGGAAAAGTGAGGTTTTTCTGAGAGTTTAATCCAGTTTTGTAACGAAAAAGATTCTTCTTGTGCTCGATAAATGTCCATAATTGAGACAGACAATCGTGAACATTTTACAACTTTGTCTAAACAGTTTTAGCCGTGGCTTTTTTTTGTGAAGCAAAGATTCAAGATCATGAATTGTTTGGTTTGGAAAACGTTGGCTCTGTAACAGAAAAGCTGATGTTTTCTAGAAGTGAAATCTTGAATCTATGAAGAAATGTTAAGAAGCTCCAACACAATTTGAAATATTACTCGTGCTGAAGCAGTTTTTCTTCCACCACTGAGAAGCTTCACAGCAGCTTTTACTTTTACTTTACCTTTACTCTCTGGTTATGTTTAGATCTTTATTCTGAAGTTGTAGAACTTCTTTTCGGGTTCATTCAACACAAACCTGTCAAAACAAAGACGACATAACACACGACGATGGAAACGTTTGACCTGACGGTATTGAAGATGAAGAAGTGCCTTTGTGGAAGTCCAGATCTGTATCTGACGAGCTGAGCCCACATGTTCTACAGCAGGACACAAACAAACACGACTTATCCAGGAACCTCATCGTGTTTGTGGATAAATGCCACTTGCACCGAGATTTGTGATAAGATCGTCTTTGTATGTTTGGTTTTTTTGACCGGGACAGAACCAGCTTCGTCTTCATCGACCAACTTTCCAGACGAAGAGTTGGTCGATTATTCAAATAAGGGATTATTTCTGATGCTTTTGAGATTGTTGATGATGTTTGGACCTGATTAAAAGATTGTTTGATGGAGAATAAATAGTAATAAATAGTAATAAAGGGTATTAAAGGGTATTAAAGAGTAATACAGAGTAATAAAGAGTAATAAAGCAGAGGAGTAATGCAGAAGAATGCAGAGTAATAAAGAATAATGCAGAGTAGTAGTAATCTAGAGTAGTAATGCAGAGTAATAGTAGTAGTGCAGAGTAATGCATATAGTAGTTTGATTTTGTAATGGATTAGATAATAAATACAGTATATTATTTCCACATTTTTGCAGGTTATTCTGTTCTTGAGTGTTTTTGTTGTTGTGATCAGGTGCTCGTTGCTGTTGTTGTTTTTGTTTTGATCAGGTGCTTGTTGTTGTGATCAGGTGCTCCTCGTTGTTGTTGTTATCGTGAGCAGGTGCTTGATGTTGTTGTGATCAGGTGCTGCTGTTGTTATTGTTGTGATCAGGTGCTCGTTGTTGTGATCAGGTGCTCCTCGTTGTTGTTGTGATCAGGTGCTCGTTGTTGTGATCAGGTGCTCGTTGCTGTTGTTGTTTTTGTTTTGATCAGGTGCTTGTTGTTGTGATCAGGTGCTCCTCGTTGTTGTTGTTATCGTGAGCAGGTGCTTGATGTTGTTGTGATCAGGTGCTGCTGTTGTTATTGTTGTGATCAGGTGCTCGTTGTTGTGATCAGGTGCTCCTCGTTGTTGTTGTTGTGATCAGGTGCTCGTTGTTGTGATCAGGTGCTTCTCGTTGTTGTTGTTTTGATCAGGTGCTCGTTGTTGTGATCAGGTGCTTCTCGTTGTTGTTGTGATCAGGTGCTCGTTGTTGTGATCAGGTGCTCGTTGTTGTGATCAGGTGCTCCTCGTTGTTGTTGTTGTGATCAGGTGCTCGTTGTTGTGATCAGGTGCTTCTCGTTGTTGTTGTTTTGATCAGGTGCTCGTTGTTGTGATCAGGTGCTTCTCGTTGTTGTTGTGATCAGGTGCTCGTTGTTGTGATCAGGTGCTCGTTGTTGTGATCAGGTGCTCCTCGTTGTTGTTGTTGTGATCAGGTGCTTCTCGTTGTTGTTGTTTTGATCAGGTGCTCGTTGTTGTGATCAGGTGCTTCTCGTTGTTGTTGTGATCAGGTGCTCGTTGTTGTGATCAGGTGCTTCTCGTTGTTGTTGTGATCAGGTGCTCGTTGTTGTGATCAGGTGCTCGTTGTTGTGATCAGGTGCTCCTCGTTGTTGTTGTTGTGATCAGGTGCTTCTCGTTGTTGTTGTTTTGATCAGGTGCTCGTTGTTGTGATCAGGTGCTTCTCGTTGTTGTTTTGATCAGGTGCTCGTTGTTGTGATCAGGTGCTTCTCGTTGTTGTTTTGATCAGGTGCTTGTTGTTGTGATCAGGTGCTCCTCGTTGTTGTTGTTATCGTGAGCAGGTGCTTGATGTTGTTGTGATCAGGTGCTGCTGTTGTTATTGTTGTGATCAGGTGTTGTTGTTGTTGTTGTTGTTGTTGTTGTGATCAGGTGCTGTTGTTGTTGTTGTGATCAGGTGCTTGTGGTCCTCGCTCTGAACCCGCTGGTGACTCACTCTTTACTACAGAATGTGATTTCACAGCTTCCGTCGATCTGCTCCGTAAATGACTCATGTTTCTGTGTCAGCGCTAAAGCTAAAGCTAAAGCTAAAGTTCATCTTCCTCTGACGCGAGACCCCTGTCCACACCCCTGTCCAGACCCCTGTCCAGACCCCTGTCCAGACCCCTGTCCACACCCTGTCCAGACCCCTGTCCAGACCCCTGTCCACACCCTGTCCAGACCCCTGTCCAGACCCCTGTCCACACCCTGTCCACACCCCTGTCCAGACCCCTGTCCAGACCCCTGTCCACACTCCTGTCCACACCCCTGTCCAGACCCCTGTCCACACCCCTGTCCACACTCCTGTCCACACCCCTGTCCAGACCCCTGTCCACACCCTTGTCCGCACCCCTGTCCACACCCCTGTCCACACCCCTGTCCAGACCCCTGTCCACACCCTGTCCAGACCCCTGTCCAGACCCCTGTCCACACTCCTGTCCACACCCCTGTCCAGACCCCTGTCCACACCCCTGTCCACACTCCTGTCCACACCCCTGTCCGCACCCCTGTCCACACCCCTGTCCACACCCCTGTCCAGACCCCTGTAGAGACCCCTGTCCACACCCCTGTCCAGACCCCTGTCCACACCCCTGTCCACACCCCTGTCCAGACCCCTGTAGAGACCCCTGTCCACAACCCTGTCCACACCCCTGTCCAGACCCCTGTCCACACCCCTGTCCAGACCCTGTCACTCCTGTCACTTCTGTTTCCATAATACTGTGAATTTTGGACTCAAACTCACTGAAACTCGTCTCATATAAATCATTTCGCTTCTGTATTTGTCATTTTTACTCCGCTCCAGTTTGAACTGACGCCAAAGTTAAAAATATGTGCAGATAAAGCTCCAACATAAACACACCGCTCACGTTGCCATGGTGCGCTCAGAGGCTGGATCGCTAACTGCTAAAGCTATCACAGGGTCTGGATGTTCATAGTTCACGTGTCGTATTGTTTGGACAATTATATCAGCCTCATATACTTATATACTTAGGCTGTATATACTCTAAATATACAAAAAACGTATGTTCTATAAGAAAGGAATTTGTAAAAGTAGTACGCTGTAATAACTACACTTTTAACCTTACTTAACTTAACTCTTTTTCATACTTTATTCATGCTTTATTAAGGGATTATCATGTTTTCATATAGAACATTTCTATGGATATTAATGAGGCATTTCATGTGTAAAAACGTATTGCACATATTTGGAACATTTCAATCTGAATTTTCTTTCCTCATTTTATTGTCATAGTAAATATATTAGGGATTTTTAACATTTACACTTATTTCGTTTTATATGTAAATCAGAGCTGTCTTTAATCAATCTGACTTAGAATGAAATATGATCAAACCCTTCAGTGCATTTTGTCCTTTACAATGTCCAGTATAAATCTATGGATTCAGTGAAATAATAAAACTGTATGAACAGAAACAGATGTAAAATATAGTTGTTTCCATGTAAAAGTTTGTATGTTGAGAGAGCAAACGATCAAAAAAGAAAACTATACAGACACGATGAGTTTGTTCTGCCGTGTCACACCTCAAGGCTAAACAAGCTAACGTTAATATTAAGGGGTCAATTTCAGGCGTTTTTATTGCTCAAACATAACTTGGAAAACATGCACTTTTTAAAAATATATATATATTTATTTATTTTCTACTTTATTGTGAGTTTTTATCCAGCACACCACAAACAAACAACAACAAAATGAAACACCAAAAAAGTAACAACATAAACAAGGAAAATGCAAAAAATAACAAAAAAGTACATCAATTCAATTCAAAAATAACCCCCCCAAAAATAAATAAATAGATAAAGGGGGTAAGAAAGGTCGGAACAGTACAGAGTTTTCAGATGTTGATGTATGTAGTTTACATTATACACTTACAAAACGTGCATGCGCCTCTCCACAGACCGGACCTGTAACTTTCATGTCATACCGTGGAGCAAGAGAAAAACCTCTGGTCCCGTCTGGCTGCAGACGTCTGAACTCTCTGGAGTGACCCGCTGCAGCTCCTCTTTTCCCTCTCAGATCTTCAGCTGTTTTGAAGGCGTGTCTCAGTTTTCAAAAGTCGGCGCCAAATCCTCCTCTGCAAACATGGGACATCCCGCTCCGAGCTGCCAGAGCGGGACGTCCCGCTCCGAGCTGCCAGAGCGCTGACTCTCTCGTGACTCCCACACAAACTATATGATACCAATTCTCATCCAAAACGGTGTATTTATTCACTATCGGTTTCACCAGTTTGTGTCACTTGTTATTTAGTGTTTTTCAAAATAAAAGCAGACGGGGAGCAGGTGCTGGAGTTACAGTTTTGATTGTGGTTTAACTCGTTCTTCTTTGATATACTGCGGCGACAAATCGACTAATTGTGAGAAATTGACAAAAATGTGCAGTTGTTTGTTGTGCAATCGGACGATACAGACTCTAAAATGCAAAGACTTTTCCATGTGTTTTTAAAAGTGTCGCTGTGCAGTAGAAAAGTGACCGCTCGGCTGCGAAAATATGTAAAAATACTAGATTCAGATGCGGCTTTCACCACAGCCTCATATCGACCGTGAGGTGGCTCCAGGTCAGTGTTTACAAAGACTCCAGTGTCTGAAGGAGGGACTCTGCTCTGGGGCCTGTCCCGACCTGCTCCACCAGGGCCGGGACCAGGACCAGGACCAGGACCAGGACCAGGACCAGGACCAGGGCCAGGACCAGGGCCAGGACCAGGGACCAGGACCAGGGACCAGGGCCAGGACCAGGACCAGGGACCAGGGACCAGGGACCAGGGCCAGTATTTGATCATTAACCTTTATTTGTGCTTAAAAGTGTAATTATTGTCGTGTCATGGTGGGAAAGTATCAAACAAATGAGAAACAACAATAAAAGCTATCGAAGAAATGCAGAAAAAATACTTATTTACACTTAATAACCTTGTTTTAAAGATGTTTAACTGTAGCAACTTAATTTTTTACCTGTTGTAGCTTCTATAAATCCTGATGAATCAAGACTTTGAGAATTCATAATCACAAAACAACTAATGAAGAATGATTCCGGCGTTTTCTTTACTTTATCATGGTTAAGAGTATTTATTTATTGGGCCTGAATCATTCTTAATAAGCTATTTGATCATCAGGTCATTGTTCGTGCTTGATTAAGGCTAATTAAAGTGTATTTATCATCTCAAAAATAAAGGGTAATTTAGCATAATGTGACACCATGACACCAGTGGTTCTCAAAGTGTGGTACGTGTCTCTCTGATGGCTCCCTCAGGTGCTGCGCGGACTCCCCTGAACTTCAAATATTTGCTGAAGTCAATTTAATCCACATTTTTCTCTATTTTGTCCCGTGCAGCAGCTGCGCAGACGTCCTTAGCCGTAGTTTAATCCTGGAACAGTCCTGTTTTAGACCTGGCTTGGATCCGGCGGCGCTCGGAGGGCCAAATATTTTCTTAGGTGGTACTTGGGTTGAGGAGTTTAAGGACTCCGGCATTAGAGCCCCGGTTCAGTTTGGGGCCACAATCAGCCGGGATGTCACTCAGCCGTAGAGCGCTGCAGTTTGTGAGCGTTTGTTGATCCTGTGAACCTGAGCGAACAGAGCCCAGGATTAAACCAGTGCAGACTTGTTCCTCTCAGAGCCGCGGCAAATCTGGCACTTCCTTTTCGGAACTTTCTTGTCGTTGGGAGAAAGGAGTGAGATCTTCAAGTTGTGATTCCGGTTCGACTGATGATGAACTCGTGATCAACTTTGCACAATGTGTTTGATTGTTCAAGACTTTGAATGTAGAATATAGAAATCCAATATATATAGAGAGATAGTTAAGAGACTGTACCACCCTCCAGCCCCCTCCTTTCCCCCACTCCCATATTTTATTTGTATGTATGTGTGTTTTATTTATTGTATCTATTGTATTTATTGTATTTATCGTATTTGTTCTATTTATTTAATTTATTTAATTTATTTAATTTATTTTACTTATTTTACTCATTTTATCAATTACATTAATTAAATTAATTAAATTAATTTATTTTATTTATTTTATTTATTTTATTTATTTTATTTATTTTATTTATTTTATTTATTTTGTTTAATTTATTTATTTTTCCTATTTTATTTAACTATTTCATGTTTTGTTCTATTTATTTATTATTTATTTTGTGTATTTTGTTCAATTTGTTTATTCTATTTATTTTTCTCTATTTCATGCAATGTATCGATTTTATTTTTTGTTGTATTTATTTATCATTTGTTCAATTTATTCATTGTTCATAATTTTTTTCTCTTTTATTTATTTATTTAGTATGTATTTATTTGTGTCGTGTACTCTCAGTTACGTATACTATTCATTTTGTCTCTGTCTTAAAGGAAAACAAAATAATACAATAATAAAATAAAATAAGCCTTTGAATTCCCCAGTTCCGTCTGTTATTACAGTTAGCGTTGTTGTGCGTGTGTTGACGGACGTGCTAGCATTAGCCCGTGCGGCGCGTCGGCCACAAAGCCGCGGCAGAACACGGCGCTCATTGTGTCTTAAGTTGATAATTGCTCTAATCACGGGTTTTAAGTCGTGTCAGTTTCAGTTGACGTGTGCGTGATTGGACCTGTCAGTCTGGGCCCTTCCACCTGAACGCGGAGCCAACTTCCTGCTTTCAGAGCCAGGCAAATCTCCCATCATGCATTGCTGCAGTTCCACCGGCGACAGACAGGAAGTGCGAGCGCTCGGGTCCAAATGTCTGGGATCTAAAGGCGCTCGACTTTTCCAGTGGAGAGTCGCCCGCTTCAGTCAGAATGTGTTTGACGATCTCGATTTGTACAAAATGCAATCAAAAGTATGATTTAAGTCATTAAAAAAATACTAATTATTATCACAATTATCACATTATCACAATTAATATCACAAAACAAAAGCATAACATCACATGAAACACATAAAAACATCAACAATCAGTTCAAAAAATGCATTTGAAAAGAGAAAAATGTAGATGAGATCATAAGCAAACAGTAACTACACAATAATGTCATTGCGTTGCCTGGAATATTCCATAATATGGCATTAAATGTATCTCTGCCTTTACTTTCTTTTGAACAAAAAAGATCTAAAGATGTTATATTTTTAAGAATGTTTGGATGATTTTGGACATGAAAATAATTAAAACAAGAAAATATAATAGACTCTTCATGTACCAATTGAGTGCCCTCTAGAGGACAAAGGACGCATGCTCACTGTGGGCTGTTTCTCTTCTGCCCTCTAGAGGACAAAGGACGCATGCTCACTGTGGGCTGTTTCTCTGCTGCCCTCTAGAGGACAAAGGACGCATGCTCACTGTGGGCTGTTTCTCTTCTGCCCTCTAGAGGACAAAGGACGCATGCTCACTGTGGGCTGTTTCTCTGCTGCCCTCTAGAGGACAAAGGACGCATGCTCACTGTGGGCTGTTTCTCTCTCTTCTGCCACGCCCCCAAAGACCCCATGTGTCCAGAAGTGTGAGACTGTGGTCAGGAGGGACCAGTGGACTTACAGAGGTCACTCCAGACTGAGCTGTTTGTTTCAGCTCGTTAGCAGCTAATGCTAATGCTAGTTTATTGTGTGGCTATGCTAACGTTAGCCTACTGCAGACTCATTTCCAACTGTGTTATATTCTTGAAAGCGTCAACCATTTTCACTTTTATGCTCTGGGTCTCTCTCTCTCTCCCTCTCCTCCTCCCCCCCTCCCTCTCTCTCCCTCCCTCCTCCTCCTCCCCCCTCTCTCCCTCTCCCCCTCTCTCCCTCTCTCTCTCTCCCTCTCCTCCTCCCCCCCTCCCTCTCTCTCCCTCCCTCCTCCTTCTCTCTCCCTCTCCCCCCCTCCTCCCTCTCTCCCTCCCTCCTCCTCCTCCCCCCTCTCTCCCTCTCCTCCTCCCCCCCTCCCTCTCTCTCCCTCCCTCCTCCTTCTCTCTCCCTCTCTCCCTCCTCCTCCTCCCCCCTCTCTCCCTCTCCTCCTCCCCCCCTCCCTCTCTCTCCCTCCCTCCTCCTTCTCTCTCCCTCTCTCCCTCCTCCTCCTCCTTCTCTCTCCCTCTCCCCCCCCCTCCTCCCTCTCTCTCTCTCCCTCTCCTCCTCCCCCCCTCCCTCTCTCTCCCTCCCTCCTCCTCCTCCCCCCTCTCTCCCTCTCCCCCTCTCTCCCTCTCTCTCTCTCCCTCTCCTCCTCCCCCCCTCCCTCTCTCTCCCTCCTCCTTCTCTCTCCCTCTCCCCCCCCCTCCTCCCTCTCTCTCTCTCTCTCCCTCCTCCTTCTCCCCCCTCTCTCCCTCTCTCCCTCTCTCTCTCTCCCTCTCCTCCTCCCCCCCTCCCTCTCTCTCCCTCCCTCCTCCTTCTCTCTCCCTCTCTCCCTCCTCCTCCTCCCCCCTCTCTCCCTCTCCCCCTCTCTCCCTCTCCCTCTCCTCCTCCCCCCCTCCCTCTCTCTCCCTCCTCCTTCTCTCTCCCTCTCCCCCCCCCCTCCTCCCTCTCTCTCTCTCCCTCCTCCTCCTCCCCCCTCTCTCCCTCTCCCCCTCTCTCCCTCTCCCTCTCCTCCTCCCCCCCTCCCTCTCTCTCCCTCCTCCTTCTCTCTCCCTCTCCCCCCCCCCTCCTCCCTCTCTCTCTCTCCCTCCTCCTTCTCCCCCCTCTCTCCCTCTCTCCCTCTCTCTCTCTCCCTCTCCTCCTCCCCCCCTCCCTCTCTCTCCCTCCCTCCTCCTCCTCCCCCCTCTCCCCCTCTCTCCCTCTCTCTCTGTCCCTCCCCCCCCCTCCCCCCCTTTCTCTCCCTCTCTTGTTATTGGAGGAGACATGTCCTCTTCAGATGAAGGGGGAGTGTTTACTGTGAAGTCCATTTCGGAGATAAAAACACATTCAGCACAAATATTTTCAAGTCTTGTTTTTTGAAGCGTCTCAGGTTTTATAGTTCGGTCTCGAATGTGACTTAAACTAATATAAAGTAAAACATCATTCTTATTACTATTTTTCTTTTCATTGTGGCTTTTCATTTGTGGCTCATAGATTTGTCACAGGTTTTACACCACTTTTCATTGACAATAGATAATAAAATAATGTGATCACAATATCTACTAATAATGATAATAAAAAAGAAATCAATAACTAATTTGTGCTGCACAAAGAGAACAAAATACATGTTTATTTAGCTATGAAATTGGAACATGACATATTCATTCAGCAGTGAAACTGAAGGCTTTTCTACTCATGATCTGGTCCTGGTCCAGTCCTGGTTTAGTCCTGGTCCAGTCCTGGTCCAGTCCTGGTCCAGTCCTGGTTTAGTCCTGGTCCAGTCCTGGTCCAGTCCTGGTCCAGTCCTGGTCCTGGTCCAGTCCTGGGTCCTGGGTCCTGGGTCCTGGTCCTGGTCCTGGTCCAGTCCCGGGTCCCGGTCCAGTCCTGGTCCTGGTCCAGTCTCAGTCCTGGTCCTGGTCCAGTCCTGGTCCTGGTCCTGGTCCTGGTCCTGGTCCTGGTCCTGGTCCAGTCCTGGGTCCTGGGTCCTGGGTCCTGGGTCCTGGTCCTGGTCCAGTCCTGGGTCCTGGGTCCTGGTCCTGGTCCAGTCCTGGGTCCTGGTCCTGGTCCAGTCTCAGTCCTGGTCCTGGTCCTGGTCCAGTCCTGGTCCTGGTCCTGGTCCTGGTCCTGGTCCTGGTCCTGGTCCTGGTCCTGGTCCAGTCCTGGGTCCTGGGTCCTGGTCCTGGTCCAGTCCCGGGTCCCGGTCCAGTCCTGGTCCTGGTCCTGGTCCAGTCTCGGTCCTGGTCCTGGTCCTGGTCCTGGTCCTGGTCCTGGTCCTGGTCCTGGTCCTGGTCCTGGTCCTGGTCCTGGTCCAGTCCTGGTCCTGGTCCTGGTCCTGGTCCAGTCCTGGGTCCTGGGTCCTGGGTCCTGAGTCCTGGTTCTGGTCCAGTCCTGGTCCAGTCCCGGGTCCCGGTCCAGTCCTGGGTGGTCCTGAGTGCAGCGCGCCCGTCTCCATATCTGGAAGAGGTGTGAATGCTACGCTAACGCTAACTGGCCTCGGATTAGGCCTATATTTGTCCTGCTTCTGCTGCGCTGGTTTCAAACAGAACGTGACAGCAGCGTGCCGCGGTCGCCACGGGAGACCAGCTCCAAAAAGAAAACAACTGCTGCTCTGACCTCCAGGACTGAACGACACAGAGTTAAACACGAGGCAGAACTGCAGCAGTCGTTTGTATCGTCTGCTTCCTTCTCATGGAATATGAACCTGACCGATGTTGTTTCATAGGGCCAGACACTTACCCTGATGTGCTTCTGTTGATTTTAGTGTCATTACATAATTGGTGATTTGATATGATGGGTTTACTGAACAAAATGCAGCTTTATGTTGTGCAAAATATACTCTTTTATTCAAATGTTCTTCTTTGTTATTGGTCTTTAAACGTCGCTTTTGTACTTTTCCTTTGCCTTGTCATGTTATATATTATCTTAAAATAATGTTCATATTAAAATCTACACATGACTCTGCATCAGTTTGTTCCCCTCGTGTGGATTGGGTGTTAGCGCTCCATCTACTGGCCACAGTGGGAATGACCGTGACAAAAAACATACGTAAATAAAGCGTAGTCGACGTGCACATGGTTATTATAAGATGAGATAAGATATTCCTTTATTGTCTACACATGGGGAAATTCCGGTGTTGCAATGCAATAGATACAGAGGAAAAGGACAGATAACTTATAGGAAGTTTGAAAAAACACTTTTAATAGAAGAACTCTTATAAACAAAACAAAAAAAACTCTTATTAACAAAACTCCTCTCATATCTTAATAGGGAATGGAGGAAAACATATATATATATAATATAAAAAGATAAATATAAAGATAAAATAAAATAATGTAAAAATAGCTAGCATAAGACTAAATAATACTAATACTAATGGTAAGTAAACACTCTTATTTACATCTAGGACTGTAAATAATGAACAAGATTTGATGTCAGAAATATATTTAGAACAAGTTTGGCCATTTATTGACTTAAAACTTTTGGATTCCTATCTTTTTTTTGTCACAATCTTGGGGGAAATTGAAACTGAGTCATTTCTGAGACGCACGCGTGAACATGGCTAATGCAAGAATCGTGAAAGAAGCTTAAAAACAACTCCAGGCATGTTTTTGATGATTGAACAATTATTATAGCATGATTAAACGTCTTTTCGGTCTGTATATGTAGATCCGTTTTTAACCTTATTCAAACTGCTCCACTCGCGGATCTTGTTGAAGGTCAACACTGCACGCCTTTGGTTCCGTGCAGCATATGTGCAGCGTTTGTCTCTGCAGCGCTGTCGGCCGCTGCAGAGTGAGAACACACAGAGACGACATTGTGTTTATAGAACAGAGCCACAGCCGTTTAAAGAACCGTCTGTGGAAGAACAGGCAAAAGTTCACCGAGCAGCAGCGCTCAGGGAGCTCTGCAGCGAGCGCCCTGTACAGTCTGCAGCGAGCGCCTCTGTACAGTCTGCAGCGAGCGCCCTGTACAGTCTGCAGCGAGCGCCCCTGTACAGTCTGCAGCGAGCGCCCTGTACAGTCTGCAGCGAGCGCCCTGTACAGTCTGCAGCGAGCGCCCTGTACAGTCTGCAGCGAGCGCCCTGTACAGTCTGCAGCGAGCGCCTCTGTACAGTCTGCAGCGAGCGCCCCTGTACAGTCTGCAGCGAGCGCCTCTGTACAGTCTGCAGCGAGCGCCCTGTACAGTCTGCAGCGAGCGCCCTGTACAGTCTGCAGCGAGCGCCCCTGTACAGTCTGCAGCGAGCGCCCTGTACAGTCTGCAGCGAGCGCCCTGTACAGTCTGCAGCGAGCGCCCTGTACAGTCTGCAGCGAGCGCCCCTGTACAGTCTGCAGCGAGCGCCCTGTACAGTCTGCAGCGAGCGCCCTGTACAGTCTGCAGCGAGCGCCCTGTACAGTCTGCAGCGAGCGCCTCTGTACGCAACACGTCTCAGGATCAGAACTGTACAACTACTGCACGTGCTAAATCCTCGCTGTTTTTAAACCTGATGCACCTGAAAGCCAATCTTCTTCTTCTTCTTCTTCTTCTTCTTCTTCTTCTTCTTCTTCTTCTTCTTCTTCTTCTTCTTCTTCTTCTTCTTCTTCTTCTTCTTCTTCTTCTTCTTCTTCTTCTTCTTCTTCTTCTTCTTCTTCTTCTTCTTCTTCTTCTTCTTCGATGTTTTATGGCGGATGGTATCCAAGTGTTACATTACAGAAACCTACTGTGCTTGTACATCTTAGTCTTCACTCTTTAGACTTCACTCTTTAGACTTCACTCTTTAGACTTCACTCTTTAGACTTCACTCTTTAGACTTCACTCTTTAGACTTCACTCTTTAGTCTTCACTCTTTAGACTTCACTCTTTAGACTTCACTCTTTAGACTTCACTCTTTAGTCTTCACTCTTTAGTCTTCACTCTTTAGTCTTCACTCTTTAGACTTCATTCTTTAGTCTTCACTCTTTAGACTTCACTCTTTAGACGTCACTCTTTAGACTTCACTCTTTAGACTTCGAGGCCCGAGGCAAAAGTACGCACCTGAAAGCCAAAGTCTTTTGCAGATGGACTTTGATGAGGATCGTGACGTAGTTTGAAAGCCGAAGTTTCGTGACCAACCATATAGCATCTTCTCTGCTAACGTTGGGCGACCGTCGCTAACACGAGATGAAGCCGTGGGCCCCCGGGTCATACTTCGCACGACTCCGTCTCGAGGGTTATTTCTCGTGCCTCAAACATCTGCCTCAAACTGTACCATAAACTCCAGCTGCATCGACTTTTGGACATACAGTACGTTATAGATGATGTCTCTAAATCTTCACCGTTCCGTTTGATCAATCGGTTCAAACGTCTCGGCCAAATCTGGACCCAAACCTGGATCCAAGACCACATGGAATAAAATAATCCCGTGTATCATTTGTAGATCGTAGAAAAACTCGTAGAAGAGATCGTAGACAACTCGAACATATCATTTTTAGACAAGAAATGTATTAATTATGAAAACAATCACTTTGGTCCACACTTTTCATTTTGCTTCTTCTTAAAAATGAAAAATAACTCGTGTATTTATTTACACTGCCTTATATTATGTAGAGAAATTCCATCCTAACTGACTTTGTGGTAATCCAGGAAACACACCAGGCAGAACATCCAAAAGTAGCTTCAAAACTCATTAAACATGTCAAACTTTCCCCTTTGATCTGCTATAAAACCTAAATCTCCTTTTCAATCAATTAGTCCGCGCCCGTCCGTGGTCTCTGCACGTCCTTCACTTACATCACGTATGTTTAGGTTTCTGTAGCGCGAGTGGAACATCGTAGACGAGCCTGACGTGCGCGGTGGGCGTCCATTTTGGCTCTAATCCCGTTGCTTTGCTGTCACCTTCTGTCGGTGGTTGTAAAGCGGAGAACAGGTGGCATAAGCCGGTTATCGCAGCCGTAAACCGGGCTTTTCCAATCGGAGACGGATAAAGCCTCGGTCAGGCGCTGCTCGTCGCGGTCGCAGGATGTTCAAAACGAGCCGTTGCCGAGAGCAGCGTGCGCACTTTGGCCCCGGACTCGTCGTAAAGTCGTTAAACGCAATATCATACGACGATGTTTACAAGGGAATCGCTCAAATGTCGACCGGTTCGTTCTCTTTCCGGAGGTGAAAAGTCGAGTCGAAACCAAACTCCTGAACGCGGAGAGGGCTACGTTTAATGCCGCACTGTGGAATATTATTGCCAAGGTACGAGTCAGGTGTGCGGAAAAGGTCAGTTATGGAGGAGATTCAAGAACGGAGTGTTTCTGAGGCTCGGAGGGGAGACGAGAAGTAGCGTGAATGAAGCTAAATGCTACTCCAGGTGTATTTTCAATCAGGAACAATGCAAAAAAGTCAATTTAGCAAAATATGTGTCCTTTAAAGTCATTTTAAAGGACACATATTATGCTTTTAATTGTCTTTTATTTGTTACTTTTTACTTGAGTAATCTACTTTTACTCAAATAACAAAAAATAACTTTTCTTCCATTCCACCACTGCGCATTGTCAATATTATCTAATTATTGTTACAGAGATTTAAAAAAAAAATCGAAGGATAATTTTTTTTCCAAAATCGCCGAATTTTTTTTTTTAGTTTGTCTCTTTGCTTCTGACAGTAAAAACGTCGCTCGGTTACCGTTTCCGACTGCGGTTGCTCTCCGGTTACGCCGACGCTCTCTCCATCCATCTCTCTCCTCTCGTCTGTCGTCTCGCTGTCTCTCCAGTGTTTTTCCCGCTCTTCTTTTCCGTGTCGCCGTCTCATTCCTGGCATTCCTGACTCTTTCTCTTTGTTTACCTTTCTTTTCCTTTTTCTTCCTCTCTCTCTCTTTCTCTCTTTCTCGCTCTTAAGCACATTTTTCCTTCCACCTCTCCCCTCGTCCTTCCACCTCTCCCCTCGTCCTTCCACCTCTCCCATCGTCCTACCTCTCCCCCCGTCATTTTACCTCTCCCCTCGTCATTTTACCTCTCCCCCGTCCTACCTCTCCCCCGTCCTACCTCTCCCCCCGTCCTTCCACCTCTCCCCTCGTCCTTCCACCTCTCCCCTCGTCCTTCCACCTCTCCCCGTCCTACCTCTCCCCCATCCTACCTCTCCCCCCTTCCTTCCACCTGTCCCCCCGTCCTTCCACCTCTCCCCTCTTCTCTCTTTCCCTCTCGTTACAGGGCTTTCACTTAATGTCACTTTACAACTTCAGGCTTCATAAATTACAGCTACAACGAACCATTATTTCATTAGTGGATTTTTTTTTTCAATTAGTCGACTGTCGGTGATACATTATCAACCAATTAAAGCTTGAAACGTGGTGAATAACTTGACTGGGCTAAGACAGAAACGCCAATACAACGGAACTGCATAAAACAGTATAAAGAGGCTTCAGAACTACTTCAATTTGGACGTAAAATGTATTAAAAAATCAAGTAATGCACAGACTGATTATAGTTTTTTTTTTTTTTTTAAATAGACACAAAAACCTAAAAAACCTTAAATATCCAGAGATTCTTATTCAAGAATCAAACAGAAGTTGCAGTTTGGTGTCTGGAAACTAAAAGTACAACGTTATTATGTAGGAAATGTGTAAATAAACACCACAAACCTCTAATAAGTGAGTCTGGACTGTAAAAAACTCAGATTGTCTCTTTGTGGACTGCCACCTCATGACATCACATGGTGGAACGGGTTGTTTTGAGCTCGGGGGGAGGGCATCCGGACCAAAAACCTCACGTCCGATCGCTGTAAAGTGTGAAGCCGGAGCGAATGGGGCGTAAATATTTTCTCCCGCGGGTTGTATTCTCGTCAACATCGTAAACGCGTGTAATAAACAAGTGGAAATCCCCGGCCCGGCCCAGATGGAGCTGATGTGCATAATGTGGGCCAGAACTGCACCAGAGTCAGAGCGAAGTTACATCCTCATGATAATACTCCAGTGGAAGACAAAGTACTGGCCCAGGAAATGACTCGAGTACAACTTCTGCTCGTCTGATTTACGGCGGGAAGTTAATGTCACTGAGGTCGTAGTTCTCAGGTACATTTACTTAAGTAACTTTGCACTACTTTTATACTTCAACTTGAGTAAACGCTTCGGCTACTTTTCCCATTGTGGTTTTTTTATACCGTATTTTCTGGACTATAAGTCACACTTTTTTTCATAGTTTTGTCCTGGGTGCGACTTATACTCCAGAGCGACTTATATGTGATATTATTAGCTATTTTCTCACTGACAATCACAAGAGGGCGCTCTAGGCTCTAAGCGACGCAGAAGAAGAATCTGCACTTCCTCTTCCTCTGGAGTTTGTGGAGTTGTTTAGAAGTGACACAGAGGAAGAAGAATTCAGTGGATTTAGTGATTTGGGGTAAAAGTGATGCTTTGCTAAACTTGTTAGCATGTTCTTTATGCTATAGTTATCTGAATAACTGTTCATATGTTACGCTAACATACCAGACACTTACCACAGTTCTGTCTGTGCCTCATGTAGCTGAAGGTGTTAGCGTTAGCATACGTCATGTAGCTGAAGGTGTTAGCGTTAGCATACGTCATGTAGCTGAAGGTGTTAGCGTTAGCATATGTCATGTAGTTGAAGGTGTTAGCGTTAGCATACGTCATGTAGCTGAAGGTGTTAGCGTTAGCATACGTCATGTAGCTGAAGGTGTTAGCGTTAGCATATGTCATGTAGTTGAAGGTGTTAGCGTTAGCATACGTCATGTAGCTGAAGGTGTTAGCGTTAGCATATGTCATGTAGTTGAAGGTGTTAGCGTTAGCATGCGTCATGTAGCTGAAGGTGTTAGCGTTAGCATACGTACACCTATTCACCATGTTCTCTCATCTGTTATTATTTTAAACTGTATTTCAAGATGAAATGTCTTGGATTTTATCAAATACATTTCCCAAAAAATGCGACTTATACTCCAGTGCGACTTATATATGTTTTTCCTTCTCTAATATGCAGTTTTTTTTGGCTGGTACGACTTATACTCCAGAAATACGGTATTCATGATAGTTTCGTGGGACAGTTGTGATACTTGATTCAAACGTTAGCGCTTTTGGCACCTTTTTCTTCAGATATTATGGGTATTTTTGGTATTTCCTTTCCGTTTGTCTCACCATTTGGTCGTTTTGCGTCTGATTACATTTACTCGTGAATCATTACCATGTTTTACGGACTATAAATTGCACCTTTTTTCATAGTTTCGGCCGGGGTGCGACTTATACTTATATTTATACTTATATACTTATACTCCGGAGTGACTTATATGTGATATTATTTGTTATTTTCACACTTCATACTCCAGTGCAACTTATATGTGTTTTTTTCTTCTTGATTATGTATTTTTTTGGCTGGTGCGATTTATACTCATAAATATACGATAATCAGATTTTAAACACATTTTTGCCGCCAAACTGTTCCTCAAGATGTAGCTTTGGGCCACTACTTTTTACTTCTACTTGATTAAAGCTATTTC
Organism: Eucyclogobius newberryi; assembly: GCF_026437365.1. Classification (NCBI taxonomy): domain Eukaryota; kingdom Metazoa; phylum Chordata; class Actinopteri; order Gobiiformes; family Gobiidae; genus Eucyclogobius; species Eucyclogobius newberryi. The sequence continues at coordinate 46,767,735 of NW_027315834.1, read as the reverse complement.
AAAGTAGCGTTACGCTTCTTTGAGGACAGGTTTTAGCTCCTTTCATAAATGATCAAATAAAGTAAGACACTGTTACATTAGAAGAAGTAAAAATATGCTCTTAAAACTACAGAAAAGTACGGTTTTATTACAGTTACTCAAGTAAACGTACGGGTTTTTGGTCTTTCTGCCGTATGTCTGCGAGGCTTATGTAAGAGCTAATAAAACGCCAAATGGAAATGATTATGCCGCCTTCTATACATTTATGTAGGTTTAATGTCAGCGGAGGAATTCCTTGCATCCGTGCGGTAGATGTGGGATTACTGCTCGTTCCGCGGGGGTTTTAAGGTCGGAAAAGTACTCGAGTTTATGCCAGCGTTGCCAATTCCAATGAGGTTTGAGGACGGCAGCGGCGAGAGTCAGCAGTCAGCAGGCTGGAGGTTCAACTCTCACGTCGTGTCCTTGGGCAACGCACTGAACAAACACAATGCACTCTCGTGGTCTCTAGTTACTCTTCTGTGAAAGCTTTTTAAAGGAGCCTTTTCTTTTCTAAATTTGATTAATTACCTTTTCTATCTTAAATTAATGTTTCTATTTTAGATTAATCTACTTTTCTTTCTTTTTTAATGAGGTTTTTACAAATAAACAGAAGAACGTGGCACAAAGAGTGAACATACGATTTACATAAACATCCACAAAGTCCGATATGTTTAGTCTGGAATTTATCTTAAGTCTTTGTCCATTTTTAAATTGAGTTTGAATGTTTTTTTGTTTTTGTTTTCACTTTGCGACGGTCATTTATGTTTCTAACTCAAATGAATGAGTCAGATGTTCTACTACAACATGGCATTACATTTAACTATCACCAGCAATATTGTATTTTATTCTTTAGCATTTATCGCCGTAACTTTTTATTACTATTTTTTTTACCTATTTATTGCTGTTTTATATTTTTATGGTTTTGGCTAGTTTGGTCGTGGCTTGTTTTTAATGTTTCGTGACTGTGCATCACTTTGGGAAATGTTCTGTTTATAAAATGTGATGTATAAATAAAGTTAATTTTGATCTTAATGTTGACAAGCAGCTATCAGAAAAGCAGTTAGCAGAAAAGCACAGAAAAGCAGCTAGCAAAAAGACAGCTAGCAAAAAAGTACAGAAAAGCAGCTAGCAAAAAGACAGCTAGCAGAAAAGTACAGAAAAGCAGCTAGCAGAAAAGTACAGAAAAGCAGCTAGCATAAAAGCAGCTAGCAGAAAAGCAGCTAGCAGAAAAGCACAGAAAAGCTTCTAGCAAAAAAGTAACTAGCAGAAAAGTACAGAAAAGCAGCTAGCAGAAAGACAGCTAGTAGAAAGACAGCTAGCAGAAAAGTACAGAGAAGCAGCTAGCAAAAAGGTAGCTAGCAGAAAAGTTACATAAACCAACCAGATCCACACAGACTCAAAGCAACGTTTTTGTCCTTTAGCGTCTAATCGTGTGTCTGGTGGAGATAGTTTGAGGCCCACTTCACGTTTGGACCTGGGTTTCCCGTGGCGTTTAGGAGACACCTCACACGTCTGTAAACAGAGGGGGACGTGACACTCTTCACATGAAACATGTGTGCGACACGTCACGGTCCAGTTCACGTCTTACTTCACCCTCCAGCAGCGGCTACAGCCTCAAATGACACGTTTTCTGCAGTATTTTTTATTGTTATTGGCCTTCAAACATGCTCTTTAGCACTTTTACTCTGGCATATCATGTTTTAGAATGTCAAAGTAATGAAAAGAAGCTCGTGAACAGGATTGAAGTGTTAAATAAGCTAAATATAACTAAATATATGTGACAGAAGCGAAAGAATCCTTTGTTTTCAGACTTTTTGTTGGAAGGGCCCACAGTGAACATGCAGCTTTTGTCCTCAAGATGGCAGTAGAAACAAGGGTTTGACATCACTTCAGACACATGAATAAAGCTGTGCATTTCTGTATTATATGTATATGTTTTCATTTTTTAGATTTAATAGTTTCTTCAGCCAAACAATATCTCTCTCCGGGGCTCAACTCTTTTTAGTTTTATTTTCTTCAGACACGCAAAGGTGCTTTCCACTGCATTATTCATCCGTTCGATCATTTTTGACATGTGTTTCTATTAGAATATTGAACGTCCTTTCAGCTTTTCCATCGCTCCGCACAGCTGACCCACTTCAGCGGCTGTTGATGTTAGCCTTATCTAAGCTGCTTCACTCTTCAATGCACCAGCAGGTAGAGTCCTGTCGGCGTCTTTTCCGATACCAGTACCAAAAAATCTCCCCAAAAATCTACAAAACAGCACAAATTGTATCGAGTTTTCCATTATTATAGTAGGACGGCGTAAACGGGATGAACTCTGCATTTAGTGGTCATTCTAAGAAGCGTTCAAGGGCGCGTTTAGCCGTTTAAACTGCACAAAACATCTGAGGCGTTCAAGGACTGAAAGCAGCGCGCAAATGGATTCCTGAAGCAGATTTTTGTCTCGTTTTTTTTAAACTAAAAGGAGACGAGGTCGTGCGCTTGAATGTAAGCCGTGGCGTTCGGTGCGACGGCCTCACGCGGAGACAACGTGGACTTCGCCGCGGACTCATGTCGGGACTGTCAGGGCCACTTCCATTCAACGGATTCATCAAAGAGCGGCTCTTCAGTCCGTTTCATTCGCCGTTTCCATTGCAATAATGTTCAGCGACGTTAAAGAGATGGTTAGTGACTCAAACAAGTGGATTTTTATGAGGGACGGTTCTTATTTAGACTGTGTAAACACTTGTCCTGTTTGGTCCTGGCTTAGTCCTAGTTTGGTCCTAGTTTGGTCCTGGTTTGGTCCTGGTTTGGTCCCGGTTTGGTCCTAGTTTGGTCCTAGTTAGGTACTGGTTTGGTCCTAGTTTGGTCCTAGTTAGGTCCCGGTTTGGTCCTAGTTTGGTCCTAGTTAGGTACTGGTTTGGTCCTAGTTTGGTCCTGGTTTGGTCCTAGTTTGGTTCTAGTTTGGTCCTAGTTTGGTCCTGGTTTGGTCCTGGTTCAGTCCTGGTTTGGCCTGGTTCTTGTCCTGCTCTAGTTCAGATTTAGTCCCAATTAAAGAAGACAACATATGTAAGATTTTGTTAGATTTTTTAATCACAATATTGACCTAAAACGGCCAAATCATTGAAACGGGTCCATTGACTTCCTCTTTGTAGTGGATTTTCAACATAATAAGCAGCAGATTTTGATTTACATGCTTTTGTTTTGTAAAAATGGCCACGTAACATTATTTTTAACCCTAATGTGTGACTCAAAGTCTAAAGAAAAGAAGGAACACTTGGATTTGATTTGCTTTTATGGTGGTTTCTCCAAGACTCTGGAAAGACCACGCTCTCTTCCTGTTTTTACATCTTTTGTTATTGTTATTTTGGTTCCGTTTGTCTCATATTTTGACGTTGTCCTTTGTGTACCGCACTTTGCTCGACTGTGTTGTTGTTAAAGAGCTTAACGTTGGATTGGAAAAGTTGGACGGATCACAAATAGAGCAGTGGATAGAGCGATATTAGATCGGTAAAAAGACATATTTTCTGAACTCTCAAGCCTCAAATGTAGGACAGGATTAACTCAAACCTGCATGAATCAAAATACAACTCAGTTCATGATGACGGAAAACAGTTGAAACGTGCGGAAAAACTCCTTAAAACTCCATTCCATCCTTTGTAAAAACTGCAAACTCTGAGCGCTAACGACTACGCTAGCTTTATCCAGGAGTTTATTCTCATTGTATCTTGTATTTTCTGAACCGAGTTTAGTTTATGGTTTTGTAAACACGCTGCGGTGATTTGTTCCTCCGGCCACAATCCCAGAATCACACAAACCAGACGACGGAACACAAACCCGAGTGGTCAGCGCACGAGAGGACGAAACGACATCCACCACCGCGGGGGGCGTGACCTACGTGTGAAATACTGACCAATCAGAAGAGGAGGGTGATGATACTTATATCATGAATGAAATGTATACATTCAGTTACTATTGCAGTACTCACACTCGGAGAGAACAGTACCAGTGTTTTAATTGCCTTGTGGTAGTATTTGTGGTTACAGCAGTAGTAGTAGTAGTGGTAGTGGTAGTAGTAGTAGCAGCAGTACTAGTAGCAGCAGTAGTACTAGTAGCAGTAGTACTAGTAGCAGCAGTAGTACTAGTAGCAGCAGTAGTACTAGTAGGAGTAGTACTAGTAGCAGCAGTAGTACTAGTAGCAGTAGTAGTACTAGTAGCAGTAGTACTAGTAGCAGTAGTACTAGTAGCAGTAGTACTAGTAGCAGTAGTAGTACTAGTAGCAGTAGTACTAGCAGCAGTAGTACTAGTAGCAGCAGTAGTACTAGTAGCAGTAGTAGTACTAGTAGCAGTAGTACTAGTAGCAGTAGTACTAGTAGCAGTAGTAGTACTAGTAGCAGTAGTACTAGCAGCAGCAGTAGTACTAGTAGCAGCAGTAGTACTAATAGCAGCAGTAGTACTAGTAGCAGCAGTAGTACTAATAGCAGCAGTAGTACTAGTAGCAGTAGTAGTACTAGTAGCAGTAGTACTAGTAGCAGTAGTAGTACTAGTAGAACTAGTACTAGCAGCAGTAGTACTAATAGCAGCAGTAGTACTAGTAGCAGTAGTAGTACTAGCAGCAGTAGTACTAATAGCAGCAGTAGTGCTAGTAGTAGCAGTAGTACTAGTAGCAGCAGTTTAAAGTATTTGCTGAAGATAAAGTCCATTGAATCCACATTTTTGACCTCTTTAGAGTTTGTCCTGGTTTAGCACTGATAAAGCTTTAGTGAAGTCCGTTTAGACCTCTTTTAGCTGCATTTTTGTTGCTGTTTTAAGCCTGATTTACATCTGGAGGTAATAGAGGGGTTAAATATTTTCTTAGGTGGAACTTGGTGTGAAAAGTTTGGGAACCACTGGCAGATTTTAAGTTAGAAAATGTGAAATATTATTCCCACAGAGAGAAAAAGCAAAAGCATGTTCAAAATCCAATTAAAGCGACATGAGGATTCGTCCAAACAAAGTAGTAGCAGTAGAAATTGTATATTTGACCTTTTTATTTCCTTATTTAACCAGAAAAGTCCCGGGAAGATTCTGTTTTCTCGTCCGTTCCCTCCTCGACTTCACCCGAGCCTCTGACCCGCACAAACTGGCCCATAAGAGTCTTAACCTCAGAGAAAACACGTCATAACTCCAGATTTAAGACCGTAACGCTCACACTCGGCTCCGCGCTGTTTTCTCACCGTCTCCTGACAGACATCGGGGCCTTTATTTACCCTCGTTTGTGGAAGTTGCTCCCTCGCCGAGTGTCCGGCCGCCTTTAACGGCCCGGTTCATTCTCCCGACGATCCCTCGGGGAGCGCTCGGGACGGCGCTCGTTTCCTCGTCCGGCCTGCCAGACCTTGGCGCTTGTCACTTAAACGGGTTGGCGGGTTTGTTTTACGGCGGCGTGGAGAAGGGCAGCGCCGCCTGGTGAAAGTTTACCTCCACGGGGAGCTCGGGCGCGGAAAGACAACTTTTGGAAGCACTTTTAAGTATTAATGGATCGACGTGGCATTTACCGAGGTTCGGAGATGACATTTCAAACGTGAGAGACTAAAAACAGAAACACCAGTGAAGCGCCGGAGAAACAGGTTGTTGAAAAGAAAGTTTGCTCAAGAAGTACTCTCTCTGGTGTATTGCAGTATTCTAAGTTTAATTGTAGAGCACAAGTCGTACAAAAATGTATTAAAATCACAAAGACATGACTGAAATCATCAGCAGGAGGCCGGTCCATGTTTAGTCCTGACTCTGGGCACCAGCAGGAGGCCGGTCCATGTTTAGTCCTGACTCTGGCACCAGCAGGAGGCCGGTCCATGTTTAGTCCTGACTCTGGCACCAGCAGGAGGCCGGTCCATGTTTAGTCCTGACTCTGGCACCAGCAGGAGGCCGGTCCATGTTTAGTCCTGACTCTGGCACCAGCAGGAGGCCGGTCCATGTTTAGTCCTGACTCTGGGCACCAGCAGGAGGCCGGTCCATGTTTAGTCCTGACTCTGGGCACCAGCAGGAGGCCGGTCCATGTTTAGTCCTGACTCTGGCACCAGCAGGAGGCCGGTCCATGTTTAGTCCTGACTCTGGCACCAGTAGGAGGCCGGACCATGTTTAGTCTTGACTCTGGCACCAGCAGGAGGCCGGTCCATGTTTTTGTCCTGACTCTGGCACCAGCAGGAGGCCGGTCCTTGTTTAGTCCTGACTCTGGCACCAGCAGGAGGCCGGTCCATGTTTAGTCCTGACTCTGGCACCAGTAGGAGGCCGGACCATATTTAGTCTTGACTCTGGCACCAGCAGGAGGCCGGTCCATGTTTAGTCCTGACTCTGGCACCAGCAGGAGGCCGGTCCATGTTTAGTCCTGACTCTGGCACCAGCAGGAGGCCGGTCCATGTTTAGTCCTGACTCTGGCACCAGCAGGAGGCCGGTCCATGTTTAGTCCTGACTCTGGCACCAGCAGGAGGCCGGCCCCTGAGAACAGGACTAATGTGATCATACTTCCTGGTTCTGGTCAGGACCCGAGCAGCAGCGTTCTGGATGAACTGCAGCTGTTTTACAGCTCGTTTGGAGAGACCAGTGAGCGGCCGTTACAGTCTAATCTACTGGAGACAAACGCATGGATAAGTCTCTCCAAGTCTGGTTTAGACACTATATTTTGGATTTTGTCAATGTTTTTTAGATGATAAAAAGCTGCTGATGTTATTGACTTGACATGTTAAAGTTCAAGTCTGAGTCCATTATTACCTCCAGATTTATAACTTGGTTTGTAGGTTTTAGAGCGAGACTCTGGAGGTGACGCTAACACTTTCTCTTTGTTTCTGTGACAAAGACCATGATTTCAGATGCGTTTTTTTAAATTAAGGCCCTTAACATTTCATCTCGACATATTCATCCTTTGTACAATAGTCGGTACAGTTAAGGAGAAAATACAGCAATTTATTGAACATATGTTTTATTACATATATTTTATTTTTATCTGCTCTGTCGGATTTTTGAATATTATAAACAATATACTCAATATACTACAATTTCTATGTCAATTCAAAATCCTCTCTGCTCGTGGTCTGATCACTTGGTACGTTCACTCGGAATGTTGTATTTATTTTTCAAACTTCCATCAGCTCCGCTCGCTGGTTGCTAAGCGGAGGAGTCGCCGGTCTAATCGCCGCGCACACGTCGTACAAGGCTCCGCGCCCATCGCCGGCGAGGTCACTGACTTCGCACGTCGTTGCCCTCTCTGTGGAAGAACGTGTGATGTTTCCCTCCTTCTGAAGATCACAGGCGCGGCGGCCATGTTGGAATGACCGGCGTGTTTGGCGTGTGCACACAATCGGAACAGAGAGCTCCTTGTGGCGGCTTCAGAGTTCACTTCTCATAACTTTGAGACTCTGACCTTTGTGCCACTTTGCGTGTCGTGTTCCTCGCGGAATAAGCGACGGGCTAATAAATAAAAGGCCGCGTTTCCTTCCTGTGCCTCGTGAGTCGGCCGCGCCCGGAGTTCGCCGCTTTAGGAGTGAAACCCGCCGCCCGGAGCGCGTTCGCGAGCTCCGTTTGTTCCTTTCGGGAGCGGGTTTCCTTCCCTTCCCTCGCCCGCTCGCCGCTGGTATTGTGCCTCCGCTCCACGCACAAGGCCAAACGCTTCAGGGATCGACCCGGGACGGAGAGGGCGCCGAGGTCACGACCGCCCGCCGGCCTCTTCTCCCGACACGGCGCCACCGGCACAGAACGATTGCACCGAGAAGACGCTGCAGACGATCGGAAATGGATAGAATATCACAGAATAATGTGAGAGAGTTTTCACGGTTGTCGACGCGCGACGCCTCAACCAAGACGTTTGTAATTAGCTTGTTTTAGCTCGTCGCACACGATCTGATGGAAAAATATGAATATTGTCGTTGGAATTTAATTGACAAAAATAACAAGAAATTCACACAGTGGGAAGAGGCGTCGCCTTCACAAATGAGACTTCACCGGAGGAAGAAGGGAAGGAAGAAAGAAAGGGTGTAGCAGAATGTGAGGAAAGGGAAGAAAAAGATGGATAGAGAGGGATGCAGAGAGAGAGAGGAGAGAAAGGGTTGCATAGAGAGAGGAGAGAAAGGGATGCAGGGAGAGAGAGGAGAGAAAGGGATGCAGGGAGAGAGAGGAGAGAAAGGGATGCAGGGAGAGAGAGGAGAGAAAGGGATGCAGGGAGAGAGAGGAGATAAAGGGATGCAGAGAGAGAGAGGAGAGAGGGATGAGGAGAGAAAGAAGAGAGAAAGAGAAAAGAGAAGAGGAGGAGTGAGGAAGTGTGAGGGAGGCACACATGGTCCACAGGGTGCTGTGGACCATGTGTGTCCCGAGGTGAGAAACCTGCCTCTGCAAAGCCCCCGCGCTGTACGGTCGTGGGTTTGAGTCCCGATGTGGGCGGGGTCTCACTTCCATAGCGACCGCAAACGAGACGACAAAAACGGACCCTGACAGTAACGTCTGTAGTGCTATCAACAGTGAGGTGGAATTTACTTCAATCAAAGACGATCTACAGCAAATAAACCATCAATTTAGTATTTTATATTATCACATTAAAGGAGGAAATGGTGCATATTTTATTATTTCTATTTTTGATTTTTTATCATTATTATGTTTTATTTGTTACTATGTGGACTGTTGCAAAAGCATTTAAGTCAGAAACACATAAAAAAAAGACAATGACCTGAGCAATTATTAAAAAGTATAAAAAAGGCATCATGGTTAAAATAAAAATAAGTTAATAAATATAATAAATAAATAAAGATAATAATAATGATAATGTATGTACATTCTAGGCTTGTCAACGTGCTTCACTGTGGTCTTTGTCCGTTACCACGACTATTGCATTTGGTTAAGTGTCTTGCTTAACGACGCAGAACTCTGCATTTATATCCAGTGGTTCTAAAGTATGATTTAATCTACTTTAAATTGAACACTTACTTCCCTTAAAGGTGAAGGTTGATTCATGCAAAATCGACTTGTCAGAGCTTTTAACCTTCTTACAGTGCTGTTGATTCTTACAGTGCTGTTGATGCTTCTAATATTTGCCCAAAGTGTTTTTTTGATTGATTCCCGCTGTTTTTAGCTCGAGTACAGTATCTATCCTCCTCCTCGGATCTGCAGAAAAAACAGGTGTTCATTTCTGGTTTGTGAGCTGGGTACAAGATATGGGTGATATTTCATCATGTTATGGGTGTTGCACCACACTTATTATTATCAAATATACGCTTAGAGTGGACTACGAAACAGGAAAAATAGCATGATATGGGATCTTTAAACTTATATGCACATAATAAAAATGCATGCTTTTGGAGCAATGGGACATCTGTAATTGAACAAAAGTACGATAAATACATGTAATGCCGCACTCTGCAACATCCCAGGGCAGAACAACCAGCAGAAAAGTTCCATAATGCCCCTTTAAGCGCGTATATCATCCACTCACTGCATAAACGCTCCACATTTGTTAATTGGACACAGCCTCGCGCTGCACTCTATAAATTGTCTCCAAAGCTGTGCAGAGCTGCACTTTTAGGCTGGAGTGTGGGAGAACTTTTACCCATAATTCACCTCCATAAAGCGTTATGTATGAGCGCGTGATCGCACAGGAAGTCAGAGCGTGTTCCCACAGTTGTGACCGATCGTCACCCAGAGTGCACAGTGGCCCTCGCCGATGACTCGGCTGTATCCAGAGCCATTAGAGCGTTTGCTGTCACCACGTGTTGAGCGAGAGCCTCTTCTCTCGGGAGCACGAGCCTCAGGAGTGTGTCAGGGAGAGTGTCAGGGAGAGTGTCAGGGAGTGTGTCAGGGAGAGTGTCAGGGAGAGTGTCAGGGAGTGTGTCAGGGAGAGTGTCAGGGAGAGTGTCATGGAGTGTGTCAGGGCGTGTGTCAGGGAGAGTGTCAGGGAGTGTGTCAGGGAGAGTGTCAGGGAGTGTGTCAGGGCGTGTGTCAGGGAGTGTGTCAGGGAGAGTGTCAGGGAGAGTGTCATGGAGTGTGTCAGGGCGTGTGTCAGGGAGAGTGTCAGGGAGTGTGTCGGGGAGAGTGTCGGGAAGAGTGTCGGGGAGTGTGTCGGGGAGTGTGTCAGGGAGAGTGTCAGGGAGAGTGTCATGGAGTGTGTCAGGGCGTGTGTCAGGGAGAGTGTCAGGGAGTGTGTCAGGGAGTGTGTCAGGGCGTGTGTCAGGGAGTGTGTCAGGGAGTGTGTCAGGGAGAGTGTCAGGGAGTGTGTCAGGGAGAGTGTCAGGGAGTGTGTCAGGGCGTGTGTCAGGGAGTGTGTCAGGGAGAGTGTCAGGGAGTGTGTCAGGGAGTGTGTCAGGGCGTGTGTCAGGGAGTGTGGCAGGGAGAGTGTCAGGGAGTGTGTCAGGGAGAGTGTCAGGGAGTGTGTCAGGGAGTGTGTCAGGGAGAGTGTCAGGGAGAGTGTCAGGGAGAGTGTCAGGGAGTGTGTCAGGGAGTGTGTCAGGGAGAGTGTCAGGGAGTGTGTCAGGGAGAGTGTCAGGGATTGTGTCAGGGAGTGTGTCAGGGAGTGTGTCAGGGAGAGTGTCAGGGAGTGTGTCAGGGAGAGTGTCAGGGCGTGTGTCAGGGAGTGTGTCAGGGAGTGTGGCAGGGAGTGTGGCAGGGAGAGTGTCAGGGAGTGTGTCAGGGAGTGTGTCAGGGAGTGTGTCAGGGAGTGTGTCAGGGAGTGTGGCAGGGAGAGTGTCAGGGAGTGTGTCAGGGAGTGTGTCAGGGAGAGTGTCAGGGAGAGTGTCAAGGAGTGTGTCAGGGAGTGTGTGAGTGTGTCAGGGAGTGTGTCAGGGAGTGTGTCAGGGAGTGTGTCAGGGAGAGTGTCAGGGAGAGTGTCAGGGATTGTGTCAGGGAGTGTGTCAGGGAGTGTGTCAGGGAGAGTGTCAGGGAGTGTGTCAAGGAGAGTGTCAGGGAGTGTGTCAGGGAGTGTGGGAGTGTGTCAGGGAGAGTGTCAGGGAGTGTTTCAGGGAGTGTGTCAGGGAGGGTGTCAGGGAGTGTGTCAGGGAGAGTGTCAGGGAGTGTGTCAGGGAGTGTGTCAGGGAGAGTGTCGGGGAGAGTGTCAGGGATTGTGTCAGGGAGTGTGTCAGGGAGTGTGTCAAGGAGAGTGTCAGGGAGTGTGTCAGGGAGAATGTCAGGGAGTGTGTCAGGGAGTGTGTCAGGGAGAGTGTCAGGGAGTGTGTCAGGGAGTGTGTCAGGGAGTGTGTCAGGGAGAGTGTCAGGGAGAGTGTCAGGGATTGTGTCAGGGAGTGTGTCAGGGAGTGTGTCAGGGAGTGTGTCAGGGAGAGTGTCAGGGAGTGTGTCAGGGAGTGTGTCAGGGAGTGTGTCAGGGAGAGTGTCACGGAGTGTGTCAGGGAGTTTGTCAGGGAGTGTGTCAGGGAGAGTGTCAGGGAGTGTGTCAGGGAGTGTGTCAGGGAGTGTGTCAGGGAGTGTGTCAGGGAGAGTGTCAGGGAGAGTGTCAGGGAGTGTGTCAGGGAGTGTGTCAGGGAGAGTGTCAGGGAGTGTGTCAGGGAGTGTGGGAGTGTGTCAGGGAGAGTGTCAGGGAGTGTGTCAGGGAGTGTGTCAGGGAGGGTGTCAGGGAGTGTGTCAGGGAGAGTGTCAGGGAGTGTGTCAGGGAGTGTGTCAGGGAGTGTGTCAGGGAGTGTGTCAGGGAGAGTGTCAGGGAGAGTGTCAGGGATTGTGTCAGGGAGGGTGTCAGGGAGTGTGTCAGTGAGTGTGTCAGGGAGTGTGTCAGGGAGTGTGTCAGGGAGAGTGTCAGGGAGTGTGTCAGGGAGAGTGTCAGGGAGAGTGTCAGGGAGTGTGTCAGGGAGAGTGTCAGGGAGTGTGTCAGGGAGTGTGTCAGGGAGTGTGTCAGGGAGTGTGTCAGGGAGTGTGTCAGGGAGAGTGTCAGGGAGTGTGTCAGGGAGTGTGTCAGGGAGTGTGTCAGGGAGTGTGTCAGGGAGTGTGTCAGGGAGTGTGTCAGGGAGTGTGTCAGGGAGAGTGTCAGGGAGTGTGTCAGGGAGTGTGTCAGGGAGTGTGTCAGGTAGAGTGTCAGGGAGTGTGTCAGGGAGTGTGTCAGGGAGAGTGTCAGGGAGTGTGTCAGGGAGAGTGTCAGGGAGTGTGTCAGGGAGTGTGTCAGGGAGTGTGTCAGGGAGTGTGTCAGGGAGTGTGTCAGGGAGTGTGTCAGGGAGTGTGTCAGGGAGAGTGTCAGGGAGTGTGTCAGGGAGTGTGTCAGGGAGTGTGTCAGGGAGAGTGTCAGGGAGTGTGTCAGGGAGAGTGTCAGGGAGTGTGTCAGGGAGAGTGTCAGGGAGAGTGTCAGGGAGTGTGTCAGGGAGTGTGTCAGGGAGTGTGTCAGGGAGAGTGTCAGGGAGTGTGTCAGGGAGAGTGTCAGGGAGTGTGTCAGGGAGAGTGTCAGGGAGTGTGTCAGGGAGTGTGTCAGGGAGAGTGTCAGGGAGTGTGTCAGGGAGTGTGTCAGGGAGTGTGTCAGGGAGAGTGTCAGGGAGTGTGTCAGGGAGTGTGTCAGGGAGTGTGTCAGGGAGAGTGTCAGGGAGTGTGTCAGGGAGTGTGTCAGGGAGAGTGTCAGGGAGTGTGTCAGGGAGAGTGTCAGGGAGTGTGTCAGGGAGTGTGTCAGGGAGAGTGTCAGGGAGTGTGTCAGGGAGTGTGTCAGGGAGTGTGTCAGGGAGAGTGTCAGGGAGTGTGTCAGGGAGTGTGTCAGGGAGTGTGTCAGGGAGAGTGTCAGGGAGTGTGTCAGGGAGAGTGTCAGGGAGTGTGTCAGGGAGAGTGTCAGGGAGTGTGTCAGGGAGTGTGTCAGGGAATGTGTCAGGGAGAGTGTCAGGGAGTGTGTCAGGGAGAGTGTCAGGGAGTGTGTCAGGGAGAGTGTCAGGGAGTGTGTCAGGGAGTGTGTCAGGGAGAGTGTCAGGGAGTGTGTCAGGGAGAGTGTCAGGGAGTGTGTCAGGGAGTGTGTCAGGGAGTGTGTCAGGGAGTGTGTCAGGGAGAGTGTCAGGGAGAGTGTCAGGGAGTGTGTCAGGGAGAGTGTCAGGGAGTGTGTCAGGGAGTGTGTCAGGGAGTGTGTCAGGGAGAGTGTCAGGGAGTGTGTCAGGGAGTGTGTCAGGGAGAGTGTCAGGGAGTGTGTCAGGGAGAGTGTCAGGGAGTGTGTCAGGGAGTGTGTCAGGGAGAGTGTCAGGGAGTGTGTCAGGGAGTGTGTCAGGGAGTGTGTCAGGGAGAGTGTCAGGGAGTGTGTCAGGGAGTGTGTCAGGGAGTGTGTCAGGGAGTGTGTCAGGGAGAGTGTCAGGGAGTGTGTCAGGGAGTGTGTCAGGGAGTGTGTCAGGGAGAGTGTCAGGGAGTGTGTCAGGGAGAGTGTCAGGGAGTGTGTCAGGGAGTGTGTCAGGGAATGTGTCAGGGAGAGTGTCAGGGAGTGTGTCAGGGAGAGTGTCAGGGAGAGTGTCAGGGAGAGTGTCAGGGAGTGTGTCAGGGAGTGTGTCAGGGAGAGTGTCAGGGAGTGTGTCAGGGAGAGTGTCAGGGAGTGTGTCAGGGAGTGTGTCAGGGAGTGTGTCAGGGAGTGTGTCAGGGAGAGTGTCAGGGAGAGTGTCAGGGAGTGTGTCAGGGAGTGTGTCAGGGAGTGTGTCAGGGAGAGTGTCAGGGAGTGTGTCAGGGAGAGTGTCAGGGAGTGTGTCAGGGAGTGTGTCAGGGAGTGTGTCAGGGAGAGTGTCAGGGAGTGTGTCAGGGAGAGTGTCAGGGAGAGTGTCAGGGAGTGTGTCAGGGAGTGTGTCAGGGAGTGTGTCAGGGAGTGTGTCAGGGAGAGTGTCAGGGAGTGTGTCAGGGAGTGTGTCAGGGAGTGTGTCAGGGAGAGTGTCAGGGAGTGTGTCAGGGAGTGTGTCAGGGAGTGTGTCAGGGAGAGTGTCAGGGAGTGTGTCAGGGAGTGTGTCAGGGAGAGTGTCAGGGAGTGTGTCAGGGAGAGTGTCAGGGAGTGTGTCAGGGAGTGTGTCAGGGAGAGTGTCAGGGAGTGTGTCAGGGAGTGTGTCAGGGAGTGTGTCAGGGAGAGTGTCAGGGAGTGTGTCAGGGAGTGTGTCAGGGAGTGTGTCAGGGAGAGTGTCAGGGAGTGTGTCAGGGAGAGTGTCAGGGAGTGTGTCAGGGAGAGTGTCAGGGAGTGTGTCAGGGAGTGTGTCAGGGAATGTGTCAGGGAGAGTGTCAGGGAGTGTGTCAGGGAGAGTGTCAGGGAGTGTGTCAGGGAGAGTGTCAGGGAGTGTGTCAGGGAGTGTGTCAGGGAGAGTGTCAGGGAGTGTGTCAGGGAGAGTGTCAGGGAGTGTGTCAGGGAGTGTGTCAGGGAGTGTGTCAGGGAGTGTGTCAGGGAGTGTGTCAGGGAGAGTGTCAGGGAGAGTGTCAGGGAGTGTGTCAGGGAGAGTGTCAGGGAGTGTGTCAGGGAGTGTGTCAGGGAGTGTGTCAGGGAGAGTGTCAGGGAGTGTGTCAGGGAGAGTGTCAGGGAGTGTGTCAGGGAGAGTGTCAGGGAGTGTGTCAGGGAGTGTGTCAGGGAATGTGTCAGGGAGAGTGTCAGGGAGTGTGTCAGGGAGAGTGTCAGGGAGTGTGTCAGGGAGAGTGTCAGGGAGTGTGTCAGGGAGTGTGTCAGGGAGAGTGTCAGGGAGTGTGTCAGGGAGAGTGTCAGGGAGTGTGTCAGGGAGTGTGTCAGGGAGTGTGTCAGGGAGAGTGTCAGGGAGAGTGTCAGGGAGTGTGTCAGGGAGAGTGTCAGGGAGAGTGTCAGGGAGAGTGTCAGGGAGAGTGTCAGGGAGTGTGTCAGGGAGTGTGTCAGGGAGTGTGTCAGGGAGAGTGTCAGGGAGTGTGTCAAAAAAGTTGTGTAAATTCTGCATAAACTTTGACTGGAATGAGTGTCCCTGGTGTGATGTCACTTTCTGTATGAGTGTCCCTGGTGTGATGTCACTTCCTGTATGAGTGTCCCTGGTGTGATGTCACTTCCTGTATGAGTGTCCCTGGTGTGATGTCACTTCCTGTATGAGTGTCCCTGGTGTGATGTCACTTCCTGTATGAGTGTCCCTGGAGTGATGTCACTTCCTGTATGAGTGTCCCTGGTGTGATAACACTTCCTGTATGAGTGTCCCTGGTGTGATGTCACTTCCTGTATGAGTGTCCCTGGTGTGATGTCACTTCCTGTATGAGTGTCCCTGCTGTGATGTCACTTCCTGTATGAGTGTCCCTGGTGTGATGTCACTTCTTGTCATTTTCTACAGATTTATCTACATTTTTTTCCACAAATACCAGCTCGATTGGTGTAAAACTCTAATATTTATACGTACAACAGGTATAAACACACCAAATAAAGTAAAAATGACAAAATGGTAAAGCCCTGGCAGAGGCCCTTTAATAAACCGGGTGCAGCTGTAAACAGAACAACATGTGGCGTTTGCTGCAGGAGCAGAACACCAGGCCTGCGTGAAAGCCCTGGCTGTTACGGCTCATAAAACATGTTTGCGCGCTGCAGTTGGAGCGGGCGAGCGCTTTGGAAGTCTACCTGCCGCAGCGCCCGGGGGCCCGAGCGAGCTTCCCAACGCAGCAGCCGCTTGGCGTAAAACAACACAAAGGGCCCATTAAAAGGAGCAGCGGTTCTGGGGCTTCCACCGCGAGCCAGGAGCCGAGCTGGAGAGCGGCATGGGAAAGTGAGGAGACACCCAGCCTCCGAGCACAAGTTCTGTTCACAGCGTGTGCAGCAGAGTTTACGCGGTTCTCACAGGCTCGGGGTGATTGACAGGGCAAGGGAGGAGGAGGAGCAGCAGGAGGAGGAGCTAGTCTTTGTTACGGTGAAATGATATAACATGGAAAGAACGATCTCTCTGTTTGTCACGATCTTCTGTCTGTTTAATCATCTGTGCCACTGCAAAGCTGATCTCAAACTGCTTAATCATTGACACGTATTGATTGACGTCTGCTGGCTCCGCCTCTTCACGGTGACGTCACACTAAACCAAGCAGCAGATTTATTTAGAGTGTTCGAATTGCCTCTTATTTGAAGTTATTTGAATTAGTTACGCAACATTCTCGAACATTTGACCCGGGGTCTGGATTTGTTTAATAATTGCAAGTAACAGAGATGTGGGCGGGGACAGGGGAAGTGTTAAATCAGAATCAGAACGGGTTTATTGCCATTGTCATTGGACAGAATTCGCAAACGTAGGAACTTGTCTTGGTGATAAAACAATGAATAAAAGAGAGACAATTTAAATCTGCAATGGGATAAAAATAACAATACACTATAAGATAAAAAATGAGAATAAAACAAAAAAATGGGCGTAATATGTACAAATTAAGAGAAATGAAGAGAGAGTTAATACATAACTCATAAATGCATGACTCAAGATCACTTTTGAATATGAAAAATGAAAAAGTAAAATCCTGCGACGAGTTGGCCACTGTCCAGGATGTACCCCGCCTAAGGCCCGAAGTCACTGGGATAGGCTCCAGTCACCCGCGACCCCGAAAGGGAACAAGTGGTAGAAAATGGATGGATGGATGAAAAAGTAAAATATTGCATCCAACACGAAGCCGAGTCCCATGAATATAAATGTCTTCTTCCTCCGTCTTTGACACACACAGGGCTCTTCTCTCGTCTTTTGACACATTCTTCAGCGGTTCTGAGGAATCCTCTGTGGACATGAAATGAAAACAGTAAATATTCCGCGTCCTCTGCTGCGGCTCACGGTGCAACGTTCTGCTTTTCCAAACGCCACGCGGTCCCCGTAAACCACAGTCATGGAAACACACAAGCAAACACGTGACTTTGTTGCTATCGCGCTGAGAAACCTTGAAAAACGTGCATCACCTGAGCGAGCTTGCCTCTTCACAGACCTGACTCGCACCTGTCTGTCTCCACAGAGATGTCGTTGTTGTTCATGCGGCTGTGTGGCGCTACCGCTCGATATTGTGAACGTTCTTGTGTCTTTAACCGCACGATCGTCAGACAGAATGTTCTGGAACAGCGGCTCTCAAACGACTAGTTTCACGACAACAAACACGAAACCAACAGTGTAATAAACAGGAAAAAAATTCGATATCGTTTAATCTAAAGCTGCGACAGTTTAATTATGATGATAATAATTGATTATTGAGATTTCATTAGTTCTTAATTACCGTATTTTCTGGACTATAAGTCGCACCAGCCAAAAAATGCATAATAGAGAAGAAAAAAACACATATAAGTCACACTGGAGTATAAGTACAAGTATATAAGTATAAATATAAGTATAAGTCGGCCAAAACTATTAAAAAAGGTGCTCAGACAATTGAAAAATGACATCGAAATGCCTCAGGAACCATGTACGTTTAGAGTTTCTGATGGGGAAAAACCTCCTTTAGCTTCATTCGGGTCACATTTGGCACATCATCTCACCGTTTTCCACTTTGAGAAACGCCCGTGTTTCCTGTCCACTGAGGAAACCTTCGCCGCGGTCCTCGAATGCCCTCCGCGCGCACACGAGCCGCGTATTTCCCAGCGTTGAAGGAAACGAGCGGTTAAAGCGGTGAAACTCCCCCAGTGGCACCTTACTCCTCGCCGGGAGGTCCCACACTTGCGTTTCTGTCACTTGGCGCGGATTCGCTTCCTCTAAATAAAGCGGATCGAAAGAGTTTGTTGCCCTCCGCGTGGCGTTAATGCAGCGGCTGCGGGCGGACTGTTCCACTGGGCTCGCTGCGGAAAGCACTCTCGCAGTTGGGTGATTAAGGTGAGGCGAGCTTGCCAGGAAGTTGACATTTGCAGTTTTTTGGCCCGAGCGGCGGGCGTTTTTCAATCGCACGCACACTCCAGAACTTTTTCATCTCAAGAAACGGCTGCGATTTCCAAATGAAAGAGCGGGAACATGACTCACGGCGGGAGGAAAATGTGATTGTTTAAGTGGTGCTACTTCAAATGGTTCAAGTCATGGTTTACTGCGGCAATAACGCTGGATGCATTACGTTTATTTGCTCTTTTGGGTATAATTATTATCATTTGGGTTCAAATCGAGGCACATTACGCATGATGTGCTTTTCATTGCCTTTAAACATGCTCTTTAGCACCTTTCATGTTTGAAAACAGTACATGTAATGTATTGAAAGCACACCTTGCTTTCCATCAAGCGGGAAATACCATGAAAAAAACAATAAAAACAGCCATTAAAGCAATAGAAGCACCGATGAAATATAATACTAATACAAGCTCTTTGTCATGAACACATTTTCTACGTCAGGAATGCTGAGAATGCCGTGTTATTGACGTAAACACAGCAAACCTCTGTATTTCTGCATTTGACGCCACAATCTGCTCACGTTCTTGAAACGGAGTGATTTCTGAGGCGCAAAGCGAGACGACGACGTAAACAGGAAGTGTGAATGAAGTTAAACACAACTTTGTTTTTGACGATGGGACCACAATATAACAATGTCAAAAGCTCAAAAAACTACATTTAGCGTAGTATGTGCGTCTTTTAGGTATTTGGCCAGCATCAAATGAGTTAAATATGTCCATTTTCGTCAAAGTCAAAAGGACAAACGTCTCCTGCACTGATTCTGACGAAGCTGGTTAAAGATCTCAGTTCTCATTGTGTCACGAATTTAATGGCCCGCCTGCATTCTCCGGCCCAATCGAGTCGAAAACCCCGTCCCAACCACCAAAGCAGACTGATATTACAGCTGGACACTCCTGACCAAGAGTCTGGCTCCTCCCCTGGCTCCTCCCCCGGCTCCTCCCCCGGCTCTGCACCGTGCTGGTCAGCTAAAGCTCCTGACAGGCTTTCTCATTGGCATTGGATACGGGTAAAGACAGATTTGTTGCACCGCTGGCCCCTTTTTGAAGAAGGATCGGCAGCACTGGAACGTGTCGGTGCGTTTTATTTAATGAAATACGCCACATTTAATTAAAGGCTTTTGTTAACTTCAACCCATCGACGCACCTTGGTTTTTCTTCATCTGCCACTTGCACATCATTAGCAGACGAACTGTTGTATTTTTACCACGACAAAAGGCAAACTTTGAGGCGTGTTTGAAGGTTTACATCACGACACTGATGAGCTCATTTTGTATTGTAGACGCTATTATGGCAATCCATCATGTGCTAAAAGCTTCTGTAAATGCGTCGGTGGAGATTCAAGTCTCGCGAAAAGAGTGAAGGAAACGTACAACAAACCACGAATGTGCAGAAATATCTCTTCGTACCCTTATCGTACACTGCGACTGCAGTACATCGCTTATTCTGCTCCTTTCACCACTCGACATTTCAATCTGTTCAACTCTCCCGCCTCTGCTCGCGCTGATAGATTAGAAAAACCTTCCAGAATCGTTACCTACCGGGTTGTACTCGCGGTGAACGAGCCGAGTTGCGCGAAATCCATTTGATTGAAAGCTACAGGAGGCGGGGACTTTGCGGCTGTAGGAGGCTGGGACTTTGCGGCTGTAGGAGGCCGGCACGTTGCGGCTGTAGGAGGCCGGCACGTTGCGGCTGTAGGAGGCGGGCACGTTGCGGCTGTAGGAGGCGGGCACGTTGCGGCTGTAGGAGGCGGGGACTTTGCAGCTGTTGGAGGCGGGGACCTTGAGGCTGTAGGAGGCGGGCACGTTGCGGCTGTAGGAGGCGGGCACGTTGCGGCTGTAGGAGGCGGAGACTTTGCAGCTGTTGGAGGCGGGCACGTTGCGGCTGTAGGAGGCGGGCACGTTGCGGCTGTAGGAGGCGGGCACGTTGCGGCTGTAGGAGGCGGGCACGTTGCGGCTGTAGGAGGCGGGCACGTTGCAGCTGTAGGAGGCGGGGACTTTGCAGCTGTAGGAGGCGGGCATGTTGCGGCTGTAGGAGGCGGGGACTTTGCAGCTGTTGGAGGCGGGCACGTTGCGGCTGTAGGAGGCGGGCACGTTGCGGCTGTAGGAGGCGGGCACGTTGCGGCTGTAGGAGGCGGGCACGTTGCGGCTGTAGGAGGCGGGCACGTTGCGGCTGTAGGAGGCGGGCACGTTGCGGCTGTAGGAGGTGGGGACCTTGCTGCTGTAGGAGGCGGGGACCTTGAGGCTGTAGGAGGCGGGGACCTTGAGGCTGTAGGAGGCGGGCACGTTGCTGCTGTAGGAGGCGGGGACCTTGCTGCTGTAGGAGGCGGGCACGTTGCTGCTGTAGGAGGCGGGGACCTTGCTGCTGTAGGAGGCGGGCACGTTGCGGCTGTAGGAGGCGGGCACGTTGCGGCTGTAGGAGGCGGGCACGTTGCGGCTGTAGGAGGCGGGGACTTTGCAGCTGTAGGAGGCGGGGACCTTGTGGCTGTAGGAGGCGGGCACGTTGCGGCTGTAGGAGGCGGGGACCTTGCTGCTGTAGGAGGCGGGCACGTTGCGGCTGTAGGAGGCGGGCACGTTGCGGCTGTAGGAGGCGGGCACGTTGCGGCTGTAGGAGGCGGGGACTTTGCAGCTGTAGGAGGCGGGGACCTTGTGGCTGTAGGAGGCGGGGACCTTGCTGCTGTAGGAGGTGGGGACCTTGCTGCTGTAGGAGGCGGGGACCTTGAGGCTGTAGGAGGCGGGGACCTTGAGGCTGTAGGAGGCGGGCACGTTGCGGCTGTAGGAGGCGGGCACGTTGCTGCTGTAGGAGGCGGGGACCTTGCTGCTGTAGGAGGCGGGCACGTTGCTGCTGTAGGAGGCGGGGACCTTGCTGCTGTAGGAGGCGGGCACGTTGCTGCTGTAGGAGGCGGGGACCTTGCTGCTGTAGGAGGCGGGCACGTTGCTGCTGTAGGAGGCGGGGACCTTGCTGCTGTAGGAGGCGGGCACGTTGCTGCTGTAGGAGGCGGGGACCTTGCTGCTGTAGGAGGCGGGCACGTTGCGGCTGTAGGAGGCGGGGGCACGTTGCGGCTGTAGGAGGCGGGGACTTTGCAGCTGTAGGAGGCGGGGACCTTGTGGCTGTAGGAGGCGGGCACGTTGCGGCTGTAGGAGGCGGGGACCTTGCTGCTGTAGGAGGTGGGGACCTTGCTGCTGTAGGAGGCGGGGACCTTGAGGCTGTAGGAGGCGGGGACCTTGAGGCTGTAGGAGGCGGGCACGTTGCGGCTGTAGGAGGCGGGCACGTTGCTGCTGTAGGAGGCGGGGACCTTGCTGCTGTAGGAGGCGGGCACGTTGCTGCTGTAGGAGGCGGGGACCTTGCTGCTGTAGGAGGCGGGCACGTTGCTGCTGTAGGAGGCGGGCACGTTGCTGCTGTAGGAGGCGGGGACCTTGCTGCTGTAGGAGGCGGGCACGTTGCTGCTGTAGGAGGCGGGGACCTTGCTGCTGTAGGAGGCGGGCACGTTGCGGCTGTAGGAGGCGGGGGCACGTTGCGGCTGTAGGAGGCGGGGACTTTGCAGCTGTAGGAGGCGGGGACCTTGTGGCTGTAGGAGGCGGGCACGTTGCGGCTGTAGGAGGCGGGGACCTTGCTGCTGTAGGAGGTGGGGACCTTGCTGCTGTAGGAGGCGGGGACCTTGAGGCTGTAGGAGGCGGGGACCTTGAGGCTGTAGGAGGCGGGCACGTTGCTGCTGTAGGAGGCGGGGACCTTGCTGCTGTAGGAGGCGGGCACGTTGCTGCTGTAGGAGGCGGGCACGTTGCTGCTGTAGGAGGCGGGCACGTTGCTGCTGTAGGAGGCGGGCACGTTGCTGCTGTAGGAGGCGGGCACGTTGCGGCTGTAGCATCTGGAGCTACGAACACGAGCCTCTTCTCCCCATCCTCAAAAAAGACCGCGCATTTCACGGCCGAAAGACGCAACAGTCGCTCTGTTCGGTTGCACTTCTCATTTTCCTTTTGCGCCGCGCAGACATCCGTTCGCCAAACGCAACACATCGCGGCGAATGAGTCACGGTCAGAAAAGGTCGTGGCGGGCGTTCGAGTCGAATAATACCTCCTTTTTTCCACCGCGGGGCTAACTTTACACCGCTGCGGTCGATCTCCGCCCGTCCTGCGCTTCAGCCATTTCAGCTAATGTCCCGGACCGCTGCGCCGCCCGCTGTGGGCACGGGACATGTTTGCGTTGGACGGTGCCACCCGAGCGGAGCGGTGAAATATGGGCCGTGGAGCAGGAATTATGAGCGCGGTTGTTTTAACGAGGGGTTGAAGTGGTCGGAGGGAGGAAAGGTCAGACAGGAGTTATTTACTCGCCAGATTTTCCAATATTTGAGTTTGTGAGAAGCGCGATGCGACGTTTATGGCAGAGTTTTGGGCATTTGTTTGTCCTCAGTGGAAATGAGTGACAAAGTCGCTCAAAGCAAAGCATTTCAGGCGGTGTTTCTAAAGAGAAATGGGCGGCATTCGCTGGTATGTTTCACTTTATTGTTTCACGGAGTGTTGTAAATTCAAGTCGCGCTGTGTCACTCTTCTGCTTCGGTCATTTCTGGTTCACGAAAGTCTCGTTTTCTGCCTCAAGCTCGATCATTTGGCCGGTCGCATTATAGATAAAGAAATAAATCATACTTACATTTTTGTCCAAGCGAAGAAGCTGTTTGTTGAATCTACAGATTATTACGCAAATTCAACGTTTCATCACATAAAATGAATGGTGTGAATAATTAAAGTACACAACATGTTTATTTCATGATATAAGTGTCATTTGTCTGCTCTCCTCAACAGTGATGTGTAAAAGTTTAGTGTCAGAAGAGCAACGTCAGCAGTTTAGTCATTATCTCAAATAAAATAGCAACATTTTCACACTCCCAACGACGACTTTTAACGAGGCTTAAAGTGACTAATTTTGACTTTATTTGGTTTATTTATACCTGTTGTATACCTCTTTAAACATTAATTCAACAAAATAAAGTCGATTTCATATATTTTTATTTGTCAAATAGAATAAATCAGATGGGTTTTGGCCCAGTGTTTGCTGGGTAATTTCTTAAAAAAATTACCTAAAAACTTCAACCTAAAAAATTTGCTATTCTGAGATATTTTTTTTTATAATTTTTGGCAAAATTCTAAATATATTAACTGCATTTGAGTTCAGTGAGTGGTCCGGCCTGTAGGGGGCGCTCTAACCTAAATCTCGTTGATGCTTTGGCCTGAACCCTCTTGATTATTCATCACTTGCACTTACCACCGGCCACAGGAAAAGAAACTGGCTCTGGAGTGCCTGAAATCTTGGCCGGACGTTGCGTTGCTAAGTCATCGATTTGCACCAGCGTCGAATTCTGCGTCAGCTCCTTCTAATCCTTTTGCCTCTGGGACGTGACATCTGCTCGTCTCCGTGGTGATGTTATTGCTTTGAATCCTCCACGAAACGGCAATAAACGCGAAGGTCGCCCCTGGTTTGTGTCTCAAACAGCGCGGCGTCGCATTGTTGTAAATGTAGTGCGTATAAAACACTGAAATGTAAATACACATGTACTTAACCTCTTTTTATTCCCACCGCCCTGTCCTGTCCCGTTCACTGTCCCGTTCACTGTCCCGTTCACTGTCCCGTTCACTGTCCCGTTCACTGTCCCGTTCACTGCAGAGTAAACGGGACCGCCCTGTCCTGTCCCGTTCACTGTCCCGTTCACTGTCCCGTTTACTTTGCAGAGTAAACAGGACCGCCCTGTCCTATCCCGTTCACTGTCCCGTTCACTGCAGAGTAAACGGGACCGCCCTGTCCTGTCCCGTTCACTGTCCCGTTCACTGCAGAGTAAACGGGACCGCCCTGTCCTGTCCCGTTCACTGTCCCGTTCACTGCAGAGTAAACGGGACCGCCCTGTCCTGTCCCGTTCACTGCAGAGTAAACGGGACCGCCCTGTCCTGTCCCGTTCACTGCAGAGTAAACGGGACCGCCCTGTCCTGTCCCGTTCACTGTCCCGTTCACTGCAGAGTAAACGGGACCGCCCTGTCCTGTCCCGTTCACTGCAGAGCGCCGCGGCTCACATTTCCTCACTTTAGGATGTAACACAAGTCGACCATGAATCAAACTACAAACACTCGCAGACGGCTCGTGAAGGAGGCTGTAAAGAGAAGGTGGTCGGATTCCTCTCTGCTGGTGTCGGTCGCTGGTGTCGGTCTTTGGGGTCTGCTGCTGGGGTCTATTGCTGGTGTCGGTCTTTGGGGTCGGTTTCTGGGGTCTGTTGCTGGGATGGGTCTTGGGGTCTATCGCTGGTGTCGGTCTTTGGGGTCGGTCTTTGGGGTCGGTCACTGGTGTCGGTTGCTGGGGTCTGTCGCTGGTGTCGGTGGCTGGGGTCTGTCGGTGGTGACGATCGCTGGTGTCGGTCTTTGGGGTCAGTTGCTGGGTCTGTCGCTGGTGTCGGTCTTTGGGGTCTGTCGCTGGTGTCGGTGGCTGGGGTCTGTCGCTGGTGTCGGTCTTTGGGGTCTGTCGCTGGTGTCGGTGGCTGGGGTCTGTCGCTGGTGTCGGTGGCTGGGGTCGGTCTTGGAGTCTGTCGATGGTGTCGGTCTTTGGGGTCGGTTGCTGGGGTCTGTTGTTGGGGTCTGTCGCTGGTGTCGGTCTTTGGGGTCTGTTGTTGGGGTTGGTGATTACCAGCGCAAAATAGCATTCCGTTCCACTTGTCAAGCTGCAAAACGTAGGCGCTAACTTCGCTCTATCGTCATGCGCAAACACGGTCTGCGTAGTTTTGCATCTACAACCTGCAATAGGCGAAGCGGATTACGACCGATGAAAATAAAACGGTGGACCCTTTGAAATGAATATTCTTCTTCTTCTCCTCCCGACGGCCGTCGCTCGCGGCAATAAACTCGACTCGATTGAAACCGGAGTCGTGGGACATTTACGATATTGCGACGGCAGAAGTGGCACAAGCACAAAGAGTATTTTAGAAAGCGTTCCTAAGCAGCCGCGTAAATTAACTTTGATTTGAGTAATAAAGAAAGCCTTGTGTTGTTGTTTTTTCGCCCGGGCGACATCTTGACTCGTTGCCCTCGGTGCGGTTCGATTGTGATGTCGGACGCATATTTGTGGATTGCTTAAGCGTGAGGAAACCCAGACCGCGACACGCCCTCAGTTCGGACGCGCTCGAACGCACAACGCAACTATTGGTCACCGTCAATAGTGGGAATTATGTCATCGGAATCTGACGGGCGATGTCGCGTTGGGCGGAATCGGACTACGGCTTCGCGTTGGGCTCAAAATCTGCTCCAGACGTTTGCGATCGACGTTCCGATCTTTCCACATTTTGGGCCATAGCTGTTTATTGTCTATTGCACAATACGTTATCAACCAAAATAAAGGTTTTCAGGCTTTTTTGTTTTGTTTTTGTATTCGTGATGAAATTGTTTGACCTTTTGGACGTTTTGATGTAATGTCGCCGCTGTTTTTGCCATAAAAGGTCTTCCCGTACGTGTTTTAGAGTCTGATTAGTCCAGATAACGATTAAGATGATAAAAAAACAACGATACAGGCGTTTTTAATCGCTCATTTACGGCAGAGGCATTTACGGCAGAGTCATGGCAAAGCAGTGACGTCTTTGTTGAGCCAATCCAATGTTCGGCGGAATCCAACGTTCTGTATTCATAAAAGTGAAAATGGTGCAGCGCTAATGACGTTTGCGAATAAATGACTCGGGCAGATGTGAAAAAGGCAAACGCAAGGGAATTGTGTAATAAAACGCAAGTCATCCGTGGATAATGTTCAGAAATGTGCAGCAGTTCAAACTGAGCGCTCGTCGTGCGCGAAGTGGAGAGAACGTGAGCGGTTCTGAAATGAGACGAGCGAGGGAGGCGAGACAGAAGGAGGTCGACGGTCCGGGAGGCGAGACAGAAGGAGGTCAGCTGTCAAGGAGGTGAGACAGAAGGAGGTCGGCTGTCAAGGAGGCGAGACAGAAGGAGGTTGGCGGTCAGGGAGGCGAGAAAGAAGGAGGTCGGCGGTCAGGGAGGCGAGAGAGAAGGAGGTCGGCGGTCAGGGAGGCGAGAGAGAAGAAGGTCGGCGGTCAGGGAGGCGAGTAAGAAAGAGGTCGACGGTCAAGGAGGGGAGACAGAAGGAGGTCGGCGGTCAAGGAGGCGAGAAAGAAGGAGGTCGGCGGTCAGGGAGGCGAGAGAGAAGGAGGTCGGCGGTCAGGGAGGCGAGAGAGAAGGAGGTCGGCGGTCAGGGAGGCAAGTAAGAAAGAGGTCGGCGGTCAAGGAGGCGAGACAGAAGGAGGTCGGCGGTCAGGCAGGCGAGACAGAAGGAGGTCGGCGGTCAGGGAGGCGAGACAGAGGGAGGTCGGAGCTCGGGGAGGCGAGACAGAGGGAGGTCGGAGCTCAGGGAGGCGAGACAGAGGGAGGTCGGTCGCGGTGGTCAGGGAAGCGAGACAGAAGGAGGTCGGCGGTCAGGGAGACGAGACAGAGGGAGGTCGGAGCTCAGGGAGGCGAGACAGAGGGAGGTCGGTCGCGGCGGTCAGGGAAGCGAGACAGAAGGAGGTCGGCGGTCAGGGAGACGAGACAGAGGGAGGTCGGAGCTCGTGGGGCGAGACAGAAAGAGGTCGGAGCTCGGGGAGGTGAGACAGAGGGAGGTCGGAGCTCAGGGAGGCGAGACAGAGGGAGGTCGGTCGCGGCGGTCAGGGAGGCGAGACAGAGGGAGGTCGGTCGCGGCGGTCAGGGAGACGAGACAGAGGGAGGTCGGAGCTCAGGGAGGCGAGACAGAGGGAGGTCGGTCGCGGCGGTCAGGGAAGCGAGACAGAAGGAGGTCGGCGGTCAGGGAGACGAGACAGAGGGAGGTCGGAGCTCGGGGGCGAGACAGAAAGAGGTCGGAGCTCGGGGAGGTGAGACAGAGGGAGGTCGGCGGTCAGGGAGGCGAGACAGAAGGAGGTCGGAGCTCGGGGGGGCGAGACAGAGGGAGGTCGGAGCTCGGGGAGGTGAGACAGAGGGAGGTCGGCGGTCAGGGAGGCGAGACAGAAGGAGGTCGGCGGTCAGGGAGACGAGACAGAGGGAGGGTGGCGGTCAGGGAGGCGAGACAGAGGGAGGTCGGCGGTCAGGGAGGCGAGACAGAGGGAGGTCGGCGGTCAGGGAGGCGAGACAGAAGGAGGTCGAAGCTCGGGGAGGCGAGACGTCGCGAGCCCGGAAAGGGTTGTCGGTCGTTTCTGTCGGTGGGTTTTCGGAATGTTTGATCGATTGAAAGGCTGAAAGTCGACAGAAATGTGGCCTTTTTTAAAACGCAACAAGGGTCTTTAAGTGCAAGAGGAGTTTGTAAAGTGTGAGGAGAGAAACATCAGAATATGTGCACATTCTATCGACTTCAATGGGACAGAAAATGAAAAAAGAACTTGTGTCGGTTTAGATGTTCAGCACGTGTGCGGACGAGTAATATCAAGATCTACCTTCAAACGCTCACTCCTTCCTCACTCCTTCCCTCACTCCTTCCCTCCCTCACTCCTTCCCTCCTTCCCTCACATGTTATAGTGCAGGTCAGAGAACCACAGCTGCAGGTCTCTTTCTTTCTCTCCCTCCCCATCTCCCTCTCTCTCTCTCTCTCTCTCTCTCTCTCTCCCTCCCTCCTTCCCTCCTTCTCTCCCTCCCTCCCTCACATGTTATAGTGCAGGTCACAGCTGGTGAAGATGAAAGTTGCTCAGTCATGGCTCTTTGGACAGAATTATGAGCGCTTCAGACCCAAACCTGTTACTGTGGCGACAGGACGCACTGCAGGTCACGCCCACGACTGCCCTTTGTCCCGCTGATCTCCAAAGCACTGGACAAGATCGTGTTAAAGAAAAGTTAGGAAGTCAAAATGTACCCGCGGATTCACTGAAATAATCTGACGTGGTACGATTCTTAGGAAAAGCAAGGCAAACACCATTTATTTCTGTATCTGCCGTAATCTCGCTGCAGCTGCGAGTCTGAGCCTGGACCTTCTTCGATTTAAAGTCTTTTGTCTCCGCCTACGCACAAACACGCACAAGCAAGTCACGCGGCCCGTCTTCTGCGCGGGATAGGTCGCACCTCCTCGCTTGGCGGCGGAGTATCGCGTTTCTCGGTCGGGCGCTTGGAGCGGCGTGATCGGATTCCAGACGCACGGACGGGCGAAAGCGATGACAAAGCGCGTGTCGGTGCGGAGAAAGGCTGCGTGGACTCTGCGGCGTTCAGGCGGCGGAGGCGGACGGCTCGGAGGCGAACAGACAATCAAAAAGATTTAAATACAATCGAGCGTTTAAACTGGTTCACTTACACACTTCGAGCTATGTCTCCTCCTGCCCTCCACGAAAGACTTCCACTTTTCTTTACGACGTCACGCTTGGACGACGGCCTTCCTTTCCTAAACTTAAAACACGCACAGTAGGACGAGCTTTCAGCGAGGTTCTCCAGTCCTGAGCGAGGTTCGGTCTTAAGATCTGGACATGGCGCTGCAGTATACCACTGCTACTGACAGGTGTTTGTTTGTTTTTAAAGCTAAAATAAGTCACATTTACCTCGTTTCACGTCTCTGAAAGTCTGTGACTGTTTAAGCCAGAGCCATTCATCTTAATTGTCCTGAGGGCCAGATTTCATAGCATCGGGTTTAAACTAGTACTAACCCAGACTCAAACCAGAAAACCAGAAAAAATATATATATAATTTGGGGGATGGATCACGGGCCATATCAGATCGTTTGGTGGGCCTGATCTGGCCCCCGGGCCTTAAGTTGCCCTGGTTCAAGCTGTATTTTTGGGACATTTGAAGTGTCCGTCGTTGCCCCCTTCTGTCTCTGGGTGGAAAACCAGCCTTGCAACAAGCCAACTCTCCTGAGAAACCCTGACTCCTTCTTTTATGTTTTGCAATGTGAAATGTTTTTGAGTGATTAGACTCTTATTATGACAAAGAAAGAGAGAGAGAAAATGTGGAGGAAAAAAACCTGTGTTGTCACAAAGGAGCCTCAGGTGAAGCTCTTTCACCAAACTTGGATTCATCGAGCACTTTTTTGTGACCCAAAGCCCTTTACATCATCCGTCACTCCAGAATCGATGATGGTATAAGCTTCTTCTGTTGCCACGGCGGCCCTGAGGCAGTCTCACGTATCCACTCCACTGGCCCCTCAGACCACCACCTAAAACGCACTTACGCACCACACTAATACATACACGAGGTCGGTGAAGCGTCTTGCCTTAGGACACATCGACACTGGAGCCAGAAATGGAGTCCTCAATGCAACTTTTGTTCCCTCGCCATCGAAAATACACAATTCTTCATCAGTTTGACAGATTAAATTCAAATCTGTCTGTCAAACCCTTTTGCTTGAAGTTTTCCTAAGTCCCGCCCGGCCCCGCGCACGCTTCCTCTTCGACATCGTAAATAAAGTTAAACGAAGCGGGTTGACCGTTTGGCGAAACGTTTAGACGTCTTGCATCGAGCGTTCAAACGTCTCTTTGAAGTTCACCTCGCACACATCGCCCCCCGACGCCGACCGCATCCATCACCCTGACGGATCGCTTCCTCCGTAAGGCGGCGTTTTGGAGGCGGCTCGCGCAGCGGAGCGGCGGTGTCGAGCCGGGGGAGTGTTCAGCACCTGTTTGGAGGAGCGCCACGTCCACCGGCTCGACTCAGGAACCTTCCACCGCTAAAGCTTTCACACTTATACGAGAAGCTAACGCGGCATTCTGAAGGACACGCCGTCATTACACTGTAAACTGACACGCTGTCAGGATGAGGAGGGCTTTACCTGTTGTTGTTGATGTTTTAGTTTTTTAGTTTAGTCTTTATTCGTCAGGGACCGTGTGCAAAATCATTCACCTTCAAGAGAAAAGATGCACCAGATTTAGATTTAGCTACGGCTACTTTCAATCTACAGCAGGCGAATACACAACAACCGTGATAAAAGTACATGTCATCACAATTACAGCACGTTACATTTCATTAGTATAAAACAAATCCATTTCTAAAAGTTCAGATGGATAAAAAATAGAGATAAGATCTAACTCGGCTGATGTCGGCGCCGTTGATGACCGACGATTCCCTTTTTTGGGTTTCGGGTGAAGTTATGAATATCTACAGACAATTTCTAACCATCTGGATGATACTTCCGCCGTCTGAGAGTTGAAAAGGAAAAGGCCGATCGTGCGAAGGCCGAGGATCTTTTCGGACCAGTCTCGTTTCTGTCGATCGAGTCGTTTGTTCAGAGCGAAGTTGGACATATTTTTTCAAGGAGGTGGAGCAGCATTATTAAAGGTTTTGAATAGAGTTCTTCGATTTGAAAATGAAATAAAATGGTCAAAACTGAGCATTTTGTATTTGCTGAGGATGTTGCAATGGAAATGAAAAAAAAATCATTTTTTTTGTCAGTTACTTTTAACGCTCGGTTATCGAGATCTGAGAGTTTCATTGTGCTGAGCTTTTTGTTGTGGTGTGATGAAAGATGTTTGTTGATTTGGGGTGGAACAATGACCAAAATACGATTGTCAAGTCTCATGAATCTCAGAATATCGGTCACGATATCGAATTAAATGTTTGAATCCAGTCACAGCTGAAAAAAACATCTACTAAGCTTTATACATCTTAATTATTTGGAATATGACAGTAATGATTTACACTTGAGAGAGACATTTTAAAAGGAAAAAATATGTATACAATTCTGTTTGCTTCCCCAAAATATCACAATTGTACCATGAAATGAATATTGTACCGTGAAATTTGTAAATCATTGGATCTTTCGTGATATTTGGCATTTTCATGGGAGAAATGTGCAAAACTGTGATCACAGTTATTGTCAATAAAACTTTGTTGTTACACATTTGTCCTGAGAGTTGTTACTCACCTCAAACCACTATAAAGTCCTTTTGTTGAGCTGTACTAGGACCACTGTTTGATGTAGACTTTTGATTTAGTCGTGTTGTTTTCCTGATCTATTCCAGGTTTAGTCCTAGTTTTAGTCCCAATTTGTGGTTTGTAGGAAAACAATCAAACGAAGGAAGGTCAAAAAGATTGCGGAACGACAAAAATCACATGCTACGAATCTTGAGACTATTATGAAGACGTTTGCGATTTCCTTGTGGTCCAGGGGTAAAGCTGTCGCCCACGCAGCTTGTTAGTCCCCACTGCTGCTTTACAAAGTCAGAGCACTGTCTCCCTTAGCGCTCGCTGACCTCTGACCTCTGAGCTCGAGCCCTAAACCCAGCTGGGACGGCCCGGTTCCTGTGTGCACTGGTCCCTCATCAAAATAAAGACATTTCTCACAAGACGGACCAGAAGAGGACGATGTGATTGTGAAAATGTAGAGGAGGAAACATGGGAAAGAGCGAATGAACCAGCGACCTCGAGATTTGCCCAGACAATCTTCCCACAAGTTTACTCCCTGGAAAAAGAGGTTTCGATCTCAATTGTTTTTTACCTGGTTAAATACAGGTAAATACATTAATTCATTCATTTTAAATACATAAATAAATAAGTTATGAATATTTTTTTTAAAAGTATATACACTTTCTTTAAAATAAATACATAAAATACATAAATAAATACATAAAATACATAAATACATCAAAATAAATACATAAAAATCAATTTTATTTTATTTGACAAGCTTTTGTGATTTCTAAATATAAACAAGTTTTACACCATGAAGCGTTTGTGAAGAAGCGTCGAGAAATATGTTGAAATTACAGGAATATAGCAGCGTTCTAAAACTCACACTATGGAGACTTTACATCTGATAGTGTGTCACAGTTTACAACAAACACATGTTTCTGTCACTTTAAACATTATATTTAAACAAAAGGCGCTGGTTCACTTTTCCAATAAGCATTTCGGTGACATTAGGGGAGTTTTGTCCGAGTGTTGTTGTTAGATAAGACTTTCCCGGTTAAATAAAGCTCAATAAATAAAAGGAGTAATAGAATTTTGAAGTGCGTTGTCATGATTTACATTCAGAAAGTAAAATCATAAAAACCTACAGCCTTTGCTGATCTGGTTAAATATTGTCTCATCAGCGCTGTTCCCTGGCGTGGGCAGTTTGAAAGATGTGGCAGATCCATTGGACTGACCACGTTCCGATACAACACCGATACTAACCGATAACCCATCCTTCTGTTAGACTAGTGGCTGTGTTTCGTCCTGCGCTCTGTCTGCCTCATGTCTGTGGCGTACGGGGAAAGCGGAGCGTGTTAATCTGGGCGGCGGTGGCCTTGAGGTGCGGCCCGGGGCGACGCCGCGTGGGCCGCTGGGGTTTGGACCGGGACGGATCGGGTTGTTGTGGTGAAACGCGACATGAAGTGCTCAGATGCAGAGGCGGGGCGGCGGCGGCCATGTCGGTGTGGTACACAACCGACCGCAGCCCTGAAGAGCGGCCGGAGCTTTGATATCGGATAACTCGTGTAACAGAGACGTTTGGATGACAAATTGTACTTCTTGGTTGTATAAATGGCCCGGGAACCCGAAGGTTAGTGGTCAAGACCCACCTCTGACCAGTGTGTGCTGCTGTTGTGTGACCAGTGTGTGCTGCTGTTGTGTGACCAGTGTGTGCTGCTGTTGTGTGACCAGTGTGTGCTGCTGTTGTTGTGTGACCAGTGTGTGCTGTTGTTGTGCGACCAGTGTGTGCTGCTGTTGTTGTGTGACCAGTGTGTGCTGTTGTTGTGCGACCAGTGTGTTCTGTTGTTGTGTGACCAGTGTGTGCTGTTGTTGTGTGACCAGTGTGTGCTGCTGTTGTTGTGTGACCAGTGTGTGCTGTTGTTGTGTGACCGGTGTGTGCTGTTGTTGTATGACCAGTGTGTTCTGTTGTTGTGTGACCAGTGTGTGCTGTTGTTGTGCGACCGGTGTGTGCTGTTGTTGTGCGACCAGTGTGTGCTGTTGTTGTGTGACCAGTATGTGCTGCTGTTGTTGTTTGACCAGTGTGTGCTGCTGTTGTTGTGTGACCAGTGTGTGCTGTTGTTGTGTAACCAGCTGTTGTTGTGTGACCAGTGTGTGCTGCTGTTGTGTGACCAGTGTGTGCTGTTGTTGTGTGACCAGTGTGTGCTGCTGTTGTGTGACCAGTGTGTGCTGCTGTTGTGTGACCAGTGTGCGCTGCTGTTGTGTGACCAGTGTGTGCTACTGTTGTTGTGTGACCAGTGTGTGCTGTTGTTGTGTGACCAGTGTGTGCTGTTGTTGTGTGACCAGTGTGTGCTGCTTTTGTGTGACCAGTGTGTGCTGCTGTTGTGTGACCAGTGTGTGCTGTTGTTGTGTGACCAGTGTGCGCTGCTGTTGTGTGACCAGTGTGTGCTACTGTTGTTGTGTGACCAGTGTGTGCTGTTGTTGTGTGACCAGTGTGCGCTGCTGTTGTGTGACCAGTGTGTGCTACTGTTGTTGTGTGACCAGTGTGTGCTGTTGTTGTGTGACCAGTGTGTGCTGCTTTTGTGTGACCAGTGTGCGCTGCTGTTGTGTGACCCGTGTGTGCTGCTGTTGTGTGACCAGTGTGCGCTGCTGTTGTGTGACCAGTGTGTGCTGCTGTGTCTTTGAATGTGTGCCATTGTGGTTACAGAAGTTGCAATGGTATAGAACGTCAGAACATATTTGTATATACAGACTGTATTTAGTGTATTTGCATATTTTTATGTATTCCTACTTCATAATACACTGTTGAATTAAATGTACTGCGCAATGAAATATGTCAGTAACGCTCTAATAAGTCAGTAACACCAATAAGTCAGTAATACTCTAATACAGGGGTGCCCACACATTTTCTGCTCACAAGCTACTTTTATATTCGACAAAGCCTGAAGATCTACCTGTAGATCTAAATTATTGTATAACTTTGTATTATTTTTATTGTCAGTATTAAACAGGTTTTTATTTTTGTTTATTTTTGGGTTTCGGCGCTTTTCGGCGCTTCGGTGGGATTGACCCTCACTGCCTCTGAGATCGACCGGTAGATCGAGATCGACGTATTGGGCACCCCTGCTCTAATAAGTCAGTAACACTCCAATAAGTCAGTAACACATGGTGATATTTCTGCCTAAACACCCATGTGTCTTGTGAAAAATGCAAACACACATTTTCTTTACACTTAAATGATCAGACACAGGTTTTCCTCTGACAAATCAATACAAGGTTTGTCCCACTTCTTCCCTCTGTCCACACTTCTAATGACCGCTTTGGGTGAGTTAGCATCACGGCTATTCTAGTACCGCAACTCTCTCTCTCTCGCTTGGATAGAAAGTGATCACATGACCCTGTTTAAGCAATGACAAGTCAGGACCCAACACGGACCCGGCCTCATGCGTTTGCTCTCGTCCACAGTCGCACTTCGCAGAGGCCGAGAAGATGAGTTTCAGGAGGAAAAGCGGCTCGTTTCAGCCGAGGGGGAAACTGTTGTCGCCGTGCACGTTTCGCCAACAGCGAGAGTCACTTATCTGCGAGTCATGTGTAATCAGTGACAACGGGGGAAAGAGCTGAAAACCGCCCCGCAGAACTTGACAAAAGACACATCCGATCCACAATCATTCTCCTAATTAAGAGGGCATGTTGCCTCTTCCACCGACTGCTCCACAATGCGCTGAATGTCGTCTGTTTGCGGCTCTCATTTCCTGCTCGGCGCAAATGGAGAAAGATGGAGGATCTCGGAATGGAATTGAACTGAAAGGAAGTGCGATCAGCGCCGCAGATAGAGCCCGAGATATTGTGCAGAGTCGCGCAAACGATACACAAGATATCGTTTATTAATGCGGCGGCGGAGCACATCCACCTGCCGCGGCATAAAGGACAGAGTCATTTGAATTGATAGAAAATGCGATGCAATTTTGTGAATGTCTGATGACACGGACTGAACAATGACTGGAGGATTTACGGTTCTGCTCCTGCTCTGGCCAGTGCTGACTCATATTCATTACTTACCGTGATCTTATCGTTATTGGTGGTCGTTGACAGCCTCGACGCAACATTAGTTTGTAAAATACTTCTGTATTGCTATAAAAGGAATACAAGGGGGGTAAAAAAAACATATTATATTATACTATGAAACGTTTCTAGTCATTTTTCATGACTATCTAAGAGCAAAGAGGCTGCAACATACGCCGACGTACTCAAAAAGGCAACGGCAACAAATAAATCACGAGTGAAACCTGTCAATTTGTGGTGTTTACAGCATTTATGTACGAAACATCGAAAAGTCCATGCGCGTTTCTGTGTGAATTAGGTCCACAGTCTCTCCTGAAGAAGTTGGCTCTAAATCGTCTTTAGGACAGCTTCGGTTCTATAGTTAAAACCGTTAAAATGTGCTTACCGTATCATCGAAGTAAACTAAAGCTTTGATTGCGACCTACCCGGGCTAGAAGGGTTTAAAAGTGTGCATTGAAACCTCAGTTTAAAGTATTTGCGTTAAATAATGACGCTTAAATTAAGAGTATCATCTTTGCACCCGCTTGAAACCCTCAGTCAGTTTTGGTCTAGACTCGGGCCTAGATCTATCAATCCTTCACTACATGGTGCATCCTTACTCTCCCCGAGAAACTTGCATTATTTACTGTGCACCCGGTCGCCTCTCCACAGCTCCGACCTGTAACTTGGCCTGGTGACAAACAGGTCTCCAGAGACTGCACGAGCGTAGCGCGCCGTTTGCAGTTCAAACCGACGCTCCAGTCGCTGCGTGTTCAAAGTGTGTTCAAATAAAAGCCTGAATGTCTACTTTACTCACTCCCTTGATGTCTTCCTCGCGATTCAATGTTTGTCCTAATCTACTGACACACTTCCCAGATCTCTATCCTCCGCCGGATTCAATTATCTCCGCCTTGTGCCGCGCAGATAAGCAGCAGTCTTTAGAAGGACGTAGATGTTTCCTAATGAGACCTCAGAGGGCCCACGTTCCCCGCTCAGACACGAGATAGCAGTCGATCGCCGAGTGTTTATCTGTGACGTTAGAAGGACGAGAATTAGCCCGTTAGCGTTAGCGGCGACGTGGCGCGATACGGAGGCTAATGATGCGCGACGAACAGGCTTATCCGACTCGTGAATACGCAAAAGAGATCGGGAAACAAAAGCATAAAGCGGCGTCAGACACGAGTTGGCCCGGCGGCGGGAGAGCGACGTGTCTAATTCGCGGTGGCAGATACAGACTGGGTACGTCCCGCGCGGCGTGCTAATTGTGTTTTACAACGAGCGCAGCGTTTTGGCTAATCCATCAAAAAGAGTCTGAGAGAAAAGCGGAGGCTGTTTTCGGTGACAGCAAAAAGCAGGATGTGACAGTAAAGGATTCTGTTGTTTGTGTTGTTGTCACCGCTCGTGGGGGAAAAGAGGGCGATGGGGCTGTTTTGGCAAAAGCGGTGGCGGTTAAACGGTTTGTTTAGTCACAATGTCATGATCCGCCTGCTGCTCCTGCATGTCTTACGCTTCTTTCTGTTCCGTGAATAGCTTTAAACTTTAAAATACTGCACAATTGGTCCCATTGTGCAGTTTTTTTGGGGGTAATATGTTGATTGTAGTCAAAATGGTCCCAGTTGAGATGTTTTTTCCTGATAAAAATTGAATTCAGATTAAAAACTTTTCTGAAACCTTAACTAATCTGTGAGAAAACCAGTTCTAACCAGAATGAGAGGTGATTATCTTAAATATTGTTTTGTATTTTTCTTGATTTAAAGACGATTATAAACCATAGAGTCCCTGGTGTGATGTCAATCCTGTCATTTTCTACCGATTTTTCTACTTTTCTCCAAAAATACCTACTCAATTGGTGTAAAACTGTTATCTATATGTACAATGTGCAAATATACCAAATAAAGTCAAAATGAGAAAATCTCTAAAACTTGCGTAGTGGAAGTAAAAAAGCTGGATCTGTGAATGGTTGAATGTTCTAGAATCTACAGGATGATATTTAACTTTTCTGTGTTTTTATTGTTTTAAATACATTGAAAAACAAATCTGACCTGTAACCTGCTTATGTCTATGGAGCTAGATAAGTCTAAAGATTGTAAATGGTGCGTTTAAGATCAGAAAAAAAAGCGAATACGAGAAAATAACTCTTACTACACTTCACACGAAAAAGTTAAAAACATATTCTTTGCACTTCTAATTTCAAAACTAGCCAAAATTATCTCAAATCGAGACGAAAGACTTAATTCACGTAAACAGTTCTCGCTCAAGAATAACCAAGACTGCAAACTGAAATCTAAAAGGCAAAATTCCCACAGTTTGAGCCGTCTCTCCTCAGCTGTCACTCTTGTATTCATACGTCTGTCTAACAGTGTTGTGCTACATTCTGCTGTCACTCAAATCTGCCCTAAAACCACGTCAAGCCTTCACCCGGACTCTGGCCTTTTCGCCCCGGGCTCTCCACCTCCGCCCGGCGAGCTCCCACTTGTCCGACACGCACACAGTGAAAGCCTTTTTAGCCCGCTCTCACCTCTTCTACCTCTGAGGAATGTCGGAGGGTTGTGCAACGGCGAGCCACATCAAACGCCGCCACGGTCAATTAGCCCTGCGAAACGTGGAGGCCGTGCTGGCGCTCCCGACTGAAGTTCCGCGCCATGAATGGGTTCGTGTGACATGTTTTTTGTTACAATGCGAGTCCGGCCTTTGTCTGACCCGCAGAGGAGTCGTTTTGGGAGATGCCGCGCGAGCAGAGGGCGACTCGTGAGGTTCGGGTTCGCGAGCGGTCGGGGGTTCTGACCCGTTAAGAGCTTGATCTCGCCAATTTGAAGGCGTTTGATGGCGCTGACCGGTGAAGATGGTGTTTCACACATCGTTTATCTGGACAAGGTGCGCAGGAGAGGGCGGGTTTAAGGCTTGTGACTGTTGAATGAAGAGAACCAGTTGGCGAGCTAACCAGGGAAAGTGTTGTTAGCCTTTTTAAAGCTAAACGCTATTTATGCTTCCTTTAATACATAAGCTAGCCAGCGATCCATCAATAATTAAGGAAACAATAGTGTTGGGACTTTCGTGCATACATTTGTTGCTCTCATCTTATAGAAAACCATGAGTAAACCCCTAAATGTCGTAACGTCTTGTCAACGAGCTGAAATGTGTTCAGATTAATGGACATATCTCCTCACAAGATTTGACCCGAGTTCTCAATTTTTTTTAAAACTTGGAGAACTATTTCCTTGAGTTCCCAAGGACCACCTGAACGCAGCTTGTGTCTTCTACAGATTTAGCTGAAAGTTGTTCAAACCCCAGAGTCTGTTTCCTTTCTGTTTGAGGGTGAGTCAACTAAGGGAACCATCTCGAGTTCTTTAACCAGGACCTTGGTCAGAACCTGTGGGCATTTAAAGCAGACTGATTGGCGAAAGCCGTGGAGGAACCTGACCCAAACACGGTGAGACCCTCCTAGTCTCAGAATGGAACCTTGGACACGTCTCGCTCTCCATTATTGTCCATTATTATCGCCGAGGTCTAACTCTGCTTTTCAAACCTCCGCCTCAGTCTCTCTGGAGTGCAGGTGGTGACAGGTCATGCATTAGCCCTAGTAATCCCACTGTGCTAATGCAGGAGCAGAAGCACTCTCCTACATTTCCCAGCATGCCACAGGAGGCTGATGACACTTCCAGGTGCTCTAATGCCTGACCGGGGCGAGTTTCCATGGACACGGTGACCTCTGACTCACCGGCCCACAGTAAATACAGGTGCTGTGCAAACTTCCTCACAGTCCCTCCTCTCGAGTCCTCTCCTCTGATAAACGTCACCGAGGTTCAGCGTTTCTCGAGTGCAATGTCTTCAGGATGTTCTTGATTAAGATAATTGACATCATTATTGTGGAGAAAGGGAATATGGTGACACTTTCCCTTTCTCTGGAGTTTGTCAGCAAAGACAGAGGGGAAAGAGAGGGAAGAGACAAAGGAGAGGGAGGAGAGAGAGAGGAGAGGGAGGGGAGAGAGGGGGAGAGAGAGGAGAAGGAGGGGAGAGAGAGGGGAGAGAGAGGAGAGATAGGGGAGAGACAGAGGGGAGGGAGGGAGGGGAGAGAGACGGGAGATAGAGGAGAGGGAGGAGGGGAGATAGAGGAGAGAGAGGTGAGAGACAGAGGGGACAGAGGGGAGAGACAGAGGGGACAGAGGGGAGAGACAGAGGGGACAGAGGGGAGAGACAGAGGAGAGAGAGGTGAGAGACAGAGGGGAAAGAGGGGAGAGACAGAGGGAGAGAGAGGTGAGAGACAGAGGGAGAGACAGAGGGGGCAGAGGGGAGGGTAGAGGGGGGAGACAGAGGACGTTGAAGGTTGAACTCCAGTGGTTCCAGATGTTGAGTTCAGCGGGACACTGTCACATGACACAGCAGTGACAGAGGATTCTTCATTCTTCCACCTGCACTGCTAACGCTACTATGGAAACAGTACTATGGTAACAGTACTATGGTAACAGTACTATGGTAACACTACTATGGTAACAGTACTATGGTAATACTACTATGGTGACAGTACTATGGTAACAGTACTATGGTAACAGTACTATGGTAACACTACTATGGTAACAGTACTATGGTAATACTACTATGGTGACAGTACTATGGTGACAGTACTATGGTAACAGTACTATGGTAACACTACTATGGTAACAGTACTATGGTAATACTACTATGGTGACAGTACTATGGTAACAGTACTATGGTAACACTACTATGGTAACAGTACTATGGTAATACTACTATGGTGACAGTACTATGGTAACAGTACTATGGTAATACTACTATGGTAACACTACTATGGTGACAGTACTATGGTAACAGTACTATGGTAACACTACTATGGTAACAGTACTATGGTAATACTACTATGGTAACACTACTATGGTGACAGTACTATGGTGACAGTACTATGGTAACAGTACTATGGTAACACTACTATGGTAACAGTACTATGGTAATACTACTATGGTGACAGTACTATGGTAACAGTACTATGGTAATACTACTATGGTAACACTACTATGGTGACAGTACTATGGTAACAGTACTATGGTAACACTACTATGGTAACAGTACTATGGTAATACTACTATGGTAACACTACTATGGTGACAGTACTATGGTGACAGTACTATGGTAACAGTACTATGGTAACACTACTATGGTAACAGTACTATGGTAATACTACTATGGTAACACTACTATGGTAACAGTACTATGGTAATACTACTATGGTAACAGTACTATGGTAACAGTACTATGGTAATACTACTATGGTAACACTACTATGGTAACAGTACTATGGTAATACTACTATGGTAACACTACTATGGTGACAGTACTATGGTAATACTACTATGGTAACACTACTATGGTAACAGTACTATGGTAATACTACTATGGTAACACTACTATGGTGACAGTACTATGGTAACAGTACTATGGTAACACTACTATGGTAACAGTACTATGGTAATACTACTATGGTAACACTACTATGGTAACAGTACTATGGTAATACTACTATGGTAACACTACTATGGTGACAGTACTATGGTAACAGTACTATGGTAACACTACTATGGTAACAGTACGATGGTAACACTACTATGTTGTTCTTAGTATCAGTGAATACTTTTGGCATCTCACTAGAATCAGTTGTATTCATATTTTATCCGGGCTTGGGACCAGAGGCCTCAAAGCTCCAGCAGAGGCAGATGTTGAGTTCATCTTTGAATAAACCATCGATCTCGACACGGGACAAACAACAATAGTGCATTAGCTGGTTCATCAAACACTGACTGTAACACAAATACACAATACTATTATGTACGTACAAATACAATCTCTAAAAAATCTATCAAATTGAAACAAAAATATCAATATTTCCTGAAAAGATGTTTCTGCACGGTAAAAACATTTTCTGTCAATTTGAGCTTCGATAATTAATTGTAGTTTTCTGCCACGCTCTATGACACTTTTATTTCATCTTATTTTATTTTATTGTAAACATCTATATTTATTAAGTCAAAATAAATAAAATAAAAATAAATACATTTTTGGGGGGCATTTTGTATGTAAAAAAATCCTACCAGGACAAGGACGATCCAACCTGTATGTTGAACGACTCTTTCTTAACTCTCTGGGAACTGAACCGGCGACCCTATGGCTGTAGGGCTAACCGCTAAACCGCCGCGTCACCCAAGTCCAGCCGCTTCAGCCTCAGCGCGCTCGTCTTTTCTCCGTCAGCGCTCTCCCGATCCCCCCATCTGGTTCCGTCTTGCTGCCCCCGTTTGGGTGGAAAATATTTGAGGTTGCGGGGGCGACTCCCTCCTGGCTGCGCAGCATCTCCCCCTCGCCCCCTCGCCGACACGCACCACAAAACTCAAGTGTCGGGGTCTAAGGTTTCGCCAGGGGCCCGTCGTCTCGAGAGCGCGTCGTTTACAGAGTCCTCCAGTTTTATTGGCGAAAATGACGTACGATTTTTCATGATTTCGGTCGTTTTTTCTTCGCGTTTGATCTCATGGGAACTCGAAGCTTGCCGGGGCATTAAAGGGTTTAGCGATAATTACGGGGTTGCCCAAATTTGACTTTCCAAAAGCGTTTTTCTCTCGCCGTGGCAGGAATTTTTCCGTTTTTTTCTTCTTCTTCGTCCAAATCCGCATCAACGTCATTTCAAATCGTGCGTCGTCGGAATCGTCCGCTGTCACGCCAACGCCAACGTGATGAAAGGTTGGGTTGACCTTGGGAACTGTTTACAAAAAGAACAGATGCCGAACAGAAAGTGCCCACATGGAAAGCAGGATATTGCAACCTTCTTCAGTGTTTTTTTTTCCGTTATTTTCTTTTCCGCAATCGTACTCGGGAAACGTGATTGGATTCGACAATAGCCACGGAATTGGTACGAGGGCCGGTCCGCCAGCACGAAATGTCCCTGAGTGAAGGAGCTCGGGAGATTGGAAAGTAAAACGTAATATCTGAAAAGGAAAAACTCAAGGACAGTCATTTTGGACATTTCTGTTTCTAAATTAAAGGAGACATATTACGGAAAATAAACTTAAACAAGCTTTTAACCAGCATTTCCACGTCGTTATGTCACTCAACGTTGCTTTTTGATCGATTCCTGTGTGTTTGAGTTAATCCTGTTTTGTCCTGTTGAGCTGAGAAAAGGCCTGTTTTCACCTACCCCCTATCCCCGCCCACATCCCTGTACTTTGCTGTGATTATTAGAATAATTTAAGACCCTAATCGCTCCACGTAGAGTTGAAAAATACCACGTAGGCTCTTTTAAAAAATACATACATGTTCGTTATGATGAAACGTCACTGGGAAGAGGCGGGGCTTATCAGATCTGCAGGTTTTAAACAGGAAGTCAGTGGAATTGTTTCTATTGCCAAGTCGTTTTTGAACAATATTGCGGT
Source organism: Eucyclogobius newberryi (assembly GCF_026437365.1). NCBI lineage: Eukaryota > Metazoa > Chordata > Actinopteri > Gobiiformes > Gobiidae > Eucyclogobius > Eucyclogobius newberryi. The sequence continues at coordinate 46,725,686 of NW_027315834.1, read as the reverse complement.
TTAAGGTGAACAAAAATCAAAAAGCGACTCTACTTATGTTATACTTCAATATTAAGTACTAAACAAATGTAGATAAACGAAAGAACTAAATAGATTTAATGGACAATATTCTGTGTGGTAAGTAAAATACTGAGAATGTCTACTAGAGGGCAAAATTACAGTTACAAACAAAAATTAATTCCAAAATTTAACAAAATATGAAAAAATCGGGCACGTTTGGAAAGTAAAAAAAGACATAAAGACACATATATTCTGATTTGTTTATTTAATAGGAGATAATGAAATGATGAAGCCAAAATCCTGTACAAATACTTAGAGAAATGCTGACCCCACAATAGTTCCACAGATATATTCCATACTTTACCACTAATTGTGCTTTTGTGCAGCGCAAATACAATTTTGAGGCTAGAAAATAGTCTGTTTTTAATCCTTTTTTTAATAGAGGAGACAATTATCTGACATTTCTTCCCTGGCAATTGAAAATACCACTTATTTTTATGTTACAAAGACTTAAAATTAACAGTATTTATGTCTGTTTTTTGCAATTTAATGAGTCTCTTTACCACAGGCTTTTCATATCACACAACGACGCTACGGCAAGAAACTCAAACACTCCCAAAGTATTATCTCTACAATATGGCCCGACTTAAACCGCACGTTTTGACAGATACTCCGCGTATTTCATCCTCAACAGAGTATGATACGCTGCTTAAACGCAAACGCAGCGCTCTGAAAAGGCGTTTACTGTCCTCCCGTTTGGCTCCCGACCGGCGATAACTGTCTCATAACGCCGCCTTATCTCCCGACGCATTCATCCACCGTTCTCACGTTTCTCACTGGATTTCTCTTCTTTGCTCCTAAACCGGCCTCAGACTTCAGGGGAGCCATTCCAGACCGCCGTCTTTTGATGAGGGATTCTGTCTTCTTTTTGGTCCGTCTTCGGTCTGTCTTCGGCCCGTCTTTGGTCGGTCTATGGTCCGTCTTTGGTCTGTCTTTGGCCCGTCTTTGGTCCATCTTTGGTCCGTCTTTGGTCCGTCTTTGCTCCACCTTTGGTCCATCTTTGGTCCGTCTTTGCTCCACATTTGGTCAGTCTTTGGTCCGTCTTTGGTCCGTCTTTGGCCCGTCTTTGGCCCGTCTTTGCTCCGTCTTTGCTCCACCTTTGGTCCACCTTTGGTCCGTCTTTGGTCCACCTTTGGTCAGTCTTTGGTCCATCTTTGGCTGTCTTTGGTCCGTCTTTGGTCCGTCTTTGGCCCGTCTTTGGTCCGTCTTTGGTCCGTCTTTGGTCCGTCTTTGGCCCGTCTTTGGTCCGTCTTTGGCCCGTCTTTGCTCCACCTTTGGTCCGTCTTTGCTCCACCTTTGGTCAGTCTTTGGTCCGTCTTTGGTCAGTCTTTGATCCGTCTATGGTCCGTCTTTGGTCCGTCTTTGGTCCGTCTATGGTCCGTCTTTGGTCCGTCTTTTTTCCGTCTTTGGCCCGTCTTTGGCCCATCTTTGGCCCGTCTTTGCTCCATCTTTGGCCCGTCTTTGGTCCGTCCATGGTCCGTCTTCGGGGGAGCGGGTCCAGACCGTCCCCTTTTGATGAAGGATTCAGGTGCCGCCGCGACGCTAACTCGCGCTAACGCCGGGTCGTCTTCGGGTTCACCCTCCTCCCGCCGACCGTCCGTCTTCTTTATAACCGCTTTCCTTCCGCGTAATGACTCCCTGCTGGAGGGTCGTGCCGTTTCCCCCGCTTTCGAAAAGCACAGGAAGCGACGAGGCCGGAGCGTTCCCGGGAGGAATCGGTGATTTACCCGCTCGATGCGTAACGTGGCAACTGTAGGAGGCGCCGCGAGAAAGGCGATACGTGAGCGCGTGAGAGGAACGTACAGGAGAGAGGATGATATGTAGGATATTAAACCTGCGATGTCCAATGGGAAAAGAGCAAAGTAAAGCCACAACTGGAGACACCACAGCCGCATTTACTACTGGAAATGAAATACCTATCAAATATTAAAAAGACTTGTTATTTTCAAGTTTTAGAGTTTTCATTTTTTTCTGTTGGACATTGAACTGAAGTGAAGTTACAGGTCAGATCTGTGGAGAGTAGGGATGTGATCGTGGTTATTCAGGTCACAGTACAATCGTAAGAATCAAGAAATAATAATCGTGACAATTTGAGCAGCAAAATTAAGTGTTTTTTGTTCAAGCCCAAAAAAAAGTTAATGTTAACACATGTTAATGTCAAGAACTTTATCTTATGTGGCTGTTTTTGTCACATTTACCTTTTTTTTTTGTCCTTCAGAAAATTCAGTTCGATAAAGTTGGGCACAAACTTGTCAGAACACGGGAATGAAAGAAATATAAAGATTTCACTCAATAATCGTGAATAATCGAACATAATTGTGATGTTTCGTCTCACTATAATGGCAGCGCTAAAATGTGATATTGTGACATATAATGAGCAATAATGAAATACTGTGGAACATTTCGGGCTTTGAAATAAGGATAGAAGTTACATGGTGCACCTTTAAAACAGTCTGGGCTCTGGGCATCGTACCCACGGCGACGCTTAAACGTGCCGCGGCTCATTTGACGCTCAGTTCGTCTCTCAGGCCGAGCTCTGACCGCAAAGAGCGAGGAGTGGACATTGTGGAGCATTAAATCACTCCGATTGGACGCGACGGTCTCGTTTTCATTGTTCACCGCTTCTGTGTCGCTACCGTGGTTACGGTAAGTGGTGCTGATGGTGTTTCCTCCTGCATCGCTCCTTATTGTGATTGACCGATGACGGATCTAAGCTTTTAACGTGTGCGCTCGTGTAAAAGTAAGAGCACTCACTCTGTTGTGCTAAACGTGACTCAGTGAACGCGGCGCACACGTTATCTGCAAAGACACAGTAGCAAACTTACTTCTGAATCATATATAAAATATACATTACTAGTGTTTTTGAATTGTTTAGAAAAGCGTTTTAGAACCTGTGAAAATAATGCCTGGTACTGGTATCAGTACTTGGTATTGGTGAAAAAGGAAGTATTTGTACTCGTATCAGTTTGGGAAGAAGTGGTGTCGGTGCATTTCTTCTTTAAACCGATCATATGAATATAGTTTATCTCATCCTCAAAATATCCTGTCTCTTCCATAAAGCAAAATTAATCAACTACAACATTATTATTATTATTTTATTTTATTGTATTATTATTTGTATTTATTTATGTATTATTATTATTTATTTTATGTATTTATTATTTTTTTAAATTTTAATTTAATCCAATTTTATTTCATTTATAGAATTTTAAATTTGTATTATTTTTTCTATTTTTATTTTCTCTGGTAAAATATCCAAATTACATTTTACACCAGATCACATTTATTTATCCATAAAGCTTTCTTTTTGCCCTCTCTTCCCTTTCTCTCTCTCATGTATCTATTTATATATTTTCTGGACGATAAAGCAGTTTTGATGCAGACAGCACACGGCGGCATTATTTTGACCCGTACACTCGCTTTTGCACAATAATAAACAATACTTGGGAGCACTTTTGGGCTTGGAAATACACATAAAAATACCACTCAAATGTAACTTTTTGACATGATATTTCAAAAATCTGATCAAAAAGATGATTAAATTGCTTTATTTTTTGTGCACTGTCCTTTGAAAACACCAGTTGTATCTTGTGACAGTGTTTGAGCAGCTCTGGTCCTGTTTGTCCTGTTTGGTTTGCAGAAAGTCACTGTGCATTAGTTTGACAGATCGCCGTGGAAACGCAGCGCCGGGCTTTCACTGGCTCGCAGCCGCTCCCTCCGACACACTCGTTCTTTATCATTTGCTTTTCACCGCGAGGGCGAAAACGATCGATCCGCGGGCGAAAACCCCAGGGCCGGCCCGAGCGTGTGCCGCCGTGCATGCTGGGAGTTTGGAGCAGACTGCTGAGTCAGTGTTGGCGGCGCGTTGGGGGCCATCGCCGTGGATTCTGGGGCCAAACGACGGAAAACAAATCAATCAGTGCTCAGAGGAGACGTCTGGGTCAAGGAGAGAAACAAGAAACAAGAAACCTGCTCTTTTAATATATATAAAACACTAAAGAAAAGCTGTTTCTGTCGGGTTTTAGTAGTATTTTGAGAAGTACTTGAGTAATACTTTTACTCTTCCTACACTGGTGATGTGCAAACGTCAAAGATGGAGCTGTCATTTTCAGACTTGGCAATGACTATGATAGAAATGATGTCACTGCAAGTGCCAAATGTGCAACATGCTAACTAACTGTGGCTTTGGTCCATCTTTGGTCCGTCTTTGGTCAGTTTTTGGTCGATCTTTGCTCCGTCTTCAGCCCATCTTGGTCTGTCTTTAGCCCGTCTTTGGTCCGTCCATGGTCCGTCTTCGGTCCGTCTTTGGTCCATCATTAACCCGTCTTTGGTCCGTCTTTGGTCCGTCCTTGGTCCATCTTTAGCCCGTCTTTAGCCCCTCTTTGGTCCGTCTTTGGTCCATCTTTGGTCCGTCTTTGGTCCATCTTTGGTCCGTCTTTGGTCCGTCTTTAGCCCGTCTTTTGCCTGTCCATGGTCAGTCTTTGGTCCTTCTGATTGTGCACACGTAGATTCGTTGCACGTTCTATGTAAATCTGACAGATAAACGACCGGCACATCAAACGCCAGGACGCGCACTTTGATCAGCCGCTCGAGTGATGCGGGCGTTTCATACTGAGAGGAGTGTGGGCCGTGAAGCGGCTGTAGACCCGGCTTTAGTCCTGGTTTGTCTTCGCAATGCAGGTTTTAGATCCTGGTTTCAACCCTGATTCAGTCCAGCTCTAATGCTGGTCTTAGATCTTGGTTTGATACTGGTTTGGATTTGGCTTTAGTCTTGGTTTGGACCCCAGTTGAGTCATTGTATAGTCCTGGTTTGGTCCTTGTTTAGACCTGGTTTTGTTCCTGGTTTAAACCTGGTTTAGTAGTATTTGATGGTATTTTGGTATATGTCCTTGTTCATTCTAGGTTTAATGCTGGTTTTGAGCCGGTTTAAGTCTTAGTTCTTCTTCAGTCCTGATTTAGACCCTGGTCTAGATACTGACGTAGTCCTGGTTTAGCCCAGACTTAATGCTGGTTTTGATTTGGCTTTAGTCTTGGTTTGGACCCTGGTTTAGTCATGATATAGTCCTGGTTTAGTCCTGGTTTAGACCATGGTTTAGTCCTGGTTTAGACCTTGGTTTAGACCCTGGTTCAGTCCAGGTTTAGTCCAGGTTTAGTCCTGGTTTAGTCCTGGTTTAGACCCTGGTTAAGTCCAGGTTTAGTCCTGGTTTAGACCCTGGTTTAGTCCTGGTTTTGTCCTGGTTTAGACCCTGGTTTAGACCTGGTTTAGTCCTGGTTTAGTCCTTGTTTTAGTCCTGGTCCAAACCAGCTCTAAACCAGCTCTAAACTTTGTAACTTTGGACTTCGTATAGACTCTGGCGTAAACCTGCGCTCGCATTTGACCCTAAACGCACTGTCACTCCGAGGTCTTCAGCTCGGCCTGGTACACAAAGCTGTCAGTGGTGCTCTGTAACCTGATCAGAGCCTGCCTGACCCCCGGGGCCCTTCGGCTGGGGGCCCCCCATGTCCCCCCTGAACCGCGCCGGGTAATTAGGAGCTAATAGACGGCGCTTGTCTTTATACAGAGGAGCGCGGCTAACGGCGGCTAATGGCTAAGTCCTGCCTTTGAAGCCGGGTTTAGCGGCGCTGGGACGGAGACCACAGGGAGGGCAGCGGGATCAGACAAACACCGGCCTACGCACTCCGACTGGAAAAAACCTGAGACAGAGACGGAGCTATTTTAAGTCCAGGGACGAGTCACGGAAAGAGCCTGGAAATGTGTTTAACTTAAAGCGCAAATGTTATGCTTTATTCCTGTTGCCCTTGGCCTTTAAGCGCGCTCTTAAGTATCGCGGCATCTCGTGTTTTACAACTTCAAGTAACGGATCTGTTCAAAAAAAAGCACGCGTCGCTTTCTGGGTCCGGTGTTCCCTCATCGGGATTTATACGGCTAATACCAACGTGAGGTGGAAATGGACGCGACTGGAGGCAGAAACGCTCCGAACGAGTGCGGTGATGATTTATGGGCTTAAAGACGGCACAGGGGCCTCCAGACGGCACAGGGGCCTCCAGACGGCACAGGGGCCTCCAGACGGCACAGGGGCCTCCAGACGGCACAGGGGACGTCCAGAAATCTACTGCTGACGTCACAGATCTGGGACATTTGAAGCAGCGTGTTTTTGTGACGCTCAGAGAAGGAGCAAAGAGGATAAGCTGAGGGGAAAAAGATGAAGGAAACGAGCGCGAAGGAAGCTGAATGCACAGGTACCTGGTTTAGTCCTGGTTTAGTCCTGGTTTAGTCCTGGTTTAGCCCTGGTTTAGTCCTGGTTTAGTCCTGGTTTAGTCCTGGTTTAGTCCTGGTTTAGAGCTGGTTTAGAGCTGGATTAGACCTGGTTTAGTCCTGGATTAGAGCTGGTTTAGTCCTGGTTTAGTCCTGGTTTAGTCCTGGTTTAGTCCTGGTTTAGCCCTGGTTTAGTCCTGGTTTAGTCCTGGTTTAGTCCTGGTTTAGTCCTGGTTTAGAGCTGGTTTAGAGCTGGATTAGACCTGGTTTAGTCCTGGATTAGTCCTGGTTTAGTCCTGGTTTAGAGCTGGTTTAGAGCTGGATTAGACCTGGTTTAGTCCTGGATTAGAGCTGGTTT
>NW_027315834.1:46689012-46714012 GCF_026437365.1 Eucyclogobius newberryi | reverse complement strand
TTTACATGTTTCAGGCATAACCTTTAATGAAGCAAAAGCATTTTCTTATGTTCACGTTATTTATTTATTTTTTCATTTATTTAATTGTTTTTGATTTCATGTTATTTTATTTATTTATGTTATTTAATCTTACTTAAAGTTATTTAATATTATTGTATTCATTGTATTTTATTCATTTATTTATTGTAGTTTTATTTTATTTATTTATTTATTTATTTTATTTATTGTATTTTATTTATTGTATTTTATTTATTTTATTTATTTTATTTATTTTATTTATTTTATTTATTTTATTTATTTAGCACAGAAACATAAGGCATAATAATCGCTGGTGCCACATTGTTTTATTACCCTTCCGACACTTTTACTTCTTTATATACATATTACATACATATTACAGAATGTAAATATCTACGAGTGACAAAGTTTTATGTCGACAATATAAAACGATCTGAGCTTTTGCCTTGAGCGTTTTCCTCACACATCATTTTGTTTTTCTCCTTTTTTCTCATTTATCTTTGGAAAATGACCCGGGTCTCTTCTCACCGCTTACGGCGTCTTCTACTTTATGCACATGACAAATAAACTTAAACTTACCAAGTGGGCGTGTCACGATTATCGATAATCGTGATTATTCAAGTTACAACACAACGTGAGCTCTAAAAAATAACATCGTGACAATTTTAGAGGCAAAATTAAGATTTTTGTTCAATTTTGCATCGAAAAAATATATTTAAATGTAAATACATTTTTTAATATGGCTGTTTTTGTCACATTTAAGTTTATTAGTTTAAGTATTTAATTGGTTTTATGTTGTCGATTCATCACAAATGATCATTTCGCGACTCCGTTAATCCAGCTGTTGTTGGATTTTTACAACATTCGACTAAAAAAACGTTATTGTCAAAATGTATTTACCGTTTTGTTAAAACCTCTTCTCTCGACACAACGATCATCCATTTATTAAACGTGTTGATCATTATTTTCATAGTCAATTAGATGTGTTTCATTGAGTCTCTGGTTTCAGCCCAGGTGCATATTCATCTTTCTTTTTCTTTTTCTTTTTGTGTTTTGTTTTCTCATTATTGGTTTTGTCAGTTTCTTTTCAAGAGCTGTTTCCTCATGGAATTATCCTGAAACCGACTCAGAGCCTGAAAACATTTGTCCAGAGCCTGAAAATGCTGGTCCAGAGCCTGAAAACGCTGAAAACGCTGGTCCAGAACCTGAAAATGCTGGTCCAGAGCCTGAAAACGCTGGTCCAGAGCCTGAAAACGCTGGTCCAGAGCCTGTAAACGCTGGTCCAGAGCCTGAAAACACTGGTCCAGAGCCTGAAAACGCTGGTCCAGAGCCTGAAAACACTGGTCCAGAGCCTGAAAACACTGGTCCAGAGCCTGTAAACGCTGGTCCTCAGCCTGAAAACGCTGGTCCAGAGCCTGTAAACACTGGTCCAGAGCCTGAAAACGCTAGTCCAGAGCCTGAAAACACTTGTCCAGAACCTGAAAATGCTGGACCAGAGCCTGAAAACGCTGGTCCAGAACCTGAAAATGCTGGTCCAGAGCCTGAAATCGCTGGTCAAGAACCTGAAAACGCTGGTCCAGAACCTGTAAACGCTGGTCCAGAGCCTGAAACCGCTGGTCCAGAACCTGTAAACGCTGGTCCAGAGCCTGAAAACGCTTGTCCAGAGCCTGAAAATGCTGGTCCAGAGCCTGAAAACGCTGAAAACGCTGGTCCAGAGCCTGAAAACGCTGGTAAGATAAGATAAGATATTCCTTTATTGTCCCACATGGGGAAATTTCATTATTATGATGGTCCAGAGCCTGTAAACGCTGGTCCAGAGCGTGTAAACGCTGGTGGTACAGAACCTGAAAACGCTGGTCCAGAACCTGAAAACGCTGGTCCAGAACCTGAAAACGCTGGTCTAGAACCTGAAAATGCTGGTCCAGAGCCTGAAAACGCTGGTCCAGAACCTGAAAATGCTGGTCCAGAGCCTGAAAACGCTGGTCAAGAACCTGAAAACGCTGGTCCAGAACCTGTAAACGCTGGTCCAGAGCCTGAAACCGCTGGTCCAGAACCTGTAAACGCTGGTCCAGAGCCTGAAAACACTTGTCCAGAGCCTGAAAATGCTGGTCCAGAGCCTGAAAACGCTGAAAACGCTGGTCCAGAGCGTGTAAACGCTGGTGGTCCAGAACCTGAAAACGCTGGTCCAGAACCTGAAAAGGCTGGTCCAGAGCCTGAAAACGCTGGTCCAGAGCCTGTAAACGCTGGTCCAGAACCTGAAAACGCTGGTCCAGAACCTGTAAACGCTGGTCCAGAGCCTGAAAACGCTTGTCCAGAGCCTGAAAATGCTGGTCCAGAGCCTGAAAACGCTGAAAACGCTGGTCCAGAGCCTGAAAACGCTGGTAAGATAAGATAAGATATTCCTTTATTGTCCCACATGGGGAAATTTCATTATTATGATGGTCCAGAGCCTGTAAACGCTGGTCCAGAGCGTGTAAACGCTGGTGGTACAGAACCTGAAAACGCTGGTCCAGAACCTGAAAACGCTGGTCCAGAACCTGAAAACGCTGGTCTAGAACCTGAAAATGCTGGTCCAGAGCCTGAAAACGCTGGTCCAGAACCTGAAAATGCTGGTCCAGAGCCTGAAAACGCTGGTCAAGAACCTGAAAACGCTGGTCCAGAACCTGTAAACGCTGGTCCAGAGCCTGAAACCGCTGGTCCAGAACCTGTAAACGCTGGTCCAGAGCCTGAAAACACTTGTCCAGAGCCTGAAAATGCTGGTCCAGAGCCTGAAAACGCTGAAAACGCTGGTCCAGAGCCTGAAAACGCTGGTCCAGAGCGTGTAAACGCTGGTGGTCCAGAACCTGAAAACGCTGGTCCAGAACCTGAAAACGCTGGTCCAGAGCCTGAAAACGCTGGTCCAGAGCCTGTAAACGCTGGTCCAGAACCTGAAAACGCTGGTCCAGAACCTGAAAACGCTGGTCCAGAGCCTGAAAACGCTGGTCCAGAGCCTGAAAACGCTGGTCCAGAGCGTGTAAACGCTGGTGGTCCAGAACCTGAAAACGCTGGTCCAGAGCCTGAAAACGCTGGTCCAGAGCCTGAAAACACTGGTCCAGAATCTGAAAACGCTGGTCCAGAACCTGAAAACGCTGGTCCAGAGCCTGAAAACACTGGTCCAGAGCCTGAAAACGCCTGTCCAGAGCCTGTGAACGCTGGTCCAGAGCCTGAAAACGCTGGTCCAGAGCCTGAAAACGCTGGTCCAGAGCCTGAAAACGCCTGTCCAGAGCCTGTAAACGCTGGTCCAGAGCCTGAAAACGCTGGTCCAGAGCCTGAAAACGCTGGTCCAGAGCGTGTAAACGCTGGTGGTCCAGAACCTGAAAACGCTGGTCCAGAGCCTGAAAACGCTGGTCCAGAGCCTGAAAACACTGGTCCAGAACCTGAAAACGCTGGTCCAGAACCTGAAAACGCTGGTCCAGAGCCTGAAAACACTGGTCCAGAGCCTGAAAACGCCTGTCCAGAGCCTGTGAACGCTGGTCCAGAGCCTGAAAACGCTGGTCCAGAGCCTGAAAACGCTGGTCCAGAGCCTGAAAACGCTGGTCCAGAGCCTGAAAACGCCTGTCCAGAGCCTGTAAACGCTGGTCCAGAGCCTGAAAACGCTGGTCCAGAGCCTGAAAACGCTGGTCCAGAGCGTGTAAACGCTGGTGGTCCAGAACCTGAAAACGCTGTTCCAGAGCCTGAAAACGCTGGTCCAGAGCCTGAAAACGCTGGTCCAGAGCGTGTAAACGCTGGTGGTCCAGAACCTGAAAACACTGGTCCAGAACCTGAAAACGCTGGTCCAGAACCTGAAAACGCTGGTCCAGAGCCTGAAAACACTGGTCCAGAGCCTGAAAACGCATGTCCAGAGCCTGTAAACGCTGGTCCAGAGCCTGAAAACGCTGGTCCAGAGCCTGAAAACGCTGGTCCAGAGCCTGAAAACACTGGTCCAGAACCTGAAAACACTGGTCCAGAGCCTGAAAACACTGGTCCAGAACCTGAAAACGCTGGTCCAGAGCCTGAAAACGCTGGTCCAGAGCCTGAAAACACTGAAAACACTGGTCCTCAGCCTAAAGTTGGTCCAGAGCCACAAATCGCTGTAGCGTCAGTGCGGTGGAGCCCTCTGCTGGCCACAGGAAGAATAACACCAGCACTGCCAAAAATAAATACATGACAAACTCCACTTCAAGAGTCAGAAACAAACTCAAATACAGTTTTCTACACGATAGAATCACATTTTCTTTTTTCTTTTTTTAAATGATTTTTTAATTGCCAAAAAGACAAAAAAAACAGACCAATCAAAACTTGTGTTTGTGTAAAGATGCCACAACAACAACAACAACAACAACGTCAGAGAAAAAAAACAGTTTAAAAAAGTACAGAATGTCATTTTTAATATCTTATTATCATACATTTTTAAGTTAAATTCTAAGTCATTGTATAATTATTCACGACTTCAAGTTCAAAAATTAAATTCATGTTCTTCTTCAATTCAATTCCACTTTTGAACCAAACACTGTCTTTATGTTTTTATGGAGAAAAACTAAACGATGGATCACAAAACATTTAGGTTTTATTGTACTTTGGTTCATATTTGATGCTTTGTCAAAGTGCATTTTCAAACGTTTGTAAAAAACACATCGTAAACGTTTGATCTTGTTTTCTCCACATTTGATTTGACGTTAAATTGACTTAAACTCATTTGATAAAATCAAACCAATCTGGACTTTACGGACCAGTTTCTGCTCCAGAACTGTTTCTCACCAAGACCAAAAGACCAGGACCAGGACCAGGACCAAAAGGCCAAGAGACCTAGAGACTTAGAGACTTAGAGACCAAGAGACCTAGAGACCAAGATACCTAGAGACCTAGAGACCAAGATACCTAGAGACCTAGAGACCTAGAGACCTAGAGACTTAGAGACTTAGAGACCAAGAGACCTAGAGACCAAGATACCTAGAGACCTAGAGACCAAGATACCTAGAGACCTAGAGACCTAGAGACCTAGAGACCAAGAGACCAAGAGACCAAGAGACCAAGAGACATAGAGACATAGAGACATAGAGACATAGAGACATAGAGACATAGAGACATAGAGACATAGAGACCAAGAGACCAAGAGACCAAGAGACCAAGCGACCAAAACCGAGAGAGAGAGACCGAGAGACCCCAAAAGACCAGGACTGAGGGACCAAGAGACTAAAAGTCCATGACCCCAAGACCCCAAAAGGCCATGAGACTAAAAGACCAAGAGACTAAAAGTCCAAGAGACCAAGACAAAGAGACTAAGACCAAGAGACCAAAAGACTTAAGACCATGAGACTTAGACCAAGAGACTAAGACCAAGAGATTAAGACCAAGAGACCAAAAGACCAAGAGACTAAGACCATGAGACTTAGACCAATAGACTAAGACCAAGAGATTAAGACTAAGAGACCAAGAAACCTAGAAACCAAGTCCAAGAGACCAAGAGACTAAGACGAAGAGACCAAGGCACCAAGAGACCAAAAGTAAAGTACAATAATAATAACGACTAAAGTTATTCATGAGCCGTCTCATGTGGACAGCTAATTCCACGTTCTCGTGTTCGTGTCTGATGTATTTGTGGGCGGAGCCTCGGTCGTCCGTGGCGACCGAGCGCGAAGCCCCCGCGGCGTCCCGGAGCGGCCCCTGAGCAGGAAACGCCGGCCCCGCGTCTGTAATTTCAACGCGTTAACAGCCGAAGAGGTGACGCGCGGCTGCGGTTGACCCGAGTGTTGTTAGCGCTAACGGCTAATTAGCACACCTCCATAAAGTGTCTGCGCGTCGCACAAATATCTGGGGGCGAGTGAAATAATGGTGCACAGGACGAGCGAGGCGTGGAAAGGAATGTGTGGTGTTGAAGAGGAAGTGGCTGAACATACGGCACATGTACAGGAAGTGGGTTAGAAATGCAATATTTTAAAACAACAAAACAAATATTCGACATTGTTGATTGTTATTGGGCTTTAAACGTGTTCTTTAGATCCTCTGTACAACGTAAATACCGTAAGGACTGAAAACCGCGCATGATTTTGTCTCTGTCAGGCGTTCCCTCATCAGGATTTGGTGTTTGCACTCCATCTGCTGGTGGCGGAGGGAATTACCATGAGGAAATACACAGAAGCTAGCTTGCCCGGGATGCTAACGTAAACACGCAGCTGTAATGAACGTGATCTGAGGTAGAATGAATCACGTAACTCGCACAACGTGGGACCGAACTGGGCTAAAACCAGGACAAAACTGGGCTAAAACCAGGACCAAACTGGGCTAAAACCAGGACCAAACTGGGCTAAAACCAGGTCAAGAATAGGACTAAAACCAGGTCAAGAATAGGACTAAAACCAGGTCAAGAATAGGACTAAAACCAGGTCAAGAATAGGACAAAACCAGGACAACGCACCCTAAACATATAATTTACGTTTGACGTCACAAATGTAGGAAACTTGAAACTGAGTCTTTAGTGCCTCGGAGAAGGAGCAGAGGAGTGAAACATCACAGTCGCCCTGAGCCGTCGGCGCTGTCTCAAGCTCTCTGTCCGTTGCCGCCGCCGCGCTCGCCCCGGGATCTCTCTGATTGACAGGCGTAATCTCCCCCCGGCTCCGGTGCCGCGGCCAAACTTCTCGCAGTCTTACGATCACACAATTAAGTCATTTTGAGCTCAGCGTTCCTCCGTTTGGCGAGCGCGGTTTGGCAAGCGCGGTTTGGCGAGCGCCGGCGCGAGGGGAACTCGACCGCTTGGCAAACGCGCGCCAGGCCGTGTTATCGGGTAAATCCACTCATGTCGAGTCGCGTTATGTCGGCTGTGAAGGGCGGGGCTTGGGAAATCCAGATTAAAAGCAGTTTTAGAGGAATGTTCCAAACACTCACATGTGATAAAGTCTAAATATTGTAGATTGTTGTAACTTTAGGTTTGAACGACGTATTGGATCTTTCACTGTATAATTCCTGTGATATTATCTGGAGTGAGGCTTTGTTAGCTTTTGTTTTAACGGATGAAGGAGGTTAATTCACTATATCTTGCATTATGTTTCATTAAACACTTGTGAATTTAGCTGTTTTACAAAATCAATGCTTTTAAAAATGTGTGTCTCCTTTAAAATAATAGTTATATACCTGTTTATTTAACAAAATATGAAGAAAAATAACAAATTGTTGTGTACCCAATATTGTTGTGTATTAAAGGTTGAATGGACGATTTTTGGCCCAAATCTGAGTCTCATTCCCTCGTGGCGTGGACTGCCGATTAGTCCTGCCACGTATCAATCATAAAACGCACCAACCGCTCACCTGCAGCCATCTCTCCCTCTACTGGAAGCAGACAGAATTATCTTGGGGGAAATAGACAAAAGCTAGCTTGCCCCGACATGCTAATATAAGCACACAGTGACGATGAATGCGATTTGAGTCAGAAATGCTCAGAACGATGATTCGCGGACGTTACAAACGGCACAGGAGACCTCCGGAGCTCCTCCTTCGTCGTCATAAATCTGTTGAATTTGAAACGATGCGTTTTCTGAGGCTCAAGGCCAAATGAAACTCGTAGACGCGATTCACAAAACGAGCGTGACCGAAGCTAAACACGACTCGGGCCGTGTTTTTGACGAGGGGAAACATCATCTGGAGCCAATCGTCCGCTCCATATCTCGGCGTTGACTACAAATCCCTCGATAATCTCCTCAAACCGCGGATAAGCCGGCCGCTTCTGGACCGAACCCACTCGAACGCCTGCTCGGGCTCCGCTGGGCCAAACGTATCAGAAGCACCTGGAAGTCATTTGGCGGACTTCGGGCGTCTCCTCGACAGCGTCCCAGTTCGTTATCGTCTCTCGTCCGGAGGGAGGGACAAGGGCCAAGACGGTCCGGAGGGAGGGACGAGGGCCAAAACGGTGCAGAGGGAGGGACGAGGGCCAAGACGGTCCGGAGGGAGGGACGAGGGCCAAGACGGTGCAGAGGGAGGGACGAGGGCCAAGACGGTCCGGTGGGAGGGACGAGGGCCAAGACGGTCCGGAGGGAGGGACGGGGGCCAAGACGGTCCGGAGGGAGGGACGGGGGCCAAGACGGTCCAGAGGGAGGGACGAGGGCCAAGACGGTCCTGAGGGAGGGACAAGGCCAAAGACGGTCCAGAGGGAGGGACGGGGGCCAAGACGGTCCGGAGGGAGGGACGGGGGCCAAGACGGTCCGGAGGGAGGGACGAGGGCCAAGACGGTCCAGAGGGAGGGACGAGGGCCAAGACGGTCCAGAGGGAGGGACGGGGGCCAACACGGTCCGGAGGGAGGGACGATGGGCCAAAACGGTCCTTTGAGAGTTTGAGTTTTTAGGCAAATCTTTTTCAAGCGCAAGTTTTTACACCTTTTTTGATGAATTTGCTGAGAAGGTTTTGCAGTTTTGAAGCTGATTCCATATCAAATGTTTATGACGTTTCAAAAGCTCAATTAATTATGAGTAAACTTTAGAATAATTGAGAAAACTTCTAATGAGAAAGAGAAACTAATCTATTTCAGCTTTAAACCCCAGAGTGTGTTGTGCTGGTACTTGATGCTCCCAGCAGGGGGCAGTAGACCTGTATCGCTTCATTCACAATTTACTCTCAATGAAACACTGTCTTTTCCTTTTGTTTGTAGCATCTCTAATGTCCGCCATTTTTAAGTGTCATCATTTCTAATTATCCCGTTTTATTCTTATTATCATTAACACTGAAGTTTAGGTCTGTTTTAAATTAAATACTTCTGAAATAGTCTCATTAGTTTGGACCAAACCAGGACTAAACCAGGACTAAACCAGGACTAAACCAGGACTAAACCAGTTCTAAACCTGGACTAAACCAGGACTGAACCAGTTCTAAACCAGGACTAAACCAGGACTAAACCAGGACTAAACCAGGACTAAACCAGGACTAAACCAGTTCTAAACCAGTTCTAAACAAGTTCTAAACCTGGACTAAACCAGGACTGAACCAGTTCTAAACCAGGACTAAACCAGGACTAAACCAGGACTAAACCAGGACTAAACCAGGACTAAACCAGTTCTAAACCAGTTCTAAACAAGTTCTAAACCAGTTCTAAACCAGGACTAAACCAGGACTAAACCAGGACTAAACAAGTTCTAAACAAGTTCTAAACCAGGACTAAACCAGGACTAAACCAGGACTAAACAAGTTCTAAACAAGTTCTAAACCAGGACTAAACCAGGACTGACTTTTCCACATTTCTAACTCGCTCCACAGACACTGGTTTTGCCTCTTTCACCGTCGTCGTGCCGACACAAGCCGCCCCATCACAGATCCGGCTCGTCCCTTCAGTCGTCGGTGCTGCTTCATGTCGTGTCTAATCACATTCCGCGCGGGGGAAAAGTCCGGCTCGGCTTTAATTCGGCGTCTAAGTCCACGGAGCCACGCGCGCCCCGGGACGACAAACCGCATTAGCGAGCGCGGCGTCCTCCAGGCCGGCCGGCGCCATTACACGCTTAATTTATTGGACAGAATTGGACGGCGGCCCTGATTAAAGAGCCGGTACGTTAGCGGCCACTGAACGCAGACGAGCGCCGCGTGTTTGGAGTCCATCATCGAGCGGTTCTGACGCCGCGGCGTTTTTGTCGCGCGATCAAAATGGCGGCAGTGAGCGAAATGATCGAGTGTTAAATCCAGAGCGAAGAAGATGTTTATATTTATAATAACTCTTCCTCCTCTAAACGTTTACCATTTACATCTGAATATATTTGACTTTATTGGAATGTTTCACGATTAACTGACTCTTTGTAACTCGTCCACACTGAAATACTTCCACACAGATGCTAAAACGCTCACGCAAAGACCTTTTTATAATTAAATAATAATAATTAAACCAAACTGTCAGAAATGTAAAACAAAAAAAGGCATATTTTCATTAATAATGCACTTTATTTGTTAATATTGTCACTTCGGTCGCCAGATTTCCACCTTTATTTGGAGGATAATGTAGTTAAAAAGCCTCAATCTAACAAAAATAATACTGTCACTCGTTGACTAATGCGCATTTGGCAAAAAAATGAAAAGAAAAGGACTGTTGCCTAACAACCGTGCTGTAAACATGCGCCAACATTTACTGACAACCTGAAAACACCTTTATTTTGTTTAAATGGTCGTTTAAACTGTCAGAAAAACGCGTCTGAACTGTCCTTGCCTTTTCTATGGGACGTCGCAGATTGATGACATCACAGAGGGAATCCGATCCACTTCCTGTCATTTTGCAACTTTTATTTTCAGCTTTTCTGCCACTTGACTGACGCAAAACTATGACTAATGTTTCCCGCAGCGACCCTCCCGCCGCAGGAAGTCGTGATTACAAAAACGTCACGAGCACTTTAAGGGCACCGGGATCTTCTTCTTCTTCTTCTTCTTCTTCTTCTTCTTCTTCTTCTTCTTCTTCTTCTTCTTCTTCTTCTTCTTCTTCTTCTTCTTCTTCTTCTTCTTCTTCTTCTTCTTCTTCTTCTTCTTCTTCTTCTTCTTCTTCTTCTTCTTCTTCTTCTTCTTCTTCTTCTTCTTCTTCTTCTTCTTCTCGTCCTCCACATCCGGTTACACACTCATCCTTCGCGGTGTCTTGATCGGTCGTCGCTTTCCTCCTCGTCGCGCTCCTCCTCGTCTCTTTCCTCGTCATCTCTTTCCTCCTCGTCTCTTTCCTCCTCATCGTGCTCCTCCTCGTCGCGCTCCACCTCGTCTCTTCCCTCGTCGTCTCTTTCCTCGTAATCTCTTTCCTCCTCGTCGTGCTCCTCCTCGTCGCGCTCCTCCTCGTCTCTTTCCTCGTCATCTCTTTCCTCCTCGTCGTGCTCCTCCTTGTCACGCTCCTCCTCGTCTCTTTCCTCGTCATCTCTTTCCTCCTCGTCGTGCTCCTCCTCGTCTCTTACCTCCTCCTCGTCTCTTTCCTCCTCGTCTCTTTCCTCCTCGTCTCTTTCCTCCTCCTTGTCTCTTTCCTCCTTGTCTCTTTCCTCCTCCTTGTCTCTTTCCTCCTCGTCGTCTCTTTCTTCCTCGTCGCGCTCCTCGTCGTCTCTTTCCTCCTCGTCTCTTTCCTCCTCGTCTCTTTCCTCCTCCTCGTCTCTTTCCTCGTCATCTCTTTCCTCCTCGTCTCTTTCCTCCTCGTCTCTTTCCTCCTCGTCGTCTCTTTCTTCCTCGTCGCGCTCCTCTTCGTCTCTTTCCTCCTCGTCTCTTTCCTCCTCCTCGCGCTCCTCCTCCTCGCGCTCCTCCTCGTCCTCGCGCTCCTCTCTCAGCCCGGCTCCCTCTAGTGGCCGGCCGCTGCCACCGCCGCACACTCGGGCTCGGCACACCAGCGTCGCCGTGGTCACCGCCGCCTGCTGCCGTGTCTCCTCGCTCCTTCTCCTCTCTTTAGCCGCTCGGGGGTAAGCTGCATGTCTGGCGCCGCCTTCGTGCTCCTCTTAACGCCGCGTCGGTCGCCGCGGTGACGGAGGAGGCGGAGGAGGTGCAGAATAACGGTCTGAGCATCCCGGGGCGAGCGCTGAGGCTGCTGCTGCTGACAGGAGGGTTACACTCTCCGCCACGCACAAACAATCGCTGCTGATGCCTCCGAATGGGCTGAATTTGACCGTTTTTTGGCTTGTTTTTGCCGTCGTTTGTTGGAAAATTGGAGTTTGATTTTGTTGCGTTAAGTCAAGTGCAACGTGTGAAATAACTGACTCATGATTTAAGATGTGTCTAAGTTTTGTTGAGGGAAAGTGTTGAGTCGGTGGATGAATGTGAGGCTTTTTTGTGATGTTTTTGATGCTGTTTTTGGCTGAACTGAATGGAAAGGTTCTGTGTCATTTATGATCGTTATCGTTAATAATGAAAAAGCTTTTAACGAAAGCGAGTCGGACGCGCGGTGACCAGCAGCGCTTCATGTCATCTGATGAGGCGTTTCCACTTTAAAGGTGCATTGTGTAACTTTTCTGAGGGTCAGCCGCAGAAAAGTCGACTTAAATACTTCTTAAATACAATGTTGAGTTCTTTCGATCGCAGTAAAATGACTGAAACATTCTCGACAACTAATCGACTCATTTAATCAACTCATTTACCAACGACGTCCTGGAGATGGCGGTGTTTTCCCTGAAATGTTACACAGGAAATAATTAAATGACTCCGGCAGGTCACAGGTCAGATCTGTGGAGAGGCGAGCCAGCTCACAGTAACGAATCCATGTTTTTCTATGTGTCATTGTGTTGTAAAAATGATTCATAATAATATAGTAATTAAAAACTGTTCTTGAATAAATACAAGCTGTGAGTTTAATGCCAAAGTGTGGTACAACGCCACATCACCATGGAGACCAGCAGGTGGCAGACCCCAAAACAACTATTTGACATCTTTATAGTGTAAATACTTTAAATATATATATATATATATATATATATATATATATATTTTTTTTTTTTTTTTTTTTTAATTAACTGAACATCTCCATTTCTCATAAATCTTCTCTGATCTTGGATCATTGGAGCAGAAAAATGTCCAGATAGAAACTTTTCTTGAACTTCAAACTTTTCCCCAAACTTTTAAATCCATAAAGTGTAAATGTGAACAACGTTATCTGTGGAAAGGACGATCTCGATTCTGACAAGTTGATCCCGTCTGCGTGACTTTTACTCTGTTTCCGTGACTTTTACTCAGTTTCCGTGACTTTTACTCCGTGTTTTGTTGCTGACTTTCCCGTCACTTGTGACATTTGAGAATCTGCTCAATCTCGACCAAAACACGTTAAAATAAAAGCATTTAAAGACAGTTTTCACATTCAGCTTTTTTTTGCAGTAAATATATTTTCTTGTTATGTTTTTTGCAAATTTTGTTTTTTTTTACACATTTTGCATTGGAACGAACCACCAAAATTTTGCACATTATTCAAATGTAATGAAAATATATTCAACAGACACAAAAGTAGCTGAAGAAAGAGGAAAAAAACAAGAAACAAAATGGCTTATATTTGATTTTAATATTTTACATGGCATTTGTACCTAACCTAAATATCTCATCTAAAGTTTGAATGTATTATGTTAAAATATACTTATATTAATATACAAAAGGCATGAGTAATTTTTATAGTCTTTATATTTAATGGAATATTTTTTATTCTCTGCTGTTCCTCCTGCCTCATCGTGGGATGAATAAATTACGTTGTTTTGTTTTGTGTATGATTTGGTTCTATTCCGCCCAAATCAGAGTAAAAAGTGAGTTAAAGTAGGTCCCGTGTGGCCTTAAAGGGGAGCTGTGGCTGGTGTTTAGGGGAGCTCAGCCTCAGCAGCACCAGATGCTTCGACAGATGGTCATTTCAGCTGCAAATTGAATTCCTCCTGTGGGTCTGAGCCTCCTCCAGCTTCAGGACGCTCGGCTCTGCTCAGGTGAACGAACAGCAAGTTTGGGAACGTTTGTAATGGAAACGCAAAGAAGAGTTTAAAGTTTAAAGATGCAGAGCGGCTGCTTAGAGTTTGCCTTCCCTGAAGAGTTCTGATCTTAAAAAAGATCTGTGTTATTTTTATTATTATGATTAAAAATGTATTCATAAAAAGAACAAGTCCTGAGATCCAGAGAGACCCGAGCTAGGAGTCCCGAGCGCGGAGAGACCCGAGCGCGGAGACCCGAGTGCGGAGAGACCCAAGCGCGGAGACCCGAGTGCGGAGAGACCCGAGTGCGGAGACCCGAGTGCGGAGAGACCTGATTGCGGAGACCCGAGCGCGGAGAGACCCGAGCGCGGAGACCCGAGTGCGGAGAGACCCGAGTGCGGAGAGACCTGATTGCGGAGACCCGAGCGCGAAGAGACCCGAGCGCAGAGACCCGAGCGCGGAGAGACCCGAGCGCAGAGACCCGAGCACGGAGAGACCCGAGCGCAGAGACCCGAGCACGGAGAGACACGAGTGCGGAGAGACGAGTGCGGAGAGACCAGAGTGCGGAGACCCGAGCGCGGAGAGACCCGAGCGCAGAGACCCGAGCACGGAGAGACCCGAGCGCAGAGACCCAAGCACGGAGAGACCCGAGTGCGGAGAGACGAGCGCGGAGAGACCAGAGTGCGGAGAGACCAGAGTGCGGAGAGACGAGCGCGGAGAGACCAGAGTGCGGAGAGACCAGAGTGCGGAGAGACGAGCGCGGAGAGACCAGAGTGCGGAGAGACCCGAGTGCAGAGACCTGAGCGCGCAGAGACCCGAGTGCAGAGACCTGAGCGCTGAGAGACCCGAGTGTGGAGACCCAAGCGCGGAGACCCGAGCGCGGAGAGAGCCGAGCGAGGAGAGACCCGAGTGCGGAGACCCGAGCACGGAGAGACCTGAGCGCGGAGAGACCTGAGCGCGGAGAGACCTGAGCGCGGAGAGACCTGAGCGCGGAGACCCGAGACCTTGATTTTGGCAGTGATTTTCAGACTATAAAAAGCTGCTGATGTTATAGATTTGGTTGTTGAAGTTCAGTCTTTGTTCCATCATTAGTTTCATGTGTTTTCGAGTGTGAGGTGGTTTTCGGTGACATTTTCTCTTTAGCGATTGTAACGACTCTCTCTCTCGTCACAAACTCTTCCTCTGTGACTTCAGCTGCAGATGAGGTGAATAATGTTGACAATGCGTCCCCTCTTTGGTGTTTGTTT
The DNA here is from genome assembly GCF_026437365.1 of Eucyclogobius newberryi. Lineage (NCBI taxonomy): Eukaryota > Metazoa > Chordata > Actinopteri > Gobiiformes > Gobiidae > Eucyclogobius > Eucyclogobius newberryi. Next base: position 46,699,377 of record NW_027315834.1, on the reverse strand, counting down.
GCCCCCCGCCGGGCTCTGCGTTCAGGGGAGAGAGAGTGCGTCTGCCTCGTCTGAGTCTGTCTGCCACTCACAGAAGCAGGTCAGCGGGTTTGTCCCCGAGCTCCACTGTCACCGCTCAGAACGCTCTTAAAATCATCTCATATTTGTCTCATATTTGTCTCATATTTGTCTCATATTTGCGTCCTTCAAAACGCTTAAAGTGACGCATGACAGGGTTTTACTATTTCTAATCTTGACTGTATTTGGTGTATTTATACCTGTTGTACATATACATGATAGTTTTACATCGATCGAGCAGGTATTTGTGGAGAAAAGTTGAAACATCTGTAGAAAATGACAGGAAGTGACATCACACCAGGGACACTCATACCAGTCAAGGTTTATGCATAAATTACAACAAAATTAAAGTTTTGACTCTGAACATAATTGAACTAAATGAAGTCGTCCTCATATTTGTACATGACATTAGATGAGTTTTGGCCCAGTGCTTGCTGGGTAATTTCCTCGTCTGATGTCATCAATTACAAACCGGAAGTGAAATTATAAACCTAAAAAAATGTGCTATTCTGTGATAAAAATTTTTATCATTTCTTAGCAAAGGCTTAAATGTATACGTACTGTGCATTTTAGTTCAATGAGTCGTCCGACCTGTAGGGGGCACTTTAATTCTACTCTGTGATGTCATCAGGTGTCCCTAAGTCTTTCCCTAGTCAAAAACACACATCTTGAGTCGTGTTTAGCTTCGTTTTGTCCGTTTTCCGTAATCCTGTTCACAAAGTCCTCCCTCCTCCTCCACCGCCTCAGAAAACACTCCGTTTCAAATTTACCCCAGATTTGTGACATCACAGGTGGAGATCGTGAGTTCCGCCTGTTCTGTTCGTAAGTCCGATCATCGCCGGCCTCGTTCTGAGCATTCCCGCCTCAAATCGCCTTCGCCGCAACTCCAGGGCAAGCCATCCCCTCTGCGGCCAGTAGAGGGAGCGCTAACATAAACCCTGCCTCACACGTAAAACCCAATGTACGCTCACGGCGTTGGACCCCCACCTTCGTGTACCGCCTCAGAGCAGCTCTCGTGTTCCCCCCCGTGCGAGCAGCGGCAGCCGAGCGGGTCTTTATACGGGATCGCACAGACACGCCCGTATTTGGTCTACCTAAACTCCCCGCCGAGCCCTGGGGGAGCGAGGACGTCCCGGTAAGGCTGTCGGAGTGCGTCGGCATCAAAGAGAGAGCGAGGGAGGAGGGAAGGAGGGAGGAGGGAGGAGGGAAGGAGGAGGGAAGGAGGGAAGAAGGGAGGAGGGAAGGAGGGAGGAGGGAAGGAGGGAGGAGGGAAGGAGGGAAGGAGGGAGGAGGGAAGGAGGGAAGAAGGGAAGGAGGGAGGAGGGAGGAGGGGAAGAAGGGAGGAGGGAAGGAGGGAAGAAGGGAGGAGGGGAGGAGGGAAGGAGGGAGGAGGGAAGGAGGAGGGAGGAGATCTATTCTTGTTGGAGTTGTTTTATATCAGGCAGCGACGGCCTCGGAGGATCACGATTTGAGCGGCGGCGGCGGCGGCGGCGGAGGTGTAAAAGTCGGAAAGAAGTTTGCTAAAAGACGAATCCTCCGAGACGTGAAATCCGAACTCGAGACACAAAAGGAAACAGACTTTTTACCTTCAAATGTGCCAGAAGCAGTGAAAAAGTATAATTCACCATTAAACTAGTTTTATGGTGAATTATAACTTGAGAATAACTTAAATCGCCGTAAATAAGCCTGAACATGAACATGAACAAAGGCTTCATGAGCAAATACTTAGACTTACCAAGTATTTAACGTGTTGTTATCCCAGAATAGCACATTGTTTTACATTTATAATTTCACTTCCTGTTTGTAATCGATGACTTCACACTAGGAAAACTAAACTAGGGGAAAACAAAAAAAAATCATAATTTTTTTTTATTTGACAAATAAAAATAATATGAGAGCGACTTTATTTTGTTAACTTAATGTTTGGAGAGTCAAATTTTTTTGTTTATTTGTCTAAATTCTGCACTTCCTGTCATTTTCTACAGATTTTTCAACGTTTTCTCCACAAATTCCTGTTTGATTGGTGTAAAACTATAATTTATTTGTACAACAGGTATAAATACACCGAATAAACTCAAAATTTAGGAAACTTACAATGCTATTTCTGTCATAGTCCACCGTCGTGTAGAATGGAAATGTGACAATAGTTATGATAGTAATACGTAAAAGGTCAAGACAGTTTGAAAATATAGTTTAGCATAAAAATCACTTAATTCATAGAAACATGTCCCGTTCGTTGACTAAACAAAGTGCAGCGTTGGCTTTTTGCACATTAATCTTGACCGTCGCTGGTACAAAAACAATACGCTGCGATAAAGCGCTCGCTCTGAGCTCGTTTCCGCGGCGGCGAGCGTGAAGTCTGTGAAGTCTTCAAACCGCAGCAGCTGTCGCGGTTCGTCCGTCACTTCTGGACAAAGCCGGCGGTGTCACGTTCTTTCTGGAGACGCAGAGGAAGACTCCGGACAATATGAGGAACGATGTCCGGCTCCAAAAACCCAGCTGTTTGTCATCGAGTTTCAGCAGATGATCCACACTCCAGTTTGGCTAATGATTCCCTCGATATGCGATAGTTTAATGGATAAATTGGGCTGTAGGTTTGAAGAGCACTCTTTTTTTGGTTGAATAGATTCCGAGACACGCAATTTACTCAAACCAAATCAGAAAAATGTGGTTTATTGTTTGTGCCACTGTCTGGTTCTTCACATTTGGCCTGGGAGATGGTCGCGCGTTCTTCTACGATGTCCAGAACCCGTTTACTCGCTTGGTCACCTACACTTCCTGGCCTCCTCATCTTGAGTATTCGCCCTGTTGCTGTTTCTTTACACGGTACACGCTGTTTACCCGTCTGTTGTCCATGTTTTAATCACGTTCAAAATCGATCCATAAAGTGTTGCTGAACTCTTGGTATGGAACTATAACTTCTACGATGTCTTTCGAGCTGATGATGGCTGTGAAACTGTGTCTCTGCATTTGACCCATATTTTATTGGCCCGTGACGACCCGTCAGGAGAAGTGGGTCAGGGTGGCTGGGTCAGGGTGGCTGGGTCAGGGCGGCTTGGTCAGGACAGCTGGGTCAGGACGGCTGGGTCAGGGCGGCTGGGTCAGGGCGGCTGGGTCAGGACGGCTGGGTCAGGACGGCTGGATCAGGACGGCTGGGTCAGGGTGGCTGGGTCAGGACGGCTGGATCAGGGCGGCTGGGTCAGGACGGCTGGGTCAGGACGGCTGGGTCAGGGTGGCTGGGTCAGGACGGCTGGGTCAGGACGGCTGGGTCAGGACGGCTGGATCAGGGCGGCTGGGTCAGGACGGCTGGGTCAGGACGGCTGAGTCAGGGCGGCTGGGTCAGGACGGCTGGGTCAGGGTGGCTGGGTCAGGACGGCTGGGTCAGGACGGCTGGGTCAGGACGGCTGGATCAGGGCGGCTGGGTCAGGACGGCTGGGTCAGGACGGCTGAGTCAGGGCGGCTTTGTCAGGGCGGCTCGGTCAGGGCGGCTCGGTCAGGGCGGCTCGGTCAGGGCGGCTCGGTCAGGGCGGCTCGGTCAGGGCGGCTTGGTCAGGCCTCAAAAGTTGGACGACTTTACCTTGTTGTTTGCGTGTTTTGGAGACTTTTTGGAGACTTACCTGTGTTTTCTTTGCTCTTGTTTCAGATCTACACGGACTGGGCCAATCACTACCTGGCCAAGTCGGGCTGCCCACGGCTCATCAAGGACCTGAGCCAGGACGTGACCGATGGAGTGCTCCTGGCTCAGATCATACAGATCATAGGTGAGGAACACACGACACACTAACGATGTGTCTGCTGACGAGGGACGGTTTGATATGTCTTCTCTATGAGCAAAGACCGACTGAGGCTAAATATAAGAATGTAAACTTCGAAGGATCGTCATGATCGTCGTGTTCTTTATGACCTTCGCTGGAGGATTTTACCTGGAGTGTGATGTCTGTATCCGTGTTTAGAGGCGTTAAGCGTTACCGTGACGCACACGCATTAATTAGTCCAACCACACTTTTAGGTTCACAAATTCACTTAAGTCCATCAAAAAGAATGTTGTGCAAACAAACTTTCAGCTTTTAAAATTCACCAATAAGAGGCAGAATAATTGTCGCCTTCATAAACCCATTTTAGCATGACACATGTTTTATAACCAGCTGCCTACAAATTATTCACTTTGCACAGCCAACTTCCTTTTATATCGGTATCGGAATCCCAAAACCCGTATCGTTCGGGCCTTACCTGGCAGTTTGGACTGATCACTCCGTCTTCTTCAGAGTTCTGACATGATGTTATTGGTTTTTGGCCTGTGGGCCACCCGTGGGCCGTCTGTGGGCCGTCTGTGGGCCGTCTGTGGGCCGAGCACAACTGCATCTAAAAAGTTGTTCTAAAGTTTTAGCCAAAATGCATGTGAACACTGACATGCCAAAGGGATGTGTGCGGTCAGAACTAGAGACTGTTGTCAATATAAAAGCAGCTCGTGGGCTCAAAATGAGACCGCTGTGTGCCCTCTGCAGTCATAGAACATTGTGTTGTCCGAGAAGCAGGAAGTGCGACGTTAGCATGTTACTCACTCATTGTGTTGAATGATAACGACGCTCGGAATGCGTTTGGACTGATGCAAACTGCACAAATGGCGTCCACGTTTCATGGTTTGGCAGCTTTAAGAGACGAGAGAGTTCGGCTCATATTCTGACGAGCTTAATTGCACAGACAGAGCAGCTGCAGTCATCAGAAAGGCCCCTCGGACCCCCGCGGTGAGGGGAGGTTCTGTCTCGTCTCCTGCTCGATCTGGGCCAAATCTCAGCAGCTCCTCTGTTTTTTAAGATGAACCGCGCTGACTACAGAGACCTCAGAGAAACGAGACGACGAGCGGGAACGAGGAGCTTGAACCTGCCGCACAAAACAGTTGTATCATTGTTTTGTTTGTCGTTTCAAACCATTTTATTCAGTCGACTTTAAAGTGCCTATGACAGGTTTTTACGACGTTCTAATTCTGACTTTATTTGGTGTGTTTATACCTGTTTTACTTATAAATTATAGTTTTAAACCAGTCGAGCAGGTATTTGTGGAGAAAACGTTGAAAAATCTGTAGAAAATGACAGGAAGTGACATCACATCAGGGAAATTTAGGCAGAATTTACACAAATAAATATCTTTTTTGACTCTCTAAACAATAATTTAACAAAATAAAGTCCCTCCCTAGTGTGATGTCATCAATTACAAACTGGAAGTGAAATTATAAACCTAAAAAATTGGCAATTCTGTGACATAATTTTTATATTTTTTTTTCGCAAAATTCTAAATATATTTATCTTAACTGCATTTTAGTTCAATGAGTCGTCCGACCTGTAGGGGGCGCGTTAAACGACCTTTAAAGGACACATATTATGCAAAATGTTGAGTTTAACCGTGTTCCAGCATCAAAAACATTCTCCGAGTTGTTTTTAGCTTCGTTCATGTTTGTTTGTACGTCCTCTCCACTATGAGCCTCAGGAAACACTCAGGTCCAAAATTCTCCAGAGTTTTCCTGCTCGATTCCAAAGTCCATGAAGTTTGTCACGTTAAGAATTACAATAAATACAAATATAGAAATCACATAGAAATAAACAGGTATTACAAAAAATATATGAATGTCCAATATAATGTCTGTCCAGTCCGTTTGTTTGTGAGGCCCTTTTCCCGTCAGGAGTACGTTCCAGAAGTTCCATGTGTGGTGTCCATGGCAGGAGTTTTGAGGCCCAGGGGCAGTATGTAGTCGTCCAGTCTGTGGCATCTGTGGCATCGCTAGCGTCTGTAGAGTCTGTACCGTCTGTAGTGTCTGTACCGTCTGTAGTCTCTGTACCGTCTGTAGAGTCTGTACCGTCTGTAGAGTCTGTACCGTCTGTAGAGTCTGTACCGTCTGTACCATCTGTAGAGTCTGTACCGTCTGTAGTCTCTGTACCGTCTGTAGAGTCTGTACCGTCTGTAGTCTCTGTACCGTCTGTAGTCTCTGTACCGTCTGTAGTCTCTGTACCGTCTGTAGAGTCTGTACCGTCTGTAGAGTCTGTACCGTCTGTAGAGTCTGTACCGTCTGTAGTCTCTGTACCGTCTGTAGTCTCTGTACCGTCTGTAGAGTCTGTACCGTCTGTAGTCTCTGTACCGTCTGTAGTCTCTGTACCGTCTGTAGTCTCTGTACCGTCTGTAGAGTCTGTACCGTCTGTAGAGTCTGTACCGTCTGTAGTCTCTGTACCGTCTGTAGTCTCTGTACCGTCTGTAGTCTCTGTACCGTCTGTAGAGTCTGTACCGTCTGTAGTCTCTGTACCGTCTGTAGTCTCTGTACCGTCTGTAGTCTCTGTACCGTCTGTAGTCTCTGTACCGTCTGTAGTCTCTGTACCGTCTGTAGAGTCTGTACCGTCTGTAGAGTCTGTACCGTCTGTAGTCTCTGTACCGTCTGTAGTCTCTGTACCGTCTGTAGTCTCTGTACCGTCTGTAGAGTCTGTACCGTCTGTAGTCTCTGTACCGTCTGTAGTCTCTGTACCGTCTGTAGTCTCTGTACCGTCTGTAGAGTCTGTACCGTCTGTAGAGTCTGTACCGTCTGTAGAGTCTGTACCGTCTGTAGTCTCTGTACCGTCTGTAGAGTCTGTACCGTCTGTAGAGTCTGTACCGTCTGTAGAGTCTGTACCGTCTGTCGCGTCTGTCGTGCTCGTACCGTCCGTAGCATCCGTAGCTTCCGTAGCATCCGTAGCGCCCGTAGCGTCCATAGCGCCCGTAGCGTCCGTAGCGCCCGTAGCGCCCGTAGCATCCGTAGCGCCCGTAGCGTCCGTAGCGCCCGTAGCGTCCGTAGCGCCCGTAGCGTCCGTAGCGTCCGTAGTGCCTGTAGCTTCCATAGCGTCCGTAGCATCTGTAGTGCTTTATTGACCTCGGGCGACAGGACAGTCCCAGAACACGTGATAGCGGTGCGCCTCCTGGTGGCCACGCCTTTCACGGTGCGTCCCAAATGTGCTTAAATATCACTTTATAATCATTTTTTAGTTCAAGTTAATTATACTGTTTCTAATTTTGCACCTCTTTAAAACAACATTTATAATATCCAAATAACAATAGTTTAAACGGTGTAAATCCCATTATTTTACATAAAAAGATAATTTAATGAATATTGTGATATGGGTCATGGAACAAACTCGAGTTAATTCTGTCGTTCCTTGTTCCTTAAGGTTTGTACCTCCCCCTGGATCAAAGTCGGGTCGTCTGATTGGTCGACTGGACTGACAAACAAACAAAGCTCCACATTGCGCCACGGCAACAAAACAAAAACATGTTCATGTCGTTTGAGCAAAGTTGCCTTGAAAACACTGACTCTGAAATATGTCTTTCATTTAAAAGTACAGTACTGTCATGGAGTAGAAATATACAGACGCCGTACTGCCAGACCCGAGCAGTAGTCAGTAGTACTCATCACAGTACTCTCATCACAGTACTCATCAGATCACAGAACTCTCGTTACTCTCATCACAGTACTCTCGTCACAGTACTCTCGTTACTCTTGTTACAGTACTCTCGTTACAGTACTCTCATCACAGTACTCTTGTTACAGTGCTCTCGTTACTCTCGTTACAGTACTCTCGTTACAGTACTCTCATCACAGTACTCTCGTTACTCTCGTTACAGTACTCTCGTTACTCTTGTTACAGTACTCTTGTTACAGTACTCTCGTTACTCTCGTTACAGTACTCTCGTTACTCTTGTTACAGTACTCTCGTTACTCTCATCACAGTACTCTCGTCACAGTACTCTCGTTACGGTGCTCTCGTTACTCTCGTTACAGTACTCTCGTTACAGTACTCTCATCACAGTACTCCTGTTACAGTGCTCTCGTTACACTCGTTACAGTACTCTTGTTACAGTACTCTCATCACAGTACTCTCGTTACTCTCGTTACAGTACTCTCGTTACTCTTGTTACAGTACTCTTGTTACAGTACTCTCGATACTCTCGTTACAGTACTCTCGTTACTCTTGTTACAGTACTCTCGTTACTCTTGTTACAGTACTCTTGTTACAGTATTCTTGTTACAGTACTCTCGTTACTCTGTTACAGTACTCTCGTCACAGTACTCTCGTTACAGTACTCTTGTTACAGTATTCTTGTTACAGTACTCTCGTTACTCTGTTACAGTACTCTCGTCACAGTACTCTCGTTACAGTACTCTTGTTACAGTACTCTTGTTACAGTACTCTCGTTACTCTCGTTACAGTACTCTCGTTACTCTTGTTACAGTACTCTCGTTACTCTCGTTACAGTACTCTCGTTACTCTTGTTACAGTACTCTCGTTACTCTTGTTACAGTACTCTCGTTACTCTTGTTACAGTACTCTTGTTACAGTATTCTTGTTACAGTACTCTCGTTACTCTGTTACAGTACTCTCGTCACAGTACTCTCGTTACAGTACTCTTGTTACAGTACTCTCGTTACTCTTGTTACAGTACTCTTGTTACAGTATTCTTGTTACAGTACTCTCGTTACTCTGTTACAGTACTCTCGTCACAGTACTCTCGTTACAGTACTCTTGTTACAGTATTCTTGTTACAGTACTCTCGTTACTCTGTTACAGTACTCTCGTCACAGTACTCTCGTCACAGTACTCTCGTTACAGTACTCTTGTTACAGTATTCTTGTTACAGTACTCTCGTTACTCTGTTACAGTACTCTCGTCACAGTACTCTTGTTACAGTACTCTTGTTACAGTACTCTCGTTACTCTTGTTACAGTACTCTTGTTACAGTTTTCTTGTTACAGTACTCTCTTACTCTGTTACAGTATTCTTGTTACAGTACTGTCTTTACTCTGTTACAGTACTCTTGTTACAGTACTCTTGTTACAGTACTCTCGTTACTCTCGTTACTCTCATCACAGTATTCTTGCTACAGTACTCTCGTTACAGTATTCTTGTTACAGTACTCTTGTTACTCTTGTTACAGTACTCTTGTTACAGTACTCTCGTTACTCTTGTTACAGTACTCTTGTTACAGTACTCTCGTTACAGTACTCTTGTTACAGTATTCTTGTTACAGTACTCTCGTTACTCTGTTACAGTACTCTCGTCACAGTACTCTCGTCACAGTACTCTCGTTACAGTACTCTTGTTACAGTATTCTTGTTACAGTACTCTCGTTACTCTGTTACAGTACTCTCGTCACAGTACTCTTGTTACAGTACTCTTGTTACAGTACTCTCGTTACTCTTGTTACAGTACTCTTGTTACAGTTTTCTTGTTACAGTACTCTCTTACTCTGTTACAGTATTCTTGTTACAGTACTGTCTTTACTCTGTTACAGTACTCTTGTTACAGTACTCTTGTTACAGTACTCTCGTTACTCTCGTTACTCTCATCACAGTATTCTTGCTACAGTACTCTCGTTACAGTATTCTTGTTACAGTACTCTTGTTACTCTTGTTACAGTACTCTTGTTACAGTACTCTCGTTACTCTTGTTACAGTACTCTTGTTACAGTACTCTTGTTACTCTTGTTACAGTACTCTTGTTACAGTACTCTCGTTACTCTCGATACTCTTGTTACAGTACTCTTGTTACTCTTGTTACAGTACTCTTGTTACAGTACTCTCGTTACTCTCGATACTCTTGTTACAGTACTCTCGTTACTCTCGATAATCTTGTTACAGTACTCTTGTTACATTACTCTCGTTACTCTTGTTACAGTAATCTTGTTAGAGTACTCTTGATACTCTTGTTATAGTACTCTCGTTACTCTCATCACAGTATTCTTGTTACAGTACTCTCGTTACTCTTGTTACAGTACTCTTGTTACAGTACTCTTGTTACTCTTGTTACAGTACTCTTGTTACAGTACTCTCGTTACTCTCGATACTCTTGTTACAGTACTCTTGTTACTCTTGTTACAGTACTCTTGTTACAGTACTCTCGTTACTCTCGATAATCTTGTTACAGTACTCTTGTTACATTACTCTCGTTACTCTTGTTACAGTACTCTTGTTACAGTACTCTCGTTACTCTCATCACAGTACTCTCGTTACAGTACTCTCGTTACAGTACTCTCGTTACTCTCGATACTCTCGTTACAGTACTCTCGTTACTCTCATCACAGTACTCTCGTTACTCTCGATACTCTCGTTACAGTACTCTCGTTACTCTCATCACAGTACTCTCGTTACTCTCGATACTCTCGTTACAGTACTCTCGTTACTCTCATCACAGTACTCTCGTTACTCTCGATACTCTCGTTACAGTACTCTCGTTACTCTCATCACAGTACTCTCGTTACTCTCGATACTCTTGTTACAGTACTCTCGTTACTCTC
>NW_027315834.1:46617370-46686412 GCF_026437365.1 Eucyclogobius newberryi | reverse complement strand
CTCCTGTCTTTCTCTCAGTCTCTTGTGTCTCTCGCTAAGTCTCTTGTCTCTCTCTCTCTAAATCTCTCCTGTCTTTCTCTCTCTAAATCTCTTGTGTCTCTCCCCAAGTCTCTCATGTCTCTTTTCTTTAAGTGTCTCTCTCTTTAAGTCTCTCTTGTCTCTATGTCTCTATGTCTCTAAGTCTCTCATGTCTCTAAGTCTCTCATGTCTTTCTCCAAGTCTCTCTCCAAGTCTCTTGTGTCTCTCTCTCTAAGTCTCTCATGTCTCTCTCCCTAAGGCTCTCGTGTCTCTCTCTAAGTCTCTCATATCTCTAAGTCTCTCATGTCTCTAAGTCTCTTATGTCTCCCTCTAACGCTCCTGTGTCTCTAAGTCTCTCATGTCTCTCTCTAAGTCTCCTGTGTCTCTAAGTCTCTCATGTCTCTAAGTCTCTCGTGTCTCTAAGTCTCTCATGTCTCTAAGTCTCTCGTGTCTCTCTCTTCTCCAGCCAACGAGAAAGTGGAGGACATCAATGGCAGCCCGCGGAGCCAGTCACAAATGGTGAGTCCAAAGTCTTTTTCTGCCGTTTGTCTCTGAGTCAATATTTAAAGACATTTTAGTCTCTTTAGAAACACAGGAGCGACACAAATCTGAGCGTTGTCTCATTTCTGGAGTTATCCGATTGTCGAAATGCCATGTAAACAGTTCAATCTGGTTTATTTCAGCTTGATCAGGTTTTGCCTTCGAAATGTCTGTGAAAAAAGTGCAAAATAATGTGGCAAAGACCAAAATTAAAAAGAAAATGTTGAATATCGACAGTTATTTTAAAACGTTTTGTACTTTGTCTTCCAAATACAACCGTTACGCTTAAAAATCCACTGATTAACGGTGTTTTTGATGATCAGATTTTGATTGAACACGATGTAAACACACACCAAACCTCCGATCTCGCTTTTGGGTTGTCGGATTTTTAGATTTTGCAGATTTTTGCAGCACATTTCGAAGTTTTACATTATAGTTGACGCTGTCGTTTACTCGTTGTTGTGGCGGCGCTGTTTGAAACCATGGGACTTTGTGAACGCTGAGTCACATTTCCACGGCAACACATTGGCACGGTTGGTCGTTCTGTGGCAGTAGTTGACCTGAAGTGACCTGAAATGACCTGAAGTGACCTGAAATGACCTGAAGTGACCCGAAGTGACCCGAAGTGACTCGAAGTGACCTGAAGTTACCTGAAGTGACTCGAAGTGACCTGAAGTGACCTGAAGTGACCTGAAGTGACCGGGTTTACAGCAATTTCCCAGCTTTTCTATTCGAGAAAGTTCAAAGTGACACGACTCTAATAGAAAACGTAAAGTTGACATTCATTATATTTTGCATTAATATGTTTCTTGAGCTTTTACTGAATTACTTTTTTAATCTTGAACATTTTGTATCGCTGTTGCCGCTCTAAAAGTCTCTGTTCTTGTGTATTATCTTCATTATAAGATTATATTTAGCTTTGTTTAAATGTTTCTTTCATGTCGAGTCAAACATTTAAGTTGGGTTTTGTTGATCTTCTTCTTCTGGGGATAATGTTTCTGCAATTTGAGTTGATTTCACTCGTTTGCCACGAGGCTAAACCGAGAGAGAAAATGATTGCAAAAAAAATAAAATGTCTTATAAACAGGGTTGGATTTTCCCAATATTCCTAAAAATACACACATTGACTTTCCCGCTGGGTTTGACCTCTTGACTGGAACCATAAGGACGACTTTAGCCTTTCCCCGTCACCGCAGTTTGAAACTAAAATCTCGTCTTTCTGCAGTTTTGGTCAGAGTTTTAAACACGCTTGTCTTTGTCGATTTCACACTGGCGTTTCAGAGTCCAAAGCGAGCCTGACGGTGGCGACCGCGTGCGCTACAACAGCAGAACGTTTAAACCGCAACGTAATGAGAGCAAACGTTCATCCAGGACGTGAAGTGTCCAGAAACTACGACTTAGAGTGGTCCAAACGTGTGAATGGCTTTGTATTGGTGGAGTTTTTTTCGACCTGTATTTGAAAAAGTTGAGTAGTTCACGTTTAAAGGACACATTCGGCTTCATTCACACGTCTTTCATTAGCCTTTACTCCCACCAGCCCGCGCACAGGCGAAAACCGGACTTAAGACGTTCGATTGCATTGACACTCTTATTTTCTTTGTCAATACCAACAAGCTGTACATACTTTTAAAGATTATTTTCTCAACAAAACGAATATGGTATTGATTTGCATTGAATAATATGCACATAGTGTATCAAATGTGATACATAGTTTATGTTTGGGCTTCTGTAGTGTAAGTTGTGAAGCCCTGACAGTGTTCTTATGCACACCAGAAACTAGAAGGCCTAAGCTTTCTAATGATGCATCACACTTGCATGTGGAACATAAGATCCTCTTTTAATAAGCAATGCCATTTGGGTCCAACCATTGTGCACAGGGCCAAATGGGCGGATGTTAACAAGTTAAAGGGCATATGACAGGTCTTTATGACTAAATTTTGACTTTAAATTTGGTGTATTTATTATACCTGTCGTACATACAAATTATAGTTTTACACCAGTCGAGCAGGTATTTGTGGAGAAGACATTGAAAAATGTGTAGAAAATGACAGGAAGTGACATCACACCAGGGACAGCCAAAGTTTCTGCATAATATTACACAAAAGAAGCGACTTTTTTGACGTTTTAAACCTCAATTCAACAAAATATTGTCAAAAATAAATAAATATTTGTTTGTGCACAGTAATTTCCTGATGTGATGTCATCAATTACAACCAGGAGGTAAAATTATAAACCTAAAAAAAATACCTGCTATTCTGGGATAAAATGTGTATAATGTTAGCTAAATACTTATCTTAGCTGCGTGTTAGCTCAATGAGTATTTGTTTTCTCTGAGCCTCATAAAAACTCCCACGTTACCCTAGCACACGTTACCCTAGCACGTCGGGGCAAGCTAGCTTTCCTTCATTTCCCCACGCTAATTCCCCCTTCTGCCAGCAGATGGAGCGCCAACACAAATCCAAAACATTACATTATACAGTACATTATTGCAGTTCTAAAACATGCAAAGTTACTAAACAGCGTGTTTAAAATGTAAAAATGCCGGATATGTGTCATTTTAGCTCGTTTGGATGGTTTGTTACAGTAATGGCCCGTGTGGTATGCGTCTGCTTCCAGTGTAAACTACTGGAGTGGTTGAGTTACCGCTGGCTGTCGTCACTCACATAATTACCCTTCGTTTTAACTGCTTTGGACTAAGTGTTTTTTGCCCGGCGCTTTGCTTTTCTCTGGCAGCTGCCTCTCCGCCGCGTCATAAACGTGTCATAAACGTGACTAACTCCGCGCGGGCGACACATGTGCCGCTGTGGGTGTTCAAAAGGCGGTTCGGCGCGAAGCGGAGGGGAACAAAGAGGCTTTTATTGTGACGGGGAGCGAAACAGAAGTGCTCCGAACGCCGCGGTGGAGTCATGTGCAGAGCAGATACTGTGGCGTGGATGCGATGACGAGCGGGAGGCGGGAAGTCTTTGCGCCGGTTCCAGGAGATACACAAGTGACCAAGCATCTAAACTGTCCCGTGTCGCTACCGTCCAGCCGAGTAAACACACACGCAATATCATACGAATCCATGTTCTTGGATGTAATAGTGTGTGATAAGCGTGTTACATAAATGACTGAACAAATATGTAAAGTATGTGTAGTATGTAAAACGGCCTAATATCTGTTCAACACGCTACACGCTACACGCTGCTTCTCTCTGACTCTGAGGCGTGACAGCGGGAGTCATGTGTGAGACGTCAGGTGAAGGGAAAGATTCGTCCTGTCCAGAGCAGCGATAGCGGACCAAACGGGACCAAAACAGGATTAAAACAGGACCGAACGGGACCAAAACAGGATTAAAACAGGACCGAACGGGACCAAAACAAGACCAAATAGGACCAAAACAGGATCAAACAGGACCAAACAGGATCAAACAGGACCAAAACAGGACCAAAGAGGACCAAAACAGGACCAAACAGGACCAAACAGGATCAAACAGGACCAAAACAGGACCAAAGAGGACCAAAACAGGACCAAGCAGGACAGAAACAGGACCAAAACAGGACCAAAACAGGACCAAAACAGGACCAACCAGGACAAAATCAGGACCAAAACAGGACCAAAACAGGACCAAAACAGGACCAACCAGGACAGAAACAGAACCAAAACAGGACCAAATCAGGACAGAACAGGACCAAAACAGGACCAAAACAGGACCAAAACAGGACCAAATCAGGACAGAAACAAGACCAAAACAGGACCAAATCAGGACAGAACAGGACCAAAACAGGACCAAACAGGACCAAAACAGGACCAAAACAGGACAGAACAGGACCAAAACAGGACCAAACAGGACCAAAACAGGACCAAAACAGGACCAAGCAGGACAGAAACAGGACCAAAACAGGACCAAATCAGGACAGAAACAAGACCAAAACAGGACCAAATCAGGACAGAAACAAGACCAAAACAGGACCAAATCAGGACAGAACAGGAACAAAACAGGACGAAACAGGACCAAAACAGGACCAAAACATGACGAAACAGGACCAAAACAGGACCAAAACAGAACCAAATCAGGACAGAACAGGACCAAAACAGGACAGAACAGGACCAAAACAGGACCGAACAGGACCAAACAGTACCAAATAGGACCAAAACAGGACCAAAACAGGACCAAAACGGGACCAAACAGGACCAAACAGGACCAAAACAGGACCAAACAGGACCAAAACAGGACCAAACAGGACCAAAACAGGACCAACCAGGACAGAAACAGAACCAAAACAGGACCAAATCAGGACAGAAACAGGACCATAACAAGAACAAAACAGGACCAAAACAGGACCAAACAGGACAGAACAGGATCAAAACAGGACGAAACAGGACCAAAACAGGACCAAAACAGAACCAAATCAGGACAGAACAGGACCAAAACAGGACCAAAACACGAGAAAACAGGACTAAAACAGGACCAAAACAGGACCAAAACAGGACCAAAACAGGAACAAAACAGGACCAACCAGGACAGAAACAGAACCAAAACAGGACCAAAACAGGACAGAAACAGGACCAAAACAAGAACAAAACAGGACAGAACAGGACCAAAACAGGACCAAACAGGACGAAACATGACCAAAACAGGACGAAACAGGACCAAAACAGGACCAACCAGGACAAAAACAGGACCAAAACAGGACCAAAAAAGGACCAAAACAGGACCAAATCAGGACAGAACAGGACCAAAACAGGACCAAACAGGACCAAACAGGACCAAATAGGACCAAAACAGGACGAAACACGACCAAAACACGACCAAATCAGGACAGAACAGGACCAAAACAGGATCAAACAGGACCAAACAGGACCAAATAGGACCAAAACAGGACCAAAACAGGACCAAAACGGGACCAAACAGGACCAAACAGGACCAAAACAGGACCAAACAGGACCAAAACAGGACCAAACAGGACCAAAACAGGACCAAAACAGGACCAAACAGGACCAAACAGGACCAAAACAGGACCAAACAGGACCAAAACAGGACCAAACAGGACCAAAACAGGACCAGCCAGGACAGAAACAGGACCAAAACAGGACCAAATCAGGACAGAAACAGGACCAAAACAAGAACAAAACAGGACAGAACAGGACCAAAACAGGACGAAACAGGACCAAAACAGGACCAACCAGGACAAAAACAGGACCAAAACAGGACCAAAAAAGGACCAAAACAGGACCAAATCAGGACAGAACAGGACCAAAACACGACGAAACACGACCAAAACAGAACCAAATCAGGACAGAAACAAGACCAAAACAGGACCAAATCAGGACAGAACAGGACCAAAACAGGACCAAACAGGACCAAACAGGACCAAACAGGACCAAATAGGACCAAAACAGGACCAAAACAGGACCAAAACAGGACCAAAACATGACGAAACAGGACCAAAACAGAACCAAATCAGGACAGAAACAAGACCAAAACAGGACCAAATCAGGACAGAACAGGACCAAAACAGGACCAAACAGGACCAAACAGGACCAAACAGGACCAAATAGGACCAAAACAGGACCAAAACAGGACCAAAACAGGACCAAAACAGGACCAAACAGGACCAAACAGGACCAAAACAGGACCAAACAGGACCAAAACAGGACCAAACAGGACCAAAACAGGACCAAAACAGGACCAACCATGACAGAAACAGGACCAAAACACGACAAAACAGGACAGAAACAGGACCAAAACAGGACCAAAACAGGACCAACCATGACAGAAACAGGACCAAAACACGACAAAACAGGACAGAAACAGGACCAAAACAGGACCAAAACAGGACCAACCATGACAGAAACAGGACCAAAACAGGACCAAACAGGACCAAAACAGGACCAAAACAGGACCAACCAGGACAGAAACAGGACCAAAACAGGACCAAAACAGGACCAAAACAGGACCAACCAGGACAGAAACAGGACCAAAACAGGACCAAAACAGGACCAACCAGGACAGAAACAGAACCAAAACAGGACCAAAACAGGACCAAAACAGGACCAACCAGGACAAAAACAGGACCAAAACAGGACCAAAAAAAGGACTAAACAGGACCAACCAGGACAGAAACAGAACCAAAACAGGACCAAATCAGGACAGAACAGGACCAAAACAGGACGAAACACGACCAAAACACGACGAAACAGGACCAAAACAGGACAGAAACCGGACCAAAACAGGACCAAATCAGGACAGAACAGGACCAAAACATGACGAAACAGGACCAAAACAGAACCAAATCAGGACAGAAACAAGACCAAAACAGGACCAAACAGGACCAAACAGGACCAAACAGGACCAAATAGGACCAAAACAGGACCAAAACAGGACCAAAACAGGACCAAACAGGACCAAACAGGACCAAAACAGGACCAAACAGGACCAAAACAGGACCAAACAGGACCAAAACAGGACCAACCAGGACAGAAACAGGACCAAAACACGACAAAACAGGACAGAAACAGGACCAAAACAGGACCAACCAGGACAGAAACAGGACCAAAACAGGACCAAAACAGGACCAAAACAGGACCAACCATGACAGAAACAGAACCAAAACAGGACCAAATCAGGACAGAAACAGGACCAAAACAGGACGAAACAGGACCAAAACAGGACCAAAACAGGACCAACCAGGACCAAACAGGACCAAAACAGGACCAAAACAGGACAGAAACAGGACCAAAACAGGACCAAAACAGGACCAACCATGACAGAAACAGGACCAAAACAGGACCAAACAGGACCAAAACAGGACCAAAACAGGACCAACCAGGACAGAAACAGGACCAAAACAGGACCAAAACAGGACCAACCAGGACAGAAACAGGACCAAAACAGGACCAAAACAGGACCAACCAGGACAGAAACAGAACCAAAACAGGACCAAAACAGGACCAAAACAGGACCAACCAGGACAAAAACAGGACCAAAACAGGACCAAAAAAGGACTAAACAGGACCAACCAGGACAGAAACAGAACCAAAACAGGACCAAATCAGGACAGAACAGGACCAAAACAGGACGAAACACGACCAAAACACGACGAAACAGGACCAAAACAGGACAGAAACCGGACCAAAACAGGACCAAATCAGGACAGAACAGGACCAAAACATGACGAAACAGGACCAAAACAGAACCAAATCAGGACAGAAACAAGACCAAAACAGGACCAAACAGGACCAAACAGGACCAAACAGGACCAAATAGGACCAAAACAGGACCAAAACAGGACCAAAACAGGACCAAACAGGACCAAACAGGACCAAAACAGGACCAAACAGGACCAAAACAGGACCAAACAGGACCAAAACAGGACCAAAACACGACAAAACAGGACAGAAACAGGACCAAAACAGGACCAACCAGGACAGAAACAGGACCAAAACAGGACCAAAAAAGGACTAAACAGGACCAACCAGGACAGAAACAGAACCAAAACAGGACCAAATCAGGACAGAACAGGACCAAAACAGGACGAAACACGACCAAAACACGACGAAACAGGACCAAAACAGGACAGAAACCGGACCAAAACAGGACCAAATCAGGACAGAACAGGACCAAAACATGACGAAACAGGACCAAAACAGAACCAAATCAGGACAGAAACAAGACCAAAACAGGACCAAACAGGACCAAACAGGACCAAACAGGACCAAATAGGACCAAAACAGGACCAAAACAGGACCAAAACAGGACCAAACAGGACCAAACAGGACCAAAACAGGACCAACCAGGACCAAAACAGGACCAAACAGGACCAAAACAGGACCAACCAGGACAGAAACAGGACCAAAACACGACAAAACAGGACCAAAACAGGACCAAACAGGACAGAACAGGATCAAAACAGGACGAAACAGGACCAAAACAGGACCAAAACATGACGAAACAGGACCAAAACAGGACCAAAACAGAACCAAATCAGGACAGAACAGGACCAAAACAGGACCAAAACACGAGAAAACAGGACTAAAACAGGACCAAAACAGGACCAAAACAGGAACAAAACAGGAACAAAACAGGACCAACCAGGACAGAAACAGAACCAAAACAGGACCAAAACAGGACAGAAACAGGACCAAAACAAGAACAAAACAGGACAGAACAGGACCAAAACAGGACCAAACAGGACGAAACATGACCAAAACAGGACGAAACAGGACCAAAACAGGACCAACCAGGACAAAAACAGGACCAAAACAGGACCAAAAAAGGACCAAAACAGGACCAAATCAGGACAGAACAGGACCAAAACAGGACCAAACAGGACCAAACAGGACCAAATAGGACCAAAACAGGACGAAACACGACCAAAACACGACCAATACAGGACAGAACAGGACCAAAACAGGATCAAACAGGACCAAACAGGACCAAATAGGACCAAAACAGGACCAAAACAGGACCAAAATGGGACCAAACAGGACCAAACAGGACCAAAACAGGACCAAACAGGACCAAAACAGGACCAAACAGGACCAAAACAGGACCAAAACAGGACCAAACAGGACCAAACAGGACCAAAACAGGACCAAACAGGACCAAAACAGGACCAAACAGGACCAAAACAGGACCAACCAGGACAGAAACAGGACCAAAACAGGACCAAATCAGGACAGAAACAGGACCAAAACAAGAACAAAACAGGACAGAACAGGACCAAAACAGGACGAAACAGGACCAAAACAGGACCAACCAGGACAAAAACAGGACCAAAACAGGACCAAAAAAGGACCAAAACAGGACCAAATCAGGACAGAACAGGACCAAAACACGACGAAACACGACCAAAACAGAACCAAATCAGGACAGAAACAAGACCAAAACAGGACCAAATCAGGACAGAACAGGACCAAAACAGGACCAAACAGGACCAAACAGGACCAAACAGGACCAAATAGGACCAAAACAGGACCAAAACAGGACCAAAACAGGACCAAAACATGACGAAACAGGACCAAAACAGAACCAAATCAGGACAGAAACAAGACCAAAACAGGACCAAATCAGGACAGAACAGGACCAAAACAGGACCAAACAGGACCAAACAGGACCAAACAGGACCAAATAGGACCAAAACAGGACCAAAACAGGACCAAAACAGGACCAAAACAGGACCAAACAGGACCAAACAGGACCAAAACAGGACCAAACAGGACCAAAACAGGACCAAACAGGACCAAAACAGGACCAAAACAGGACCAACCATGACAGAAACAGGACCAAAACACGACAAAACAGGACAGAAACAGGACCAAAACAGGACCAAAACAGGACCAACCATGACAGAAACAGGACCAAAACACGACAAAACAGGACAGAAACAGGACCAAAACAGGACCAAAACAGGACCAACCATGACAGAAACAGGACCAAAACAGGACCAAACAGGACCAAAACAGGACCAAAACAGGACCAACCAGGACAGAAACAGGACCAAAACAGGACCAAAACAGGACCAAAACAGGACCAACCAGGACAGAAACAGGACCAAAACAGGACCAAAACAGGACCAACCAGGACAGAAACAGAACCAAAACAGGACCAAAACAGGACCAAAACAGGACCAACCAGGACAAAAACAGGACCAAAACAGGACCAAAAAAAGGACTAAACAGGACCAACCAGGACAGAAACAGAACCAAAACAGGACCAAATCAGGACAGAACAGGACCAAAACAGGACGAAACACGACCAAAACACGACGAAACAGGACCAAAACAGGACAGAAACCGGACCAAAACAGGACCAAATCAGGACAGAACAGGACCAAAACATGACGAAACAGGACCAAAACAGAACCAAATCAGGACAGAAACAAGACCAAAACAGGACCAAACAGGACCAAACAGGACCAAACAGGACCAAATAGGACCAAAACAGGACCAAAACAGGACCAAAACAGGACCAAACAGGACCAAACAGGACCAAAACAGGACCAAACAGGACCAAAACAGGACCAAACAGGACCAAAACAGGACCAACCAGGACAGAAACAGGACCAAAACACGACAAAACAGGACAGAAACAGGACCAAAACAGGACCAACCAGGACAGAAACAGGACCAAAACAGGACCAAAACAGGACCAAAACAGGACCAACCATGACAGAAACAGAACCAAAACAGGACCAAATCAGGACAGAAACAGGACCAAAACAGGACGAAACAGGACCAAAACAGGACCAAAACAGGACCAACCAGGACAGAAACAGGACCAAAACAGGACCAAAACAGGACCAAACAGGACCAAAACAGGACCAAAACAGGACAGAAACAGGACCAAAACAGGACCAAAACAGGACCAACCATGACAGAAACAGGACCAAAACAGGACCAAACAGGACCAAAACAGGACCAAAACAGGACCAACCAGGACAGAAACAGGACCAAAACAGGACCAAAACAGGACCAACCAGGACAGAAACAGGACCAAAACAGGACCAAAACAGGACCAACCAGGACAGAAACAGAACCAAAACAGGACCAAAACAGGACCAAAACAGGACCAACCAGGACAAAAACAGGACCAAAACAGGACCAAAAAAGGACTAAACAGGACCAACCAGGACAGAAACAGAACCAAAACAGGACCAAATCAGGACAGAACAGGACCAAAACAGGACGAAACACGACCAAAACACGACGAAACAGGACCAAAACAGGACAGAAACCGGACCAAAACAGGACCAAATCAGGACAGAACAGGACCAAAACATGACGAAACAGGACCAAAACAGAACCAAATCAGGACAGAAACAAGACCAAAACAGGACCAAACAGGACCAAACAGGACCAAACAGGACCAAATAGGACCAAAACAGGACCAAAACAGGACCAAAACAGGACCAAACAGGACCAAACAGGACCAAAACAGGACCAAACAGGACCAAAACAGGACCAAACAGGACCAAAACAGGCCCAAAACACGACAAAACAGGACAGAAACAGGACCAAAACAGGACCAACCAGGACAGAAACAGGACCAAAACAGGACCAAAACAGGACCAAAACAGGACCAACCATGACAGAAACAGAACCAAAACAGGACCAAATCAGGACAGAAACAGGACCAAAACAGGACCAAACAGGACCAAAACAGGACCAAAACAGGACCAACCAGGACAGAAACAGGACCAAAACAGGACCAAAACAGGACCAAACAGGACCAAAACAGGACCAAAACAGGACCAAAACAGGACCAACCAGGACAGAAACAGAACCAAAACAGGACCAAATCAGGACAGAACAGGACCAAAACAGGACGAAACACGACCAAAACACGACGAAACAGGACCAAAACACGACCAAAACACGACCAAAACACGACGAAACAGGACCAAATCAGGACAGAACAGGACCAAAACAGGACAAAACAGGACCAAACAGGACCAAAACAGGACCAAACAGGACCAAACAGGACCAAAACAGGACCCAACAGGACCAAACAAGTCGCTGAAGCGCTCGGGGACTCGGCTGCAGATCGTGGTCAGGACTTTACTGAGCATGTTTTGTTTGTTGCTGAGGAAACTGTAACCTGTGAGGCCAGAGTGCTATCCACTCTGCCACCGCAGAGGAAGGCCACGCCCTCTTTCCAAGCGTCGTTGTTGTTGTTGTTGCATCTGACAAAGTGTGTGAGGAACAGTAAATGAATGACATGTTTCCACAGTAACAACCAACACCAGAGACGAGTGCATCATTTTAGCTTTGGCTTTATGTCCATCACAATCATGAAACCTTTATTGCTCCTGTCAGTGAGGAAAAGCACCTCACAGCAGCTCTGTGGCAGAAGCACCTCACAGCAGCTCTGTGGCAGAAGCACCTCACAGCAGAAGCACCTCACAGCAGCTCTGTGGCAGAAGCACCTCACAGCAGCTCTGTGGCAGAAGCACCTCACAGCAGAAGCACCTCACAGCAGCTCTGTGGCAGAAGCACCTCACAGCAGAAGCACCTCACAGCAGCTCTGTGGCAGAAGCACCTCACAGCAGAAGCACCTCACAGCAGCTCTGTGGCAGAAGCACCTCACAGCAGCTCTGTGGCAGAAGCACCTCACAGCAGAAGCACCTCACAGCAGCTCTGTGGCAGAAGCACCTCACAGCAGCTCTGTGGCAGAAGCACCTCACAGCAGAAGCACCTCACAGCAGCTATGTGGCAGAAGCACCTCACAGCAGAAGCACCTCACAGCAGCTCTGTGGCAGAAGCACCTCACAGCAGAAGCACCTCACAGCAGCTCTGTGGCAGAAGCACCTCACAGCAGCTCTGTGGCAGAAGCACCTCACAGCAGAAGCACCTCACAGCAGCTCTGTGGCAGAAGCACCTCACAGCAGAAGCACCTCACAGCAGCTCTGTGGCAGAAGCACCTCACAGCAACTCTGTGACAGAAGCACCTCACAGCAGAAGCACCTCACAGCAGAAGCACCTCACCTCACAGCAGCTGGGTGTGTCCAGTACTGCAGAGACCTCGGTCCAGACAGGCGGACGCTCTGAGCTCGGTCGTTTGGTTTGGAGCGTTGCAGCTTTGGACTCGAGCATGAATCTGAGCTGAGAGAAAACCAGGATCCACTTCTCTGAGTTTAAAGAGAGAAACTTGTGAGTTTTGGGGGAGGGCCAGAGTTTGGAGTTCCAACTGATTTACTCGAGTACATTGACCCTGTACTTTTACTCCTACTCGAGTAAACATTTGACCATTGTTTCATGTTGTGTCCTTCCAAGTGTGTTAACTTCAAATATGAGATCTGGGGTTACGTCCGTGTTACTTTTACAGTTATTCCTACATAAGTACATCCGCCAAATACTTGAGTAAATTCTTCTACCACTACTTGTACTTTACTTCATTTACAATATTTATTTTTGAAGTAACAGTATTCTTACTTGAGACTCGTTTTTACCTATACTTCAATATACTTCCTATACTTCGCCGACCAAAAGTAACGAAGGCTTTATATGAGAGTAATATATACTTTGTACTCTATGACCTTTTGTTTTAATTATCAAGTTACTTATTGTTCAATTCTTGGACGTAGCAACATCTGGATTAAATCAACACTGACAACTTTGTGTGTCAAAGTTTCAAACTAAATAGTTTTTTAGAGTACTTTTACTATTGTTTTGAAACTACTTTTAAACTTTGACCTCGGCTCTGTGAATGTGAGTCTCATTCTCAGGCTCAAGCAGCTGTCGAGTGAGACCAGGGATTTACACACGGTTTATCCTTATGGAGTCTGGGGCCCGGAGTCTGGGGCCCGGAGTCTGGGGCCCGGAGTCGGGGGCCCGGAGTCTGTGGCCCGGTGTATTGGGCCTGGGGTCTGTGGCCCGGTGTCTGTGGCCCGGTGTCTGGGGCCCGGTGTCTCTGGCCCTGTGTCTGTGGCCCGGTGTCTGTGGCCCGGAGTCTGTGGCCCGGTGTCTGGGGCCCGGTGTCTCTGGCCCTGTGTCTGTGGCCCGGTGTCTGGGGCCCTGTGTCTGCAGCCCGGTGTCTGGGGCCCGGTGTTTGGGGCCCGGTGTCTGGGGCCCAGTGTTTGGGGCCCGGTGTCTGGGGCCCGGTGTCTGGGGCCCAGTGTTTGGGGCCCGGTGTCTGCAGATGGGACCAGAGCCAAAGCAGCAGCTGCTACGATCCCAGGGGACGAAACTCAAACTCGCAACAAACCAACTTTTATCGATGTCCCTGACGATGAGCCGACGCCTGACGATGAGCCGACGCCTGACGACGAGCCGACGCCTGACGACGAGCCGACGCCTGACGACGAGCCGACGCCTGACGACGAGCCGACGCCTGACGACGAGCCGACGCCTGACGACGAGCCGACGCCTGACGACGAGCCGAAGCCTTTAGAACTCAAGACGGTTCCACTTCTGACTAAAAGTACATTTCTGACTAAAAGTACATGTGTTCTGATCTTGAGCAGCAGCGTTTACTCTCTCCTGAGCTCTGATTGGCCCTGTCCAAAGGGCGGAGTCCTCTGCTGTTCCCTCTTACAAGGCCCATTGAGGTCCGACCACCTCCACCTCAGACCTCAGAGCTGTCAAACGCCTCGTCAGACAGAAAAACTCTAGGATACAACCTCCCATCAGTTTACAATAGCCCCGTAAAACCCTGAGCAGAAATCCAACCGGTGGAACGCCAACGAGGTCCTGAGAGTGAGATGACCTCAGCACGCCGCGCTACAACTCCTCCTCCCTTTTTGGCTGGGCCAATCAGAGCTCAGGAGAGTTTCTGAAGGAAGTCAGAAACGTCTCTCGTTCGCTGCAGTGAATTGAACAATACGTATAATATTTTGGCAGCAAAACTTTTCCCTCGTTCACCGCTCGACCGGAAGTGCCGATCAAAGTGGGCGGGGCGGAACAAGGAAAAGACAAAGTTAGAACAAAGTTAGAACTCAAGCTAAATAATAAAGACCTGTTTATTCCAACAATACATGACGTCATACATAAGATACACCAGCACCACGACTGCATCCTTTTCTACCGCATCATGAGCCACGAATACTTTGATTCTTTAGACGATAATGGCAAACTAAGGCACACAACAAAGCTCTCATTCCTTAGTCTGACAACAGAGCGATGTCCTGGCAGAAGAATGACCTTACAGAACAATGACCTTACAGAGCGCAGGGTTTTGACATTTTGGCCTCATACATCCTGGATACCGTATGTAGTAGACGTGTTGTTGTGCCCCTTTCAAAATGGCGGACTCGGTTGCTACTGTACATGTTCCCGGATGTGCAAACTCACGTATAGATCTAAATATACCAAATATTCAGAGTGTGTACATTTCAATCGATCTCTGGGCTGAAATATTCATAATAAAGAGATCGATAAAGCAAATGTTGGAGAAGAGTTTGAGGTTTCGAATGTGTTCATGGTAAAATGGCGGCGTTCTAATGTTACAGACTTATGATTAATAATTTAGCGTTGGCCAATTAGGCGGCTCCGTGTCGAGAAGGAGACATCACCTTTCAAGAAGCAATTTCCTCCAATTAAGCCTTGTTAAACGTCCCTTTGGTGTTTTGCCCTTTGGAGCGGCCCGTGTGTTTAGTCAGAGGTCAGAGGTCAAACGGGATTATTACAGACCACACGGGCCAGACGAGGATGAGATGTCTGGATTATTAACCTCTCCCCGCCGGGGCCCCGCTCGTCTGCCGGGGCCCCGCTCGTCTGCCTCGCCTCATTTGTTCCTACTGAGTGAATCTGACCTCTGACCTCCCTCTGCACCTCCCCTGACCACTCTGCTCCTCTCCTGTCCTCCTTCTGCTCCTCCTACAACCTCCCTCTGCTCCTCCTCCAACCTCCCTCTGCTCCTCCCCTGACCTCCCTCTGTTCCTCCCCTGACCTCCCTCTGCTCCTCCCCTGACCTCCCTCTGCTCCTCCTCTGACCTCCCTCTGCTCCTCCTCTGACCTCCCTCTGCGCCTCCTCTGACCTCTCTCTGCTCCTCCTCCACCCTCCCTCTGCTCCTCCTCCAACCTCCCCCTGCTCCTCCCCTGACCTCCCTCTGCTCCTCCCCTGACCTCCCTCTGCTCCTCCCCTGACCTCCCTCTGCTCCTCCTCTGACCTCCCTCTGTTCCTCCTCTGACCTCCCTCTGCTCCTCCCCTGACCTCCCTCTGCTCCTCCTCTGACCTCCCTCTGTTCCTCCTCTGACCTCCCTCTGCTCCTCCTCTGACCTCCCTCTGTTCCTCCCCTGACCTCCCTCTGCTCCTCCCCTGACCTCCCTCTGCTCCTCCTCTGACCTCCCTCTGTTCCTCCTCTGACCTCCCTCTGCTCCTCCTCTGACCTCCCTCTGTTCCTCCTCTGACCTCCCTCTGTTCCTCCTCTGACCTCCCTCTGCTCCTCCTCTGACCTCCCTCTGTTCCTCCTCTGACCTCCCTCTGTTCCTCCTCTGACCTCCCTCTGCTCCTCCCCTGACCTCCCTCTGCTTTTGTCATGTGTAAGATGGGGGTTTTGTCATGTGTAAGATGGGGGTTTTGTCATTTTTAAGATGGGGGTTTTGTCATGTGTAAGATGGGGTTTTGTCTTGTGTAAAATTGGGGTTTTGTCATGTGTAAGATGGGGGTTTTGTCATGTGTAAGATGGGGGTTTTGTCATTTTTAAGATGGGGGTTTTGTCATGTGTAAGATGGGGTTTTGTCTTGTGTAAAATTGGGGTTTTGTCATGTGTAAGATGGGGGTTTTGTCATGTGTAAGATGGGGGTTTTGTCATTTTTAAGATGGGGGTTTTGTCATGTGTAAGATGGGGTTTTGTCTTGTGTAAAATTGGGGTTTTGTCATGTGTAAGATGGGGGTTTTGTCATTTTTAAGATGGGGGTTTTGTCATGTGTAAGATGGGGTTTTGTCTTGTGTAAAATTGGGGTTTTGTCATGTGTAAGATGGGAGGAAGAGCAGACTCAGGCTCTCGCTGCAGAGAGTGTTACACGTGTCAGCGAAAAGCCAAACGTGTCGAGAACTGTCTCTTTTTTTATTCCATTTTGTAGAAACTGTCAAAGTGTTTATCTTCCTGAAAAGGAGGTGAACGAGAAGGAGGGGAGTGAAGGAGGTGAAGGAGGTGAGGGAAGTGAAGTGAAGGAGGTGAGAGAGGTGAGGGAGGTGAGGCAGGTGAAGGAGGTGAGGCAGGTGCAGGAGGTGAGGGAGGTGAAGGAGGTGAGGGAAGTGAAGGAGTTGAAGGAAGTGAAGGAGGAGAGGGAGGTGAAGGAGGTGAGGCAAGTGAAGAAGGTGAAGGAGGAGAAAGAAGTGAAGGAGGTGAGGGAGGTGAAGGAAGTGAAGAAGAAGGAGGTGAAGGATATGAAGGAGGTGATGGAGGTGAAGGAGGTGAAGGAAGTGAAGAAGCAGTAGGTGAAGTAGGTGATGGAGGTGAAGTGACTTCTCTGGCTCTGGCTCCTTCTGCTGGCTGCAGAAGGAAATACATACGTGAGAGAAACAAAAGCTAGCTTCATGGAGCCGCACAGCTGACAAGATCCAGTCCAAAACGTCACTGATTTCTATGAACCTGCCATAAAGAGTTATTATTAAAGCTGTATCGTGTCACTTGGATTGTGGGCCGGTCGTTGGCGTTGGGCCGGTCGTTGGCTTGTGGGCCGGTCGTTGCCTTGCGGGCCGGTCGTTGCCTTGCGGGCCGGTCGTCGGCTTGCGGGCCGGTCGTTGCCTTGCGGGCCAGTCGTTGCCTTGTGGGCCGGTCGTTGCCTTGCGGGCCGGTCGTTGCCTTGCGGGCCGGTCGTTGGCTTGCGGGCCGGTCGTTGCCTTGCGGGCCAGTCGTTGCCTTGTGGGCCGGTCGTTGCCTTGCGGGCCGGTCATTGGATTGTGGGCTGGTCGTTGCCTTGCGGGCCAGTCGTTGCCTTGCGGGCCAGTCGTTGCCTTGTGGGCCGGTCGTTGGCTTGTGGGCCGGTCGTTGCCTTGCGGGCCGGTCGTTGGATTGTGGGCCGGTCGTTGGCATTGGGCCGGTCGTTGGCTTGTGGGCCGGTCGTTGCCTTGCGGGCCGGTCGTTGGATTGTGGGCCGGTCGTTGGCATTGGGCCGGTCGTTTGCGTTGGGCCGGTCGTTGGCGTTGGGCCCGTCGCACGCTCGATGTGTTTATGTGGCGCGTGGAGCAGATTTATGAAGTTTATATTTACAGAATGAAAACAAAGGCTTCTTTAAACAGTTTGTGTTTAGTTTGTGCAGAAAAGATTTACGCAATAATTTAGTGTCAGTGACATTTGCTTTTCTCAGAGCGACAGAAGTAGACGTGATTTCTGATTGGATGATGTAGAACGAGATAAAGGACGAGTGTAGTTCCAATAAGAAGTGTTACAATGGCAAGACAAATAAAATAAATAAAATAAATAAAATAAATAAAATAAATAAAAATAAATAAAAATAAATAAAATAAAATAAATAAAATAAATAAAATAAATAAAATAAATAAAATAAATAAAATAAAATACCCACGTCTGGGTCTCGTGAAGCGGATGAGTCCGGGCACCGGCCTGGCTCTGATTCACGAGCGGTCCGAGCAGAGAGACGTCCTGATTTATGGCCACTCCCCGCTGCAGAAGACACAGACAGGACAGATCGATGGACTGTTTACGACACCACGGTGACGGGGTCAATGCGGAGCGGGCGAAGAGGGGATATGATGAAGGCCGGAGTGGTTTATTGACCCTAATGTTGCAGAGTTTTCACAGTAGTAACATTTCAAAACTCCAACTCGATCCAGGCTTGACCCTCAAGACCATCATTATACATCAAAAACATCAAAACATTCTTCATTTTAGACAATTTAATGTAATTATCAACACAAACAGTGTCTCTAATACCGTGTGCCCTGACGCTTTTGCTCCATTTAGCTTGATAGTTTTAACTCATCTTTTTTATACACATCACTTACTTTACTTTGGCAAAAAAGGCAGGTGTTCCCTCCTCCGGATTTGATGTTAGCGATCCATCTACTGGCAGCAGGGGGAATTACCACAGGGAACGAACGTGATTTAAGGTAGGAATGCGAGTCTGGAGAGGTTTAATGGGCTTTAAAAACAGCACTAAAGACTTCCGGGAGACCTCCGGGAGACCTCCGGGAGACCGCCGGGGAGAGACCTCCGGGGAGAGATCTCCGGGAGAGACCTCCGGGGAGAGACCTCGGGGAGACCTCCGGGAGACTTCCGGGAGACCTCGGGGAGACGAGACCTCCGGGAGACCTCGGGGAAACCTCCGGGAGACTTCCGGGAGACCTCCTGGAGACCTTGGGGAGACGAGACCTCCGGGAGACCTCGGGGAAACCTCCGGGAGACCTCCGGGAGACCTCCGGGAGACCGCCGGGACACCTCCGGGAGACCGCCGGGGAGAGACCTCCGGGGAGAGATCTCCGGGAGAGACCTCCGGGGAGAGACCTTGGGGAGACCTCCGGGAGACTTCCGGGAGACCTCCGGGAGACTTCCGGGAGACCTCGGGGAGACGAGACCTCCGGGAGACCTCGGGGAAACCTCCGGGAGACTTCCGGGAGACCTCTTGGAGACCTCGGGGAGACGAGACCTCCGGGAGACCTCGGGAAAACCTCCGGGAGACTTCCGGGAGACCTCGGGGAGACGAGACATCCGGGAGACCTCGGGGAAACCTCCGGGAGACCTCCGGGAGACCTCCGGGAGACTTCCGGGAGACCTCCGGGAGACCTCGTGAGACGAGACCTCCGGGAGACCTCGGGGAAACCTCCGGGAGACTTCCGGGAGACCTCTGGGAGACCTCGTGAGACGAGACCTCCGGGAGACCTAGGGGAAACCTCCGGGAGACTTCCGGGAGACCTCCGGGAGACCTCGGGGAGACGAGACCTCCGGGAGACCTCGGGGAGACCTCCGGGAGACTTCCGGGAGACCTCCGGGAGACCTCCGGGAGACTTCCGGGAAACCTCCGGGAGACCTCGTGAGACGAGACCTCCGGGAGACCTCGGGGAAACCTCCGGGAGACTTCCGGGAGACCTCCGGGAGACCTCGTGAGACGAGACCTCCGGGAGACCTCGGGGAGACCTCCGGGAGACCTCCGGGAGACTTCGACCTCTGACGTCACAAATCTGGGAAATTTTTGAAACAGGGTGTTTTTGTGAGGCTCAGAGAAGCAGCGGCGAGGATGCTGTTTACGAGCGTAAACAGCATGAACGACTCAAATGTGGCGTGTTTTTGATGAGGAAACTGTGACATAACGTGCATTAAAAGCTCTAAAAAGTCAAAGATCTTTCATGTCCCACATGATTTAAGACTTTTGATGATCTGTCAACACTTTTAACGCCAAAGACTCAAACAATGAAAAGAGTTTAGAGTCGTTTATGTCTCTGGGCTTCATCTGACAGTGTCGAATAAGAGCCTGACCTGTTGGCTAAAATCATAAACCCTAATAATATTTTTTTTTAAGTATTTGGTGATTGTTATTGACCTTGAGAAAACAGCTGGATGTATTTATATATATATATTTTTTAATTCAATTTAAGTAAAAATAATAATGAAAATAATGAAAAACAATAATTCTGCCAATATAATGCCAATAATTAATACTACTACTAATAATAATAATAATGAAAAACAAATTATGAATGATAATGAAAATAATGAAAAAAATAATCTAAAGATACAAATAATAATAAAAAAGTCCTAATCATAAAAATAATCTTAATAATCATAATGCAAATAATGAAGTACTCGCTGATGGTATAAATCCTGCAGTTTTCCCCTTGAGCAACACACATCGCTTTGATTATTGTTTATTATCATCCCTGAACCGACTTGAAAAGGCATTAAAGATAATTATGGATATTGCGATACATCGGAAAACATAATTAATTCCACTTAAAGACGAGGTTTGTGCGTCTTCTCCACATGTCGTAAGTGAAAGTGATTTTCCAGTGAATCTGCTGCATTAGGGAATAAAACCTTCAATTACAGCTGTCTCCAAAGTGCTCACTCTGGGATTTCTACTGCGAGGAAGAGGAAGAGAGGAGGAGGAGAGGAGAGGAGAGGAGGAGGAGGAGGAGAGGTGGAGGAAAAGGAGGAGAAGGAGGGGAGGAGGAGAGGAATGAGGAGAGGAAGAGAGGAGGAGAGAGGAGGAAGAGAGGAGGAAAAGAAGGAGGAGAGGAGGAGGAGAAGGAGGGGAGGAGAGGTGGAGGAGGAGAAGAAGGGGAGGAGGAGAAGAAGGAGGGGAGGAGGACGGAAAGAAGAAGGAGGAGAGGAAGAGAGGAGGAGAAGAAGGAGGAGAAGGAGGGGAGGAGGAGGGAAAGAAGGAGGGGAGGAGGAGAGGAAGAGAGGAGGAGAGAGGAGGAGAAGAAGGAGGAGAGGAGGAGGAGGAGGATGAGGAGAAGGAGTGGAGGAGGAGAAGAGGAGGAGGAGGGGAGGAGGAGGAGAAGGAGGGGAGGAGAGGAGAGGGGGAAGAGGAGAGGGGGAGGAGGAGAGGAGGAGGAGAAGAAGGGGAGGAGGAGAGGAGGAGGAGAGGAAGAGAGGAGGAGAGAGGAGGAAGAGAGGAGGAAAAGAAGGAGGAGAGGAGGAGGAGAAGGAGGGGAGGAGAGGGGGAGGAGAGGAGGAGGAGGAGGAGGAGGAGAGGAGGAGGAGAGGAAGAGAGGAGGAGAGAGGAGGAAGAGAGGAGGAGAAGAAGGAGGAGAAGGAGGGGAGGAGGAGGAGAAGGAGGGGAGGAGGAGAAGAAGGAGGAGGAGAGGAGGAGTAGAGGAAGAGAGGAGGAAGAGAGGAGGAGAAGAAGGAGGAGAGGAGGAGGAGGAGGAGGAGAAGGAGGAGAGGAGGGGAGGAGGAGGAGGAGGAGAAGGAGGAGAGGAGAGGGGGAGGAGAAGAGGAGGAGGAGGAGGAGAAGAAGGGGAGGAGAGGAGGAAGAGAGGAGGAGAGGAGAGAAGGAGGAGGAGAGGAGGAGGAGAAGAGGAGGAGGAGAAGGAGGGGAGGAGGAGAAGGAGAGGAGTAGGAAAGGAGGAGGAGAGGAGGAAGAGGAGGAGAAGATGGAGGAGAGGAGGGGAGAGGAGGAGAGGAGTAGGAAAGGAGGAGGAGAGGAGGAAGAGGAGGAGAAGATGGAGGAGAGGAGGGGAGAGGAGGAGAGGAAAAGTGTGATGTTGTACCTTTAATGTGAGTAAAGGGTGATTTTGTACCTTTAATGTGATTAAAGGGTGATGTTGTACCTTTAATTTGATTAAAGGGTGATGTTGTACCTTTAATGTGATTAAAGGGTGATGTTGTACCTTTAATTTGATTAAAGGGTGATGTTGTACCTTTAATGTGATTAAAGGGTGATGTTGTACCTTTAATTTGATTAAAGGGTGATGTTGTACCTTTAATTTGATTAAAGGGTGATGTTGTACCTTTAATGTTATTAAAGGGTGATGTTGTACCTTTAATTTGGGTAAAGTGTGATGTTGTACCTTTAATTTGAGTAAAGTGTGATGTTGTACCTTTAATTTGAGTAAAGTGTGATGTTGTACCTTTAATGTGAGTAAAGTGTGATGCTGTACCTTTAATGTGATTAAAGGGTGATGTTGTACCTTTAATTTGATTAAAGTGTGATGTTGTACCTTTAATGTGATTAAAGGGTGATGTTGTACCTTTAATTTGATTAAAGGGTGATGTTGTACCTTTAATGTGATTAAAGGGTGATGTTGTACCTTTAATTTGATTAAAGGGTGATGTTGTACCTTTAATTTGATTAAAGGGTGATGTTGTACCTTTAATGTTATTAAAGGGTGATGTTGTACCTTTAATTTGGGTAAAGTGTGATGTTGTACCTTTAATTTGAGTAAAGTGTGATGTTGTACCTTTAATTTGAGTAAAGTGTGATGTTGTACCTTTAATGTGAGTAAAGTGTGATGCTGTACCTTTAATTTGAGTAAAGGGTGATGTTGTACCTTTAATTTGAGTAAAGTGTGATGTTGTACCTTTAATGTGAGTAAAGTGTGATGCTGTACCTTTAATTTGAGTAAAGGGTGATGTTGTACCTTTAATTTGGGTAAAGTGTGATGTTGTACCTTTAATTTGAGTAAAGTGTGATGTTGTACCTTTAATTTGAGTAAAGTGTGATGTTGTACCTTTAATTTGAGTAAAGTGTGATGTTGTACCTTTAATTTGAGTAAAGTGTGATGTTGTACCTTTAATGTGAGTGAAGTGTGATGCTGTACCTTTAATTTGAGTAAAGGGTGATGTTGTACCTTTAATGTGATTAAAGGGTGATGTTGTACCTTTAATTTGAGTAAAGGGTGATGTTGTACCTTTAATGTTATTAAAGGGTGATGTTGTACCTTTAATTTGGGTAAAGTGTTATGTTGTACCTTTAATTTGAGTAAAGTGTGATGTTGTACCTTTAATTTGAGTAAAGTGTGATGTTGTACCTTTAATGTGAGTAAAGTGTGATGTTGTACCTTTAATTTGAGTAAAGGGTGATGTTGTACCTTTAATGTGATTAAAGGGTGATGTTGTACCTTTAATTTGAGTAAAGTGTGATGTTGTACCTTTAATGTGATTAAAGGGTGATGTTGTACCTTTAATTTGAGTAAAGGGTGATGTTGTACCTTTAATTTGATTAAAGTGTGATGCTGTACCTTTAATTTGGGTAAAGTGAACACTTTCCAAACAGTTTTTAAGGCTCGTGATCGTCAGCAGAGCTGGAAAACCAAACGATGTGGGTTTTGAGAAAAGCTGTGAAAGTTTACGCCATCGGAGAAAGAAATCAGAGAAATTACGGCGAGGAGAAAAACCAACGGTGGCTTTGAAAAGAGAAATGTCTGTCATGATTTGAGCTTTGGAAACACGTGGTGCTAATGCCACTGGAAGGATCCATGAGGGTTAACGAGATGATCAGATCGTTTTTTCAGCAATAATGTTCTTCCCTCATCGTTTTTCCCGCACGAGCCTCAGAAAGAGAAAGAGGCGCCATTTTTCAACACCAAAGACGAGATTGATTTTATTTGAATGGAATCAACTCATGATCAGCTTCTGTCGTTTCTGTCGAATAAGAGCCTGACCTGAAGTCATAACCCTCATAATATTATTACTTTTAAGTATTTGGTGGATGTTATTGACCTTGAGAAAACAGCTGGAGAGAGTAGTTTATTTTATTTTTTTAAATTTGTCATTTAAAAAAAATTTAAACAAATAAAACAAGGAACATGAACAGAGAGCAAAAAAATGAATAGAAAAAAATACTAATGAAAAAAATACTAATGAAAAAAAATAAAAAATAAACAAAATAAATAAAATAATAAATAGAATGAAGAAGGATAATGGCACAATATTTAAATAAATAAAAAAGCCTCATCTCGCCCAAAGTTTGTCAAATGTGTTATTTTCCGCTGTTTCGAGTTAAACTTCACAGTGACTTAGAACATGTGATCCGTGTTGTAGGACTGCATTGACCCCGTCGTCATGGCGATCCGTGTTGTAGGACTGCATTGACCCCGTCGTCATGGCGATCCGTGTTGTAGGACTGCATTGACCCGTCGTCATGGCGATCCGTGTTGTAGGACAGGTGTTTGGCTCCGTGTCCTTCAGAGACAGGTCTTTAGCTGGAGGCGATGGTTCAATCCCCGCTCATGAATGAGGAACAACCAGCACTGCCCTCGCCACCTCGCCCGCCTGACCCTGCCGTAACCCTGCAGTGACCCCGCCACCTCGCCATAAAGAGGTCCTGTAGATAGAGAGAGGAGAGAGAGGAGGGGGCCGGCAGTGGTCCAGGATGCTAATGCTAACGTAGCAGTGGCCCACACAGTCTGAGCGGTCACAGTGTGTTACGTCTGGACACGCGCGATTTTTTTTATTGTTTTATATTGTCGTTGGCCTTTAAACATGTTCTTGAGAAACCTCTGTGTTGTGTCCAGTTTATGACCTGTCGCTGTTGTTTGTCCCACTCTCGCAATGCATTGTGGTCATCCCTGGACACTACTTTTCATGGTGCATTGTGGGACATTTGGAGTGCACTTGTATTCCACCTGCTGGACATTGGGACGGCACTGCAACAGCGCCCTCTGTGGGGGAGAGTGTGGACAGTGTGTTTTGGACATTGGTATATTTAGCATAACACGCCTCTTTAAATATGTTTTATAATCTCTGAAACATTCAACTAATTTGTGGTTTTCAGATTCTAGAATGTGATGATGTCGTTCTCCCTCAAGAGCCAGATTTCCCTGATCACATTCTATTTTGCCATGAAACATCAGAGAGGGAGGGCATCAGGTGTAGAACCCTCAAACATGTGATTTACAAGAGTCTTTTCAAACAAAGTGACTCAATGACCTTGGACCTTGTTTAAAATGACGCTGCAGTTTCCAGGGCTGCGGGCGGTGGGCGGAGTCACCCTGGCGAGTATGCGGCTGCCCCCGGGGGTCACGAGGGTCACGAGGGTCCTGTGGGTCACTGATGCCCGACACAAAGCCGCTCTTTATGGGGGCGACAGTGATCAGAGGGAGCCCAGAGACAGCAAAGCATCATGGGACGTCCTGCTCTTCTCTGCTGCAGCTCAAATGACTTTACAACATGAATCTGTTTTTCTCTTTTACTTAAAACAAATAATGACTCACAAGGGCGAATTAAAAACAATTAAAACAATAAATAAAAATAATAATAATTAAAAAAATAATAATAAACATGTAACATTTTTGTAATACAATAAATAAATAAAATAAAAAAATAAAAATAAAAATAAAAATAAAAAATCAAATCCTGGTGTCGGTCCTTAACCGTCGGTGCAATTTTTGTCATACATTTTCTTGTGATGGTCTTTTTCCCGGCCACCGAAATACTATCTGTAAGTATCCATCTAAATAGTCTATGGCAGGAGTTTTGAGGTCCAGGTACATGTTCTTGAAAGTGAGTGGGACGGTGAAGAATGAATCTTAACTTTCTGGTTGGAGCTGTTCATGTTTTTCGAGTGTTATTGATTCTAAGTTTTTGTCAAAGGGGTAAAACAACAAAAGGCTCAGAACAAGTTGAAAATCAGCCTTAAATGTAGTAGTTTACTCTTCTATATTACCATTCTCAATTCAAGCGATTCTCCTCCTCGTGTTGTTTGTCTTTGCGTCGCTCCTGTGTCTGAACGTTGTTTCTTTTGTTGTTTTGAACTGAGTCAGGCCCGATTCATGTATTTTAATGTTTTTTTTTCTGTATAAAATGACATCTGCTGTATCATGTTTCCTTGTGTCTGGTTTGGTGCAGATTGAGAATGTGGACGCCTGCCTCAGCTTCCTCGACGCCAGAGGAGTGAATGTACAGGGGCTCTCAGCAGAAGGTAAGACATCCTGAGACAAATGCACTTACTTATACATCTAATAATGATCATAATAATAATAATAACAATAGTAAAACAGCAAAGGATTTACACACACTCACCAAGGCTGGACTTTAATCTCAACTGGATATTGTTGTTGATTTGGGACCGGCCCAAAACCTCCTGTATATATATTATTTTAGGATTTTTGCAGGCTAATGCTAATAATAATAGAATAAAAAACACTCTAAAGTCCTCAAAGTCCTTCAAAACTGTGGTCATGTGACTGAAATCTTCTTCATTCACAAACCTCTACGATAACGACAAAAATGCATATCTCAATATATTTTTGGAGGCTTTTCCGATTATGACATTTCTTATGTTAATACAAAAGTAAAGGCATTAAAAGTATTAGTTTAGGTTTAATTAACAGACAAATGTGAAATACCTGTCAAAAGAATCACAAACAGAAATATCACTTACACCTTATTTAGAAGTTTACAAATCCTTACTATTATTATTATAATTGTGTTTTCTTTATCTCTTTTTGTTGCATTTTATTCTACTATAAATGATATACTCTTCAAAACAACATTCACAATATTATCTACATTTTCATATCTTGCCCAACTCTATGTGTTCATACAATAATGTCCCATAAAAAGTGTATTAATTCAATATTTTGTCCTTTAACTAGTTGAAATCAGACCTGTAACCTGTTTGCACTTATATTATTGTCACAGTTTTAGCACATAATTCCACCCGCTGTCGTGGCAACGCACTGCTGTTTGTTTAAGCTTGGTCTCCAGTGGAAGCTTAAACCGAGCTGCTTCTAAAAGGCCGTGATTAAGCGGTGGTTGTGGATTAAAGAGCTGTGAAGCGGGGCTTAATGGAGCCACTGCAACCACAATGTCAGCAGTAACAGAAGAAATGATGTAAACGCTTCACACTCGGTTAAAACAAACTATCATCTTTTTTCCTGCCAAAGATTTCGCACCCGCAACCCGTTTATTCTGTTTTTCCGAGTCAGAGTAAAGCGTCGAGTTGCAAGTTAAAACCGTCATTAACCGGCTTATAAGTGTCTCCGGAGCGAGAACTTGACACTGCGTTTGCTTTTGCTCAGCGTTTTATCCCCAAAGTCAACATGATTACGAGACTTTTCAAACGCTCTGTGTTTCTCGAGGAATAATCCACCGTTTGTATCGTATTGCAGACGAGTTTAGATGAGAGACAATGTGCGAAATGTACTTTTGAGAGCTGGTTTGATGATTGAAAAGTGGATTTGCAAAAACTGATTTCCCCGTTTTGAAAAGTGTAATTTATTTATTTTTAATTTAATTTCATCAATTTAATTTATTGTATTTATTTTATCTATTTTATTTTATCAATTTAATTTATTTAATTTATTTAATTTATTTAATTTATTTAATTTATTTAATTTATTTAATTTATTTAATTTATTTTTCATTAATCAATTATATTTTATTATTTAGTTATTATTAATCTTTTTTTAATTAAATTTGTTATTTTATTTATTCATTTAATTTTTGCCATTTAATTCACATATTATTTATTAATAACAGTGTAATTGATATGATTTTGAATCATATTTTAATTCCCCGAAAACAATTGTGTCTTTTGAAAACAGTGTCGTTTTAGCTCCTCTTCTCACTCCTTTAGAGAACTTCAGGTCGTTCTATTCCAGCTGCAGTGGCTCTGTTGTTATTCTAGAACTGCCCCGTCCCGCTGCCTCTTTTGAACCTTAAAAGCGGCCACGCCCTCGTCCCTCGTCCCTCGGAGTAACAGGACGTCCCGACACGCTGACCCACGGATCCAAAACACACGGATCCAAAACCCGTTCCTGAAGCTCCTAAAGCTCCTGAAGCTCCTGACGGTCCTGAAGCTCCTGAAGCTCCTGAAGCTCCTGAAGCTCCTGACGGTCCTGAAGCTCCTGAAGCTCCTGAAGCTCCTGAAGCTCCTGACGCTCCTGACGCTCCTGACGCTCCTGACGGTCCTGAAGCTCCTGAAGCTCCTGAAGCTCCTGAAGCTCCTGACGCTCCTGACGGTCCTGAAGCTCCTGACGCTCCTGACGCTCCTGAAGCTCCTGACGCTCCTGACGGTCCTGACGCTCCTGACGGTCCTGAAGCTCCTGACGCTCCTTACGCTCCTGACGCTCCTGAAGCTCCTGAAGCCCCTGACGCTCCTGAAGCTCCTGACGCTCCTGACGCTCCTGAAGCTCCTGACGCTCCTGACGCTCCTGACGCTCCTGAAGCTCCTGAAGCTCCTGAAGCTCCTGAAGCTCCTGACGCTTCTGAAGCTCCTGACGCTCCTGAAGCTCCTGACGCTCCTGAAGCTCCTGAAGCTCCTGAAGCTCCTGAAGCTCCTGAAGCTCCTGACGCTTCTGACGCTCCTGAAGCTCCTGAAGCTCCTGAAGCTCCTGACGCTCCTGAAGCTCCTGAAACTCCTGACGCTCCTGAAGCTCCTGAAGCTCCTGACGCTCCTGAAGCTCCTGAAGCTCCTGACGCTCCTGAAGCTCCTGAAGCTCCTGAAGCTCCTGACGCTCCTGAAGCTCCTGACGCTCCAGAAGCTCCTGACGCTCCTGAAGCTCCTGAAACTCCTGAAGCTCCTGAAGCTCCTGAAGCTCCTGACGCTCCTGAAGCTTCTGAAGCCCCTGAAGCTCCTGACGCTCCCGAATCTCTAAAGTGTCCAGATGGTGCAGTTTCCAGGAGTATAGTCCCTCGTCCCTGCGTTTGAATCTTCTCTGAGCGTATGGAAGATGCCGCTGGAGTTATATTCTCTGAAGTCTGTAGATGCGTCCGGATTCTACAAATTATTCACACTTCTAAAATCCCAGACGTGGCAATATCTGCCTTGGGTTGGACTGAAAGTTTTAGGCTCGATCTTCATTCATTCATTCATTTTCTACCGTTTTATCCCGTTTGAGGTTGCGACTTGAGCCCTTAAGGTTTAATCTTACTTTCTAATTTTATTCTTTAAGTATCTGTGCTGTGTTTTTCTTTCTTTCTTTCTCTGCAAATGTTTGTTTCATGTTTATTCTTGCCTCCAACACAAACAAATGGTGCTGTAACTGATTTTAAATATCTTCTTTTAAAGTTATTTTTAAGAGTTTGAAGCAGTGAAAACGTTTCAAACTCTTTCCCAGCATCCTCATTATTCACAGTGAGTTCACAGGCTCTTCTCTCCACTCTCTGAGGCCCGGCAGCAGCTAGCGCGCTAACCATAGCCATTTCCTAGGTTCTCGGATGATAAAATGCTTGATGATTAGATGCAGACGACACACAGCGGGCTCGTTTTGACTCATAATTGCGTCTCTTAAAGCGCCCCCTACAGGTCGGACGACTCACTGAACTAAAATGCAGTTCAGATAAAAAATATTTAGAATTTTACTAAAAAATTATAAAAAATGCAATCACAGAATAGTATTTTTTTTTAAGTTTATAATTTCACTTCTTGTTTGTAATTATTGACATCACACTAGGAAATTACCCAGCAAACACTGGGCCAAAACTCATCTAATGTCAAATTTAAATAAAATAAAATAAATGAGACATTATTTGGTTGAATTCATGTTTAGAGAGTTAAAAAAATGTTTCTTTGCATAAATTCTGCTTAAACTTTGACCGGAATGAGTGTCCCTGGTGTGATGTCACTTCCTGTATGAGTGTCCCTGGTGTGATGTCACTTCCTCTCATTTTCTACAAATTTTTAAAAATGTTCTCAGGTACAGATACAGTAGGAAAGCGTAAAAACCTGTCAGAGGCACTTTAAATATGTCTGTACTCGGGTAAAACACATTTTGGAGTCCATTTTTATCTCTTTTTATCGCTTTAAAGCTGATGTTCCTGACTTTGGAATGGTGAAAGAAGGTGTTTAATTCCATCTAACTGGTCCCAGCGCCTGCGTTTATGATCACGACTGAGCTGCTTTTACCAAATATTCAAAAGAAGAGTGAGCCACATAAAGAACACATATACCGTATTATCTGCACTATAAGGCGCACTGTCAATGAAAAGTCTATTTTCGATAATTTTTCATATATAAAGGACACTGGATTAAAAGGCGCATTAAACTAAAAACGTGCACCACACAAAATCACCTGAAGGTCAGTAAAGCACAACCAAAATTAATCCATATATAAAGCACACTAGATTATAAGGCGCACTGTCAATTAATGGTCTATTTTTGATCATTTTTCATATATAAGACGCATTAAGCGAAACAAAACAAGGTCGGTAAAGCACAACCAGAATTAATCCATAGATAAGGAGCACTGTTTTTTGGTTTTAAGTGCGCCTTATAATGTGAAAAATCCGGTAATGCGTCATGCTCTCGAGTACCTTTGTGTTTTAACGCTTAAACTAATAATAATAATAAAAAGCATTGAAAGCCGCACAGGACTTCCTTCCATTCAGGCGTTTCCTCCTCAGGGTTCGGCGTTGGCGGCTCCGTCCACTTGAGGCGGAGGGAGTTTCTCCGGGGAAATAAAC
Source organism: Eucyclogobius newberryi (assembly GCF_026437365.1). NCBI lineage: Eukaryota > Metazoa > Chordata > Actinopteri > Gobiiformes > Gobiidae > Eucyclogobius > Eucyclogobius newberryi. Next base: position 46,655,615 of record NW_027315834.1, on the reverse strand, counting down.
AAAGGTTAGCCAACGAAAGCGCGCGTGTTCCGAGACTGTTTACGAACTTTATGAAAAAGACCAGCGACGCTCTGACCGCGACGAGGGACGAGGGACAGGACCGAGCAGAGCGACATGAACTCAGCGACATACACAGCTGCAGGTACGTCTTTTCTGACGCGGGAACGGCGTTTTAACCGGTCAGCTCTGCGTCGCAACGTCCCGCTAAAGCCTTCTGGTCCTTCCGGTGCCCCTCGCCCGCCACGCCCGCTCCATCCTCCCGATCTGGCCGCGCCCGCTGCCTGGCACATGGCTCGGATGCTGCGATCTTCTTTACGAGGCGTGGGCATAAAGAGAGCGCGTGTTTGATGTCCTCGTATACGACCGCATTCCTCGCCCTGCACCGGTTGCCGCTCGCCGTAATCACCCTCCTTCTCTTCAAGTCCCCTTTGCCTGTTTTGCTTTGTTGGAGGCCGTAAACCCGAGTCCCGGAAAAGCTCCTCATGTGAAGTCGTTTCCGCTGATGGGACTTAATCAAAACAGGACATTTTCCATCCACTCAAAGCTAATGGGAATGGACCCACGTGAGCAGGGGCGTTCGCTCAGAAATATGATCATTTTAGACTTTAAGTGAACGTGAAGTAATACGTGGAATAGAGTTTTTCTAAATGATTGCGTCAATAATTATAAACCTAAAGTAGTTTTTGTATCGTAAGTTTAAAACGTGAGCAGAAAATGTGTATGTCTCTTGTGATTCCTGTTTGTTGTGTCCTCTCTGTGTAAAAGGTGATTAAATCTGTTCACTGTAGTAGTATACTGTCAATGACTGCTATTATACGCTCTTGTTTTAATGATGTTTATGTAGAAATATCCTCCAAAACATTCTTAATCATTCTTCTTAATACCACGATTTTTATTTAAATACTGTTCAGTCAATCTACTTTTAGCTGAAGTGAATCACATTTTAGTTTATGCGCAGCCGGCGTCGTGGGCATAAACCGCCGAGATGGAAAACGATGCGCGTGTTTGGTTTGATTGTTGTGGTGACGTTGCAGTGGTGGTCGCATCAAGTGCATTTTCCAAATCATCCGAGATTATTTAAATTAGCATTATTTTATGTAATTTAATGTCAGTTATTAATTGTATTTATTCATCTTTTTTACTTTATTCATTTTATTCATTTTATTTTTTTCATTTAAGTTTTTTATATATCATTTATTTATTTTAAACATAAAACTGCAAAAATAAACCGGGAAAGACCAGAAAGAACAAAATAAAGAATAAAGGAGAGAAGGCATCCAGAGGAAAGCAACACAAAGTCCATTTAGTCCAATGTCAATCAAATTTTTCCATTTTCAAATTGAGTTCAAATGTAATGATTTTTTTCACAATTATTATAATAAATGTGATTTTTTTTCTTCACATTCACACTCATGTCGGTCCAGTCCTCGATCATCTGTGCAGTTTGTGTCATCCATTGTTTTTGTGTTTCCCTGCTGCCACAAGCACGTTCCAAAGGTATCCATGTATCGTCTCCATGGGAGAAGCTTTAAGGCCTAACAAGACTCCGCCTCCAGCCAAGGCAAGCTCAGACTCCGCCTCCAGCCAAGGCGAACTCAGACTCCGCCTCCAGCCAAGGCAAACTCAGACTCCGCCTCCAGCCAAGGCGAGCTCAGACTCCGCCTCCAGCCAAGGCAAGCTCAGACTCCGCCTCCAGCCAAGGCAAACTCAGACTCCGCCTCCAGCCAAGGCAAACTCAGACTCCGCCTCCAGCCAAGGCGAACTCAGACTCCGCCTCCAGCCAAGGCAAACTCAGACTCCGCCTCCAGCCAAGGCGAGCTCAGACTCCGCCTCCAGCCAAGGCAAGCTCAGACTCCGCCTCCAGCCAAGGCAAACTCAGACTCCGCCTCCAGCCAAGGCAAACTCAGACTCCGCCTCCAGCCAAGGCGAGCTCAGACTCCGCCTCCAGCCAAGGCAAGCTCAGACTCCGCCTCCAGCCAAGGCAAACTCAGACTCCGCCTCCAGCCAAGGCGAGCTCAGACTCCGCCTCCAGCCAAGGCAAGCTCAGACTCCGCCTCCAGCCAAGGCAAACTCAGACTCCGCCTCCAGCCAAGGCGAGCTCAGACTCCGCCTCCAGCCAAGGCAAACTCAGACTCCGCCTCCAGCCAAGGCGAGCTCAGACTCCGCCTCCAGCCAAGGCAAACTCAGACTCCGCCTCCAGCCAAGGCGAGCTCAGACTCCGCCTCCAGCCAAGGCAAACTCAGACTCCGCCTCCAGCCAAGGCGAGCTCAGACTCCGCCTCCAGCCAAGGCAAACTCAGACTCCGCCTCCAGCCAAGGCGAGCTCAGACTCCGCCTCCAGCCAAGGCGAACTCATACTCCGCCTCCAGCCAAGGCGAACTCAGACACCGCCTCCAGCCAAGGCGAACTCATACTCCGCCTCCAGCCAAGGCGAGCTCAGACTCCGCCTCCAGCCAAGGCGAACTCATACTCCGCCTCCAGCCAAGGCGAGCTCACCGGACGCAGCAGAAAACGCTCTAAACCTCGCTCTTGTTTCAGTTTGAAGTATTTCCTCTGGATCGTTTGGATTCCACGTACAGCCATTGGATACATTAACTTTATACAACCCGTAACTGCTCCTCTTTGTTTTTAAAGTCCATACTATGATCATTCCAGTGCTTGGTTTATATTACATGATGTGGCTCTTCTGGCTGCTTCACTACAGTGGCCACCAGAGGGCGCAGACACTAATCTATTAGTATCTATTAATCTAATTTTAATAGGAATTGATTATTATTATGTTTGATTCTGATGATGATATTAACGTAACAAAATAAGAATGGAATGTAAAAGTGCAGAACAAGCCTTGAACGCTGCAAGTTTGCTTTCTTTTTAATCAGCTCTTTTTGCAGCAATTAAAAAGCAATTAAAAAGCAATTATTGTAATTGGGCATTTCTCCAAAACAACAAATACAATGGTATCAATTTCTCTAAGACTGTTTCATCCACACACACAGTTTAAGAGTGAAATGCCAGCACAAAGGTGTATTTTAGTATTTTAAAAAGTATTTCTTCTTCTAAGTCTTTGGTCATTTGACTAATTGCCATTTTCCCACAAGCTTTAACGTGATAATGTTTCGGAGGAAGTCGTGGCTGTAGTTTCGAACCTCTTAATCAGGTGCTAAGCCAAAGGCGGTCAGTTCCCGTGGAGGATAATGGTTCTCACACTGGGGTTCTTACTTTGACTAAACGGTGCAGTTCAAGAGACTTTAGGAAACACCACATTAAAAGAACTCCATTGTCCCGACTGAAACAAAGGCTCATGTATCTGCTCAGGCTTTAATGCTTCACAGGTCAAACGCTTCTGGAACATCGGCTCTTCCAGTCGAGGAAAACTTGTCATATCCGACTTATAAACTCATTTAAACCCAGTGCGATCCAGAAGTCGGTAGTACTTAATTATGTTGACTTTTTGATGATAGTATTGTAGAAAAAGGATTCTGCCCACCGGGCGGGACCTCCTGATGAAAAGGTATCATTGGTTTCACCAGAAACTAAACCTCTTTCTTTTCTATCAAACTAGCCTTTGTTTCCTATCAGTCCTTTAAGGGGCCATCAGCCTCCTATTGTACCTGGCTCACTCTCTTACCTCCTTGTGCAACTGATAAGCATCTGAATGGGCACATCAGAACCCCCAGACCCTTCAAACCCTTCAGACCCCTCGCACACCTCAGACACCTCGGACCTCTCAGACCCCTCCCCTCAGACCCCCAGACCCTTCGGACCCCTTAGACCCCCCCAGACCCCTCCCCTCAGAACCCCAGGCCCCTCCCCTTAGACCCCCTCAGACCTCTCAGACCCCCTCAGACCCCCAGACCCAGCATAAACAACCACTTGGGTCGGTTCAAAATGAAAACAGACCCCTCGGCTGCAGACCACGTCCTCTGTTTGAGGATGAGCAGTTTCAGATTAAAAACACAGAAAAGTCTCTGGTCAGCAGCTGCTCCCCCTGAACCAGCTCCATCAGGCGCCGTCTCAAAAGTCCATTTCACAAATGGCTGATCAATTCCTCCCGTGATGCGTCCTGGGCTCGGCGTGGGAGGGAAAAGACGTGCATTACTTTGATTTTTTTAGCATTTTTGGCAGAGTTTAGTGAGAGATGCGCGTTTGGAAAGTGTCCAGGTCGACAGCGTTGTCACGGCGAACACTCGGATGCATCGACCAGCTGAAATCTGCACTCGGCTTTACAGTGGTGGAAAATAACAAAGTACTCAAGGAAAAGTAATTAAGTTAAACATTGCGGTGTCGGTACACTTATTACTTTGAGAGCAATATCTGTACTTTTTACTCCACTACATATTTGCAACGGGAAGTAAAAAGTACTTTTTATGTATGAAAAATAAATAGTTTGAGAATCCTGAAATGACGAAGGGGTTATTTTTCAGCATAATCATAATTTCCTTAACAAAATATACAAGAAATATAAGGAAATCCGTTAATTTCATATTAAGATCATTACTTTTAATCCTCAAAATACTTAGTGAATTTACAATACTTAAGTACTTTTTTCCTGCTATACCTTTACTGTTACTTGAGTATTTGTTTGCTCCTTTTGTTTTACATAAGTAACAAAATAGGACTACTTCCACCATTGCTAGTTTCCATGGAGATGATGTTGCTTTGTCTAGAATGTTCCACAGTGCGGCCCGTCGATACTTTTCAGTGGCATATTTCGTTCTTTAGATGGTCTGAAAACTCAAGAAAAAACGTACAAAATGGAGTAAAAGCCACATTTTCCAGCGCTAATACCCGGAATACAACCATATACTCACGTACTTGTCGGCATGGAGATAAATTCATTTGATAGATGATTGTTGTCAGTTGAAAGGACCTCGATCCATAGAGTGAACATGGCATATATGTGGATACATCAGAAAATATAAGGTTTACCATTATGTTTGTCAAAATCTAACCCAGGGAACATGGAAAAAGAAATAACAAACACATGAAATAAATGTCCTGCTTTTCTCGTTTGCAGAAATCCGAAATGGAAACCTGAAGAGCATCCTGGGCCTGTTCTTCATCCTGTCGCGGTACAAACAGCAGCAGCAGCAGCAGCAGCAGTATTATCAGTCTCTGGTGGAGCTCAGCCAGAACACATCGCCCAGCGCCAGCACCGGGCAAGGGCCGGGCAAGAGCCAAGACATGCAGTCCAGGTAAGAGACCCACTCCTACGCACCTACGGCGACAACTCAACACCAACACACCTACGACGACAACTCAAAAACCAGCGCCAACGCCCACACACCTACGATGACAACTCATGTGGTCATGGAAAGAGACCAACACTAAAGCTTGGATTACACTTCCCACATGTAAATTACGCGCAGTAGCTGTATTTATATTCTGCACGGGGTTCATTTGGTGTCGACAGTCAAAATCTGAGGAAATTCCGCTCATTCTTGTGCGGAACTGTCAGCATAGTTACATTTTTCCCCTGATGCTGACGCAGAAAATCAAATCCACGTGCAAGGGGAAAAGTTACGACTTTTCCTCTCATGGACCTTGTGGACGCGTCAAGTATAAACCAACCTTAAAGGAATAATAGAGAATTTTCACCGAGTTGAGAACTCAAGCGACTGTTAGTCCCTTTTTATTAAATGCACACACCCCCCACACTCACCCCACACCCTCCTGTTGTCTCCAAGAGGCCGCCTCCCGTCAAACCTCGTGCAGAAGCACACAACAGCTCCGCTGCTACACGTGTGTTTGTTTATTAGCGCGTCTGATCGCATCATCTCTCGTCTCTGTAGATTACCGTTTCTTCTGAGCTCAAACACAGTCTTTCTCTGTGTCATGTTTGCACTTTACACTGAAGGAATTCTCTAAACACACACCTGCATATCAACCACGCATGTGTAACCAGGGAAACGTGCTGCTCTCCTGGGAACGAGGCTGCAGGTGTGCAGCAGCACGCAGGGAATGATTGACATGTGGGAGAACTACTCGACTGTCCACGCCACCAGGAAATGAGACTCAGATTGCTCGGCCTAAATCCTCTATTATTCCCTTAACACACCTAGAGTGACAACAAGAGACAAGACCAACTTTACAGCAAAAGCCAAGACATGCAGTCCGTACTAACAATCTTAAATATATCCAAAATCCCCTTAATAATGTTTTGTATCCAAGACTTCAACTAAACAAGCAAAACTTTCTCGACACGCTCTATCCACTTTTCAGATTTATATGTCCCCAATAGTTTCAATTTTGGCCATTTTTACTCATGCAATGCTTCTTTCGCACAGTAGCAACGCTCGTTAATCCCATTTAGCTTCAACTCTCACTTAAACCATAAAAGTCATTTGATTCTGGCACAAGCGTGTCATTTTCCACACGAAGCCCACAGACAGCAGCACATATGTACATCATAAACACAGCTGTGAATCATGTTGGCGGCGGCAGAAAAACCATCTTCCCGTTCATCTGTGCCTGGTTTAGACTCCACGTGTTCCAAGACAAAACAACAGATTTATTACCATTCCTTTTGAGCCCGGTCGCGGTCAATGTAAACAGGAAGCGGTGAAATACGGCGGCTGTTGAAAACGCAACGGTTCTGGTTAGGCCTGCGCGTGGAGTTACAGCCTCGTAAACACGCCACGGAGCAGATTTGTGCTCGCGCTGGAGCGTGAGCGTCGCGTTTCGGCGCCTCTGACCCTGACCTTCCGACGTGGCGAGGTTAAGATGTGAGTGTAAAGTCAAGGAGCTTTAAAGGCGCACCGCGGAACCTTTCTGCTGGAGGATCCGACACCTGTTATGGCCTTAGTAACAGGTAACGGCGCCAGGCAAAGGGCGACAACTAGATCTGATAGCAGTAAGCGTGAATGTGCACATTGAAATCACCCCGATGATACGCCGCACTGATACGTTTAATGCCAGACTGTGGGACATACCAGGCAGAGCAATGACGTTTCCATGGAGAAGAGCATGCGGGGGCCTCCTCCACTTGTGTCTTAGCACCGGGACCGGTTTTGTTTTCGAGGTCTCACACGCGATGAGAAATGTAAAACAGAATAGTACAGAATAGTGAAAACTTCTTATTTAAATGTATTTTGTGACATTTTCTGTTACTTTGTCTAATCAAAGAAGTGTATTAAGAAAACTTTCACGTTATATTGTGGCCTGAAAACACCACAAAGGATTTAAACAGCTTTTGGTTTTTGTTTCACCGTTTGTGATGCACTTGTTTTTTAAGATAAGAAAACGTTTATCACAAATTAGACATGAAAAATCACTCATTCACTGCAGTTCAAAGCCTAAATTATCTGCTCAAATACCACAATGTTTTCCTCTGATTTTACAAAAGTAACTGTATACTGAAGTAACTATAACTACAAGAGAACGAGTAATTGTACAAGAATACGGCTCCTCTAAATAAGTATTCTGAACACATGTATTTTATTCGGTTCACACGGCGCTGACAATGAGCGAAACCACATTTCTTTACGGCGGCTGCTGTCGGCGATAAACGTAGACGGGGACGGCACATGGCTTCAACCTGCGCGTATAAAAAACACGACCGAACCTCGTGCTACAGCGTCCGAGCAGATGAAGTTTGTGCAGATCCGTGAATCTGAATTACGCGAGGGTTCAAAGAAAAGGGTCTCGTCTCGTCTTTGACCCGTAAATGTCAGGTAGCTCTTGGTCTCAATGGGTGTTGTCATGACTACAGCACTATTCCACACCCTAAAAGTTACGCAGTGCATCTTTAAACCCTCCCTGTTAGAACGTGCATATTCTCGCTGTGCATTTTAAAATAAACTTCAACATTTAAGGAATGTAATGCACGTCATACCATTAAAATGAAGGCCCTGCCATGCCCCCTGCCATGCCCTACTGCCGTGCCCCCTGCCATGCCCTACTGCCGTGCCCCCTGCGATGCCCCCTGCCGTGCATCCTGCTATTTCCCCTGCCATGCCCCTTGTCGTACCTCCTGCCGTGCCCCCTGCCATGCCCCCTGTCTGAAATGTCTGGAATTCAGAATATTCACATGGATTTTTGTTGTTTTTAACTATATTTAATTGCTTGTTTTACAACATTTCAAACTGATTTCAAGATAAATCCATTTTAAATAAGTAACTAAATCGATTGGGCGAATTAAATATTTTCACTTTAGAGAGAAATCAACATTCTTCGATAAGTTAAACAGCAGAAACAGAAATGGGAGGAGTTTGTATACGTGCTGATGATTTGTTTGTTCTTAAGACAAATTTAGCGAATGGCACATGAATGTTTAGAATTCAAGGCATTTAAATCGTTCCCGTTTTGCAGTGCAGCGGGGGGCGTGGTCACAGGGGCGTGTTTGGGTTTAGGTCCTTTAAAATAACCCGGGCTAGAAGGACGACAGCTGCTCCGAGCTTCTCCCGACGACAGGTGGAGAAGAAGGCCGGGCTCATGAAGTGGTCCGAGGAAGTGTCCCGTGACAGGTCGATGGGGGGATACTTCAGGGTCCGAGGAAGTGTCCCGTGACAGGTCGAAGGGGCGATACGTCAGGGTCCGAGGAAGTGCCCCGTGACAGGTCGATGGGGCGATACGTCAGGGTCCGAGGAAGTGCCCCGTGACAGGTCGATGGGGGGATACTTCAGGGTCCGAGGAAGTGTCCCGTGACAGGTCGATGGGGCGATACGTCAGGGTCCGAGGAAGTGTCCCGTGACAGGTCGATGGGGCGATACGTCAGGGTTCGAGGGGTTTTCAAGGAGCTGCGGGTAAATTTGGAACGAGTGGTGCTTTACGTGGTCTAATTCTGACAGAGCAGTCCTACATGTAGCTTTATTTAGAGGACACATGTACGGACCCTCACCAAACACATACCTGGAGGTGAATTTAGCTTTATTTATGTTTCCATGAACCTGTTTACGACCTGTTGGTTCTTTGTGAGCTCCAGAGGTCTCTTTAAGTCCATAAATCAGACTTATCCTGAGTATTTCTGCCTTAAATCACAACTGCGTGTTTAGATTAGGCTAGCTAGCTTTTGTTCATTTTCCCATGGTAATTCTGAGTATTTCTGCCTTAAATCACAACTGCGTGTTTACATTAGCACGTTTAGGGCAAGGCAAGCTAGCTTTTGTTCATTTTCCCATGGTTATTCTGAGTATTTCTGCCTTAAATCACAACTGCGTGTTTACATTAGCACGTTTAGGGCAAGGCAAGCTAGCTTTTGTTAATTTTCCCATGGTTATTCTGAGTATTTCTGCCTTAAATCACAACTGAGTATTATTAGCATGTTTAGGGCAAGGCAAGCTAGCTTTTGTTCATTTTCCCATGGTACTTCCCTTTGCTGCCAGCAGATGGAGCGCTAAGACCAAGCCCTGGTGGTGGAATGCCTTTGCCGGTGGAAAGTCATGCGTGGTGTGAAGTATATACATTATATACAAGGTTTAAAAGTCACTTAAGAGCAAGTTTAAAAGTCAATAACAGTTATATATATACAATATTATTGTATTCATCAATTTCAAGCAGTAAAAAAATACTGTTGAAGACTTTAAAAGACATTGTGCCGCATTTAAGATAAATCATATAGACGGGTCAGATTAAGTTGTATCTACATTAGAAAGTGCTGAGTGTCATTAAGTGTTTGGACTTAAAAACACAAAAGATTGTTTCCAGATTTCCAGATTAGTGTTGACAAAATATAGACAATTTCATATTTTCAAAACTAGAAAAATACTATTGTTTTAGGGAAAAATATTCTTCAAATAAGTGAAATTATCAGGCAAAGATTTTTGTAATAATCTTAATAATCGTACTTATTCAGCATTTATTTAATAGAAATGTCTTGAAACCAGATCAATCAGAATTTTTTTTTGTCTAGATTTTGTCCTTCACTGGAACTCCTCCAGGTTTCTATGCTTTTTTCCCAAAGAGGTTTTTTTTGTAGTTTTTCCTGGCCGAGAAGGAGAGTCTAAGGACAGAGGACCCTGGGACATCGTCCCTCGCCACCACAGACATTGTCTGACTTCATCGCCACCACAGACATTGTTGATTCATTTCTCCCTGTGGCCCTCAGAGGCAACTGTTGTTGTGATTTTGGGCCTTACAAAAATAAATTGATTTGATTTGATGATGATTTAGATTTAAAATCTCGATTAAATTTATTTTTTCTCCAAATTTTCTCTCTTTTTTCCCCACTTGTTTTTTTCTCTTCTTCTGATTATTTGTATTATATATCCATCCATCCATCCATTTTCTACCGCTTGTATATGTTTTTTCAAATATATATATATACATATACATTTCCTTCGTTCTCTCTTTCTTTACATGGGTCAGTTCATTTTATGAATGAAAAAATAAATAGTGGGTTAAAGGTCGCAGAGGTCAGTGTCGCTCCATGTGATTCTGAAGCGTTTCACTTTCTTCTTCTTCATAATTGATAAAGTCGTTTCATCTCAATCATAAGAGCGATCTCTCTCTCTCCTCGCAGCTGCTGAGACTCTCTCTCTGATCTGAGCCTGATCTGAGGCCGGTGCAGAGGTCAAAGGTCACTCTCTCTCTCTCTGATGAACCCAAACCATCTGTCTCCGTCTGAACCAGCACCTTAAAAATCAAAAATCGTCCTTAAAAAGAGAAAAACGTGCATAGAACAGAGTTAAACCGCCAAAACTCACCTGATACTAAAGCTGCACTGCGTAACTTTCCCGATGGTCACCGCCCCTGTCCCCGCCCACAGTTCGAATGCACGTTTTCCCATGTCATCTTTAACTGTACCGGATTTTCCAGTTTTTCTAAGTCGCACTGGAGTATAAGTCGCATTTTTGGGGGAAACTTATTAGATCAAATCCAAGACAAAGAACAGACATTTCCTCTTGAAATGCAGTTTAAAATAATAACAGATGAGAGAACATGGTGAATATGTGTACGTATGCTAACACCTTCAGCTACATGACGTATGCTAACGCTAACACCTTCAGCTACATGACGTATGCTAACGCTAACACCTTCAGCTACATGACGTATGCTAACGCTAACACCTTCAGCTACATGACGTATGCTAACGCTAACACCTTCAGCTACATGACGTATGCTAACGCTAACACCTTCAGCTACATGACGTATGCTAACGCTAACACCTTCAGCTACATGATGTATGCTAACGCTAACACCTTCAGCTACATGAGGCACAGACAGAACTGTGGTAAGTGTCTGGTATGTTAGCGTAACATATGAACAGTTATTCAGATAACTATAGCATAAAGAACATGCTAACAAGTTTAGCAAAGCATCAGTTTTACCCCAAATCACTAAATCCACTGAATTCTTCTTCCTCTGTGTCACTTCTAAACAACTCCACAAACTCCAGAGGAAGAGGAAGTGCAGATTCTTCTTCTGCGTCGCTTAGAGCCTAGAGCGCCCTCTTGTGGTTGTCAGTGTGAAAATAACTAATAATATCACATATAAGTCGCTCTGGTGTATGTGTTAGTTAAGAGAAATATATTTAGAATTTTGCTAAAAGCTATTCAAATGTTTTCACAGAATGGCGCATTTTTTAGGTTTATAATTTCACTTCCTGTTTGTAATTAATGACATCAAACTAGGAATTTACCCAGAAGACACTGGGACAAAACTCATCTCTTTTAAAAAATAAATACATTTGACAAACACAGATAAATGAGAGCGACTTTATTTTGTTGAATTAATGTTTCAAAAGTTGTTTATTTTGCTAAATTCTGCATAAACTGTAATGAGTGTCCCTGGTGTGATGTCACTTCCTGTCATTTTCTACAGATTTTTCAACATTTTCGCAACAAATACCTGCTCGATCGGTGTCAAACTATAATTCATATGTACAACAGGTATAAACACACCAAGTAAAGTCATAATCAGAACATCGTAAACACTTCTCATACGTCACTTTAACTTTCCTCTCAGAATCTTCCGTAACTTCCACTGGCGCTCTTCAGTTTCAGGCTCATTCTCGGGTCCCGGTTGAGCCACTTTAAAGTTTAAAATCGCTTCAGAGCAATTAAACGTATTCATGAGTCCATCTTTACAAGTCTAATTTTCCTCCTCCGGTCAGACTCCGGTCAGTCCTGAGGGTTTCACGGACGACTTGAGTGTTGGACGAGGCTGGTGAAGTGCGTCGTCCTCAAAGTGAAATGGTTTATTACGTACTTTAAACGACTTTTCTCGCGTGTTCGATGTCACGCTGCGGAAACGTCACGGGCGATAAAGCGACCGATAGCGTACGTGCTACAATCGCCGTCCGTACTAAAGCCGCTCTCTGACCGGATTCATTGATTCATTTCAAATACATGATTAACTCTTCAGACAGTCGCCGTGATGAACGTGGCACTAAAGTGAGGTGTGAATTCCACCTGTCATCGACTTAAAAAACCCAGTATTTCTAGAGGATTTATGTTTAGAATATTAAATAACTCTGTGGTAAATGGATGAGCGCCAACGACAAAAAGGAAAAACAAAACACACCATGATGGGCCCGAATTTTTGAAAGTGGGTGAATCTTGTCTTATTTTAAACATGCCAGGATTATTAACATTTAGGAGACTATAACGAGTAAAGAACACAAGAATCTCACGCAGTTCGGACCGTGTTTGTGGAGGTTCAAACGACAGGGTTTGCAGTTGATTTGTTTTACATAATAATGCCGCATTTTTTGCCGTTTGTGGCAGAAATGATGTCACTTAAATGATAATAAAACTATTAGTAAAGGATATCACTTGATAATAACTAAACCTTAAAGTGATGTATGATTATTTGTTGTATTTATTCCTGTTGTACATGTACTGTAATTAATAGTTTTACACCAATCGAGCAGGTATTTGTGGAGAAAATGTTGAAAAATCTTTAGAAAATGACAGGAAGTGACATCACACTATCATTCCTGTCAAAGTTTATGCAAAATTTACACAAAGAAACAACTTTTTTAACATCAATTCAACAAAATGAAGTCGCTCTCATATATTTTTGTTTGTCAAAAAAAAAAAAAGATGACATTTGAGAGACATATGAGTTTTGGCCCAATGTTTGCTGGGTAATTTCCTACTGTGATGTCATCAATTACAAATAGGAATCTTCAATCTACAATTTTTAGCAAAATTCTAAATATATTTATCTTAACTGCATTTTAGTTCAATGAGTCGTCCGACCTGTAGGGGGCGCTTTAATTTGCCTTAACGAAGCAAAGACAATTAATAATGCACCAATCGTTTATTTAGCATGATTCAGGCTTAGTAGCTGCTTAATTAGGGTCAGGTTACACTGTTAGTTAATAAACGATTTGTTCAGTATGAATAAAGTCCTTTCTCATGCTTTGTTAAGACATATTAAAGTGCAGTTATTATAAAGTGTAAACAAAAGTAGTGTTTGTGATTCGCTCCTTTTGGACCAATGAAATTGCGCTAAATCTTGTGTCTTTACAGTCTTTTCATCCAAACAAAGCCACAAACTGTATCTGAAACTGTCTGACGGCTTTGGCCTGTTGAAAAGTTTACAACAATCCGTGATGTTTTACTGTCGGGGGCGTGTCTGCAATCGCCCCGCCCCCTCAAACAGACTCCTTTAGATTGAAAGATTGTACTGCGCGTGTTTATAAAGCGGTTTAATTTAGTCCGACGGCCCTTCCACACTTGCCCATGTAAAGCCGTGGTATGGGTCTTTCTATAGCCGGCACCTGCTCGCCCTCTGCTCAGGACGGGCCCCGGAGCCCCCCAGAGTGACTGTGTGTGTGTGTTAATGGTGGGAAATCCCGACCGGACACTCCTCGGCCGACACAGAGGAGCAAACCTAACCCCTCGGGCTCACGGGGGGCACCAGGGGCTTTTGAACATGCCCTGCGGCGGCGAGCACAGCGACCCCCGGCTCGCCTCCAGACTGCCCACCGCCGCGGTCCCCAAGGACAGGAGGGGGAGCGCGGGACCCAGCGGAAAAGTGGCCGCCAGGCGGGAGGGCAGCAAAATCCCAGCGAGGAGTCCCGCGCCGGCCAGTACGCCACGGAGGTACGAGCGCGAGGGGAGTCTCTGGGGGTGTCACTGGGGGAGTTACTAGGGGAGTCACTGGGGGAGTTACTAGGGGAGTCACTTGGGGAGTCACTGGGGGAGTCGCTGGGGGAGTTACTAGGGGAGTCGCTGGGAGAGTCGCTGGGAGAGTAGCTGGGGGAGTCACTGGTGGAGCTACTGGGGGAGTTACCGGGGAGTTACTGGGGTAGTCACTAGGGGAGTCACTGGGGGGGTTGCTGGGGGATTTACTGGGGGAGTCGCTGGGAGGGTCACTGGGGGAGTCACTGGGGGAGTTACTGGGGGAGTCACTAGGGGAGTCACCAGGGGAGTCGCTGGGGCAGTTACTGGGGGAGTCACTAGGGGAGTCACCAGGGGAGTCGCTGGGGCAGTTACTGGGGGAGTTACTGGGAGAGTCGCTGGGGAGTCACTAGGGGAGTTACTAGGGGAGTCACTGGGCGAGTCACTTGTGGAGTCGCTGGTGGAATTAGTGGGGGAGTTGCTGGGGGAGTCTCTTGTGGAGTCGCTGGGAGAGTCACTCGGGGAGTTAATAGGGGAGTCGCTGGGGGGGTCACTGTTGGAATCGCTGGGGGAGTCGCTGGTGGAGTCGAAGGGTTTAGTTTAGATGCTGAAATGAGAATTGTACTGGAAACGGAGTAGCGAGTACCGAAGACATGAACTGGTAAAGTGTTTGTTGTGTCGTTGTTGTGTTGTGTTGTTAATTATTATCGGATTGTCGTAAATAATAGACTTGATTTTGACACTGAAAGACCTGAAAAGACTTGACACTCGAGACAAACTTCAGTGCCACAGTTGTTTCTGTTTCTCCCTCGTGGTGTTAACGTTTTGGGGCGTGTATAAAAGCGAGAATGGGGAGGAGCTTAAAGTCCATTTTGCCTGTTTTTCTCCTGTTTTAATGTCACTTCCTGGTTTGACGCGTCCAGCGAATATGATATAGGCGGCGGTACTTAGCAACCAGACTGTAAACAAAGGCAAATGTCAATTCAAATCATACAATATTTATGATTTGACAAATAATTACAACAAAACACCTTTAAGTGACTGTATAAACTGTCCGAAAAAGGTGTAAGTCGCGTGTAAAGTTTCTCTGCATTTTTGACGGAATGGCGCTTTTTGATGACATCACAGAGGTATTGTGAACGTGAACTCAGCGCTACTTCCTGTAGTTTTTTTATTTGTCAAAGTTTCTTCACAAACTGCCACTTGACTGATGTAAACTATGATCATTGTTTACTACAGAAACCACCAAAAAAACCTCATAATTAGAGAAACATGAGAAGTCGTCACGTGGACTTTAATTAAACGAGCCGCTTCACGCTTTAAGTTCACGCTTATTTTTAACCAAATCAATGAAAACGTTAATTTTTTTGTAATCAATGTTAATAAATTAAATACGATGTTTGGGTTTTTTTTTGGAAGCTAAAGTAGTTTCTGTGACTGCGATAGAGCTGGTTTGCTAACAGCAGGGGGAGATAAAGGACACCTCAACTTCACAAACTCAAAAACATTTGATTTTCGACAATTTACTTCTTTTTTTTTTCTCTTACATCAGACGCAAACTAAATATGAATAAAAGAGTTGTAGATGTTTATATTTGTTTGTAGCAGCTCTAGTTAACCCTTTCACCATCGACAGTCAAACAATTTTGCCGTAAATTCTGAATGTTTTTACGTCTTCTTTATAAAGTCTGCTGCTCTTGGCTGATGATTGAATTCGTTTGGTTGATAAATAACTTAAATAACGATCGATCCGAGCTTTGTTACGGTCCAATACCCGCCAAAAAAACTGCGTAATTAACCGCTCGCGACTATTTCGAACGCGTTTAACAGTCCGTTTGTGAGTGTAGCACGTAAACGAGTCCGTTCCCGATGCGGAAAATCCAGTTTTCTGCGTGACCTTTGTCGTGGCCGAGCGGCGGCCGGCGAACACAGAGCCGGTTGTTCTCGGCGTCGGCGTTAGCGACTCATCGCGCCGTTCGTCATCACTTCTTCCTCTGTCCGCGGCGTGGACGCTCGGGACGCTTCTCTGAGAGGCTGCTCTGGCGGGACTGAGTGAGTGTCCGTCCGTTTAGAGCGATCAGCGAGTTCAAAGGCAGCGGCGGACGTTTAGTTTACGATTACGATTTTTTGCGATTACGGTGCGATTACGGTGCGATTACGATGCGATTACGATGCGATTACGGTGCGATTACGGTGCGATTACGGTGCGATTACGGGGCGATTACGGTATGATTACGGGGCGATCACGGGGCGATTACGGTGCGATTACGGTGCGATTACGGGGCGATTACGGTATGATTACGGGGCGATCACGGGGCGATTACGGTGCGATTACGGTGCGATTACGGTGCGATTACGGTGCGATTACGGTGCGATTACGGGGCGATTACGGTGCGATTACGGAGTGTTGGAGTTTGTGTTTTGACGTGTTTGTGTTTTGACGTTGCGTTTGTGAATTGTGTGATTTTAAACACAAGCGGGAGCGTTAGCGGCTGAGGAAAAGAAACATCTGAAGTGCTAAAATGAGACAAGAATGCATTTGTTTGTGAAGATTTAAAGGAATGGAATTTTGTTGTTTACAGAAGAGCAGCTGGTTTTGATGTTTTGAAATAGGGACTAAAGCAGGACTAAAGCAGGACTAAAGCAGGACTAAAGTGGGTCTAAAGCAGGTCTAAAGCAGGACTAAAGCGGGACTAAAACAGGACTAAAACAGGACTAAAGTAGGTCTAAAGCAGGTCTAAAACAGGTCTAAAGCAGGTCTAAAGCAGGTCTAAAGCAGGTCTAAAGCAGGACTAAAACAGGACTAAAGTGGGTCTAAAGCAGGTCTAAAGCAGGTCTAAAGCAGGTCTAAAGCAGGACTAAAGCAGGACTAAAACAGGACTAAAACAGGACTAAAGTAGGTCTAAAGCAGGTCTAAAACAGGTCTAAAGCAGGTCTAAAGCAGGACTAAAGCAGGACTAAAACAGGACTAAAACAGGACTAAAACAGGACTAAAGCAGGTCTAAAACAGGTCTAAAGCAGGTCTAAAGCAGGTCTAAAGCAGGTCTAAAGCAGGACTAAAACAGGACTAAAGTGGGTCTAAAGCAGGTCTAAAGCAGGTCTAAAGCAGGTCTAAAACAGGTCTAAAGCAGGACTAAAACAGGACTAAAGTGGGACTAAAGCAGGTCTAAAGCAGGTCTAAAACAGGTCTAAAGCAGGACTAAAACAGGACTAAAGCAGGACTAAAACAGGACTAAAGCAGGACAAAAGCAGGACTAAAACAGGACTAAAGCAGGTCTAAAGCAGGACTAAAACAGGACTAAAGCAGGACAAAAGCAGGACTAAAGCAGGTCTAAAGCAGGACTAAAACAGGACTAAAACAGGACAAAAGCAGGACTAAAGCAGGACTAAAGCAGGACAAAAGCAGGACTAAAGCAGGACTAAAGCAGGACTAAAGCAGGACAAAAGCAGGACTAAAACAGGACTAAAGCAGGTCTAAAGCAGGACTAAAACAGGACTAAAGCAGGACTAAAACAGGACTAAAGCAGGACAAAAGCAGGACTAAAACAGGACTAAAGCAGGTCTAAAGCAGGACTAAAACAGGACTAAAGCAGGACTAAAACAGGACTAAAGCAGGTCTAAAGCAGGACTAAAACAGGACTAAAGCAGGACTAAAACAGGACAAAAGCAGGACTAAAGCAGGACTAAAGCAGGACTAAAGTAGGTCTAAAGCAGGACTAAAGCAGGGCTAAAGCAGGACTAAAGCAGGACAAAAGCAGGACTAAAACAGGACTAAAGCAGGACTAAAGCAGGACTAAAGCAGGAATAACACTTTTGGTATCTTGAAAAGTGTAAAAAAAAAACTAAATTATTACAGTTGTTTACTTGCATCATCTTCAGTCCAACCCCTGTTCTTGTGGCTTATATATATATATATATATATATATATATATATATATATATATATATATATATATATATATATATATATATATATCCATGAGGTCAAACAGATAATTAAGCAATGCATTTGTTCATTTGTCGTTATAATTTACAGTTGTTCTAAACTGTCACATTGTGTAAAAATACAAATACAAAACACTTTGTTTATTCACATCTGAACATGTCAAACACTTTTTGTTGTTCATCTTCAGAACCTTAAACCCTGTAGTGTCTTTGTGCGACTGATCGTGAGCGTGAAAATGACTCGTTCTTTGGGTATTTCCTGGTGAGAGTGTAATTAGCTTAGTCACAGTCCAAAACACACATTAAAGAGAGAAAAATGACACATGCTGTAAGCGCTAATTAGGCCATTTCACCAACTCAACATGGAGGATAAAACATCTTCAAAACCAGTTTTCCATCATCGATAGTTGTTTATAGTAGTTTATAGTTTTACTTCCTGGTTGGACACACTTTTGGGTTCTGCATAGTTTACTTGTATTATATTTTCTTTAGGTTTGTGACGGTTCTATAAGTGTCCTGAAAAGAGCTGCACAAATGAACTAAATATTATTACTTTATTATTACTATTATTATGTAGATAGCTTAATATAATGACAAATATGAGTAGACAACATCTTAATTGTCATAAATAAAGACATTATGAATGTTTTCCATACATACAGCTCTCTCTCTTCCTTTTAGACTCAAAATATCAAATAAATATCAATTTAACTACAATCTTGCACTTGACCGGTGTAAAACCATTATTTACTTCCTGTATTATGAAACCAAACAGAGGAATGATGGTCAAACGCGTCCTTGAAGCTGTGTCTAACCCCGCCCTGGTCTGTGTGTGCAGCCTCACAGCGAGATACGCCAGCCCCCCGGGCCACAGTGGAGTAGGCTCCTCCCCACAGAAGAAAAACACAAGGTAACGCACGGAAAACCGCTTTGGACTCACTAATACGGTGCTTTTGACGGGAATTCAATGAGTTAAATGAGTCCGTTGTGTCGAGTTTAACCGCTCTAAATGATCAAAGTCTAATTATGTAATAACACAAATGTGGCATTCAACAACGACTAATAATTGAACATGAAAACGCGGAAAATATCAAATGTTGGAGGACAATCGAATGTATTTTTCACATTAAAGATTGTCACTCCTTTTCCATGATGTTGACGCTTTACCTGAGTATTTAATCTATTTTAAATCTATTGATACGTGTTTGACATCCATATAACGCAAAAGTTTAAATGACCTAAAGGGGACATAAGACTTTTATGAGCTTTTTACAAGTTTTCCCTCGACATTTGATTAAAAAGTCGTATTTCCGTAGATTTCCGCACGTTTGACTGATCCCGTGTCATCCTGCATGTGGAAAAAATGTCAGACAGCCGTTTTTTGACCAATAAAAGTAAAATAATCGCACAAATCGCTCTCAATGCGTCTTTTTGAATGTGAAAATGACAAAGGAAAACGCTGCTTTGTAAATGTGTGAAACAGGACAGTTCTGCTCGTCTCTAGCGCCACCCGGAGGTTTAAAATAATCCCCGTGAACGCTGTCCGCCCGCAGTTGTCCGAGGCCCCTCACGGGTCTAGTTCAGGGACCGTGGGAACTCTGAGCTACGACAGAAACGCTGTAACGAGCGACATGGGCCACGACGTCGTACGAAGCCGTTAAGTCTTTAGTCAACGACGCGGCTCGTGCTTTGTTTCCTTCTCGGGACGTTTAGCCTTAGTTCAGCCTCAGGACGTGTGCGTTTTACATTTGAGGTTTAATTTTGTTACGATTAAACGGCGAAGCATGAGCGCCTCACGAAAAAGAAATGTGCTTTGTTTCTATTGCATTTACTGTTTCATCGTAATGGCAGGAATCCTGGATCGGTTTTAATTTTAGTCGTTTTATTAACAGATAATGGGGAAAAAAGCATCTTATTTCATAATTTTAAGCATGATTAAAGCAGGAATAAAGCATGATTAAAGCATAATTTAAAGCATCAATAAAGCATGATTAAAGCATAATTAAAGCGTGAATAAAGCATGATTAAAGCATGAATACAGCAAGAATAAAGCATGACTAAAGCATGAATAAAGGATGATTAAAGCATTAATAAAAGCATGATTAAAGAATGAATAAAGCAAGAAAAAAGCATCATTAAAGCATAAATAAAATATGAATAAATTATGAATAAAGTATGATTAAAGCATGAATAAAGTATGATTAAAGCATAAATAAAGTATGAATAAAGCCAGTAAAGCAAAATGCCAGGATCAATAAAGAAACACTGACGCCGGCCCCGCTAACACGCACATACACACTCTGGCCCCGCTAACACGCACATACACACTCTGGCCCCGCTAACACGCACATACACACTCTGGCCCCGCTAACACGCACATACACACTCTGGCCCCGCTAACACGCACATACACACTCTGGCCCCGCTAACACGCACATACACACTCTGGCCCCGCTAACACGCACATACACACTCTGGCCCCGCTAACTCGCACATACACACTCTGGCCCCGCTAACACGCACATACACACTCTGGCCCCGCTAACACGCACATACACACTCTGGCCCCGCTAACACGCACATACACACTCTGGCCCCGCTAACTCACACATACACACTCTGGCCCCGCTAACTCACACATACACACTCTGGCCCCGCTAACACGCACATACACACTCTGGCCCCGCTAACACGCACATACACACTCTGGCCCCGCTAACTCACACATACAAACTCTGGCCCCGCTAACTCACAAATATACACTCTGGCCCCGCTAACTCACACATACACACTCTGGCCCCGCTAACTCACACATACACATTCTGGCCCCGTACACACTCTGGCCCCGCTAACACACACATACACATTCTGGCCCCACTAACACGCACATACACACTATGGCCCCGCTAACACGCACATACACACTCTGGCCCCGCTAACACACACATACACATTCTGGCCCCACTAACACGCACATACACACTATGGCCCCGCTAACACGCACATACACACTATGGCCCCGCTAACACGCATATACACACTCTGGCCCCACTAACACGCACATGCACATTCTGGCCCCGTACACACTCTGGCCCCGCTAACATGCACGTACACACTATGGCCCCGCTAACACGCACGTACACACTCTGGCCCCGCTAACACGCACATACACACTCTGGCCCCGCTAACACGCACATGCACATTCTGGCCCCGTACACACTCTGGCCCCGCTAACATGCACGTACACACTCTGGCCCCGCTAACACACACATACACACTATGGCCCCGCTAACACGCACGTACACACTCTGGCCCCGCTAACACGCACATACACACTCTGGCCCCGCTAACACGCACATGCACATTCTGGCCCCGTACACACTCTGGCCCCGCTAACACGCACATACACACTCTGGCCCCGCTAACACGCACATACACATTCCGGCCCCGCTAACACGCACATACACACTCTGGCCCCGTTCACATTCTGGCCCCGTACACACTCTGGCCCCGCTAACACGCACATACACACTCTGGCCCCGTACACACTCTGGCCCCGCTAACACGCACATGCACATTCTGGCCCCGTACACAATCTGGCCCCGCTAACACGCACATGCACATTCTGGCCCCGTACACACTCTGGCCCCGCTAACACGCACAAGCTCATTCTGGCCCCGTACACACTCTGGCCCCGCTAACACGCACATACACACTCTGGCCCCGTACACACTCTGGCCCGGTACACACTCTGGCCCTGTACACACTCTGGCCCCGCTAACACGCACTTACACATTCTGGCCCCGTACAAACTCTGGCCCCGCTAACACGCACATACACACTCTGGCCCCGTACACATTCTGGCCCCGTACACAATCTGGCCCCGTTAACACGCACATACACACTCTGGCCCCGTACACACTCTGGCCCCGCTAACACGCACATACACACTCTGGCCCCGCACACATTCTGGCCCCGTACACACTCTGGCCCCGCTAACATGCACATACACATTCTGGCCCCGTACACACTCTGGCCCCGCTAACACGCACTTACACATTCTGGCCCCGTACACACTCTGGCCCCGCTAACACGCACATACACACTCTGGCCCCGTACACACTCTGGCCCCGCTAACACGCACATACACATTCTGGCCCCGAACACACTCTGGCCCCGCTAACACGCACTTACACATTCTGGCCCCGTACACACTCTGGCTACGCTAACACGCACATACACACTCTGGCCCCGTACACATTCTGGCCCCATACACACTCTGGCCCCGCTAACACGCACATACACACTCTGGCCCCGTTCACATTCTGGCCCTGTACACAATCTGGCCCCGTTAACACGCACATGCACATTCTGGCCCCGTACACACTCTGGCCCCGCTAACACGCACATGCACATTCTGGCCCCGTACACAATCTGGCCCCGCTAACACGCACATGCACATTCTGGCCCCGTACACACTCTGGCCCCGCTAACACGCACAAGCTCATTCTGGCCCCGTACACACTCTGGCCCCGCTAACACGCACATACACACTCTGGCCCCGTACACACTCTGGCCCCGTAAACACTCTGGCCCCGTACACAATCTGGCCCAGCTAACACGCACTTACACATTCTGGCCCCGTACACACTCTGGCCCCGCTAACACGCACATACACACTCTGGCCCCGTACACATTCTGGCCCCGTACACACTCTGGCCCCGCTAACACGCACATACACATTCTGGCCCCGTACACACTCTGGCCCCGCTAACACGCACATACACACTCTGGCCCCGTACACACTCTGGCCCCGCTAACACGCACTTACACATTCTGGCCCCGTACACACTCTGGCCCCGCTAACACGCACATACACATTCTGGCCCCGTACACACTCTGGCCCCGCTAACACGCACTTACACATTCTGGCCCCGTACACACTCTGGCCCCGCTAACACGCACATACACACTCTGGCCCCGTTCACATTCTGGCCCTGTACACAATCTGGCCCCGTTAACACGCACATGCACATTCTGGCCCCGTACACACTCTGGCCCCGCTAACACGCACATGCACATTCTGGCCCCGTACACACTCTGGCCCCGCTAACACGCACATACACATTCTGGCCCCGTACACACTCTGGCCCCGCTAACACGCACATACACATTCTGGCCCCGTACACACTCTGGCCCCGCTAACACGCACTTACACATTCTGGCCCCGTACACACTCTAGCCCCGCTAACACGCACATACACATTCTGGCCCCGTACACACTCTGGCCCCGCTAACACGCACTTACACATTCTGGCCCCGTACACACTCTGGCCCCGCTAACACGCACATACAAATTCTGGCCCCGTACACACTCTGGCCCCGCTAACACGCACATACACATTCTGGCCCCGTACACACTCTGGCCCCGCTAACACGCACATACACATTCTGGCCCCGTACACACTCTGGCCCCGCTAACACGCACTTACACATTCTGGCCCCGTACACACTCTGGCCCCGCTAACACGCACATACACACTCTGGCCCCGTACACATTCTGGCCCCGTACACACTCTGGCCCCGCTAACACGCACATACACACTCTGGCCCCGTACACACTCTGGCCCCGCTAACACGCACATACACACTCTGGCCCCGCACACATTCTGGCCCCGTACACACTCTGGCCCCGCTAACACGCACATACACATTCTGGCCCCGTACACACTCTGGCCCCGCTAACACGCACTTACACATTCTGGCCCCGTACACACTCTGGCCCCGCTAACACGCACATACACACTCTGGCCCCGTACACACTCTGGCCCGGTACACACTCTGGCCCTGTACACACTCTGGCCCCGCTAACACGCACTTACACATTCTGGCCCCGTACACACTCTGGCCCTGCTAACACGCACATACACATTCTGGCCCCGAACACACTCTGGCCCCGCTAACACGCACTTACACATTCTGGCCCCGTACACACTCTGGCCCCGCTAACACGCACTTACACATTCTGGCCCCGTACACACTCTGGCCACGCTAACACGCACATACACACTCTGGCCCCGTACACATTATGGCCCCATACACACTCTGGCCCCGCTAACACGCACATACACACTCTGGCCCCGTTCACATTCTGGCCCTGTACACAATCTGGCCCCGTTAACACACACATGCACATTCTGGCCCCGTACACACTCTGGCCCCGCTAACACGCACATGCACATTCTGGCCCCGTACACAATCTGGCCCCGCTAACACGCACATGCACATTCTGGCCCCGTACACACTCTGGCCCCGCCAACACGCACAAGCTCATTCTGGCCCCGTACACACTCTGGCCCCGCTAACACGCACATACACACTCTGGCCCCGTACACACTCTGGCCCCGTACACACTCTGGCCCCGTACACAATCTGGCCCCGCTAACACGCACTTACACATTCTGGCCCCGTACACACTCTGGCCCCGCTAACACGCACATACACACTCTGGCCCCGTACACATTCTGGCCCCGTACACACTCTGGCCCCGCTAACACGCACATAGACATTCTGGCCCCGTACACACTCTGGCCCCGCTAACACGCACATACACACTCTGGCCCCGTACACACTCTGGCCCCGTACACACTCTGGCCCCGCTAACACGCACATACACACTCTGGCCCCGCACACATTCTGGCCCCGTACAGACTCTGGCCCCGCTAACACGCACATACACATTCTGGCCCCGTACACACTCTGGCCCCGCTAACACGCACTTACACATTCTGGCCCCGTACACACTCTGGCCCCGCTAACACGCACATACACACTCTGGCCCCGTACACACTCTGGCCCCGCTAACACGCACATACACATTCTGGCCCCGAACACACTCTGGCCCCGCTAACACGCACTTACACATTCTGGCCCCGTACACACTCTGGCCCCGCTAACACGCACATAAACACTCTGGCCCCGTACACATTCTGGCCCCATACACACTCTGGCCCCGCTAATACGCACATACACATTCTGGCCCCGTACACACTCTGGCCCCGCTAACACGCACATACACATTCTGGCCCCGTACACACTCTGGCCCCGCTAACACGCACATACACACTCTGGCCCCGTACACACTCTGGCCCCGCTAACACGCACATACACATTCTGACCCCGTACACACTCTGGCCCCGCTAACACGCACTTACACATTCTGGCCCCATACACACTCTGGCCCCGCTAACACGCACATACACATTCTGGCCCCGTACACACTCTGGCCCCGCTAACACGCACATACACATTCTGGCCCCGTACACACTCTGGCCCCGCTAATACGCACATACACATTCTGGCCCCGTACACACTCTGGCCCCGCTAACACGCACATACACACTCTGGCCCCGTACACACTCTGGCCCCGCTAACACGCACATACACATTCTGGCCCCGTACACACTCTGGCCCCGCTAACACGCACTTACACATTCTGGCCCCGTACACACTCTGGCCCCGCTAACACGCACATACACACTCTGGCCCCATACACACTCTGGCCCTGCTAACACGCACATACACATTCTGGCCCCGAACACACTCTGGCCCCGCTAACACGCACTTACACATTCTGGCCCCGTACACACTCTGGCCACGCTAACACGCACATACACACTCTGGCCCCGTACACATTCTGGCCCCATACACACTCTGGCCCCGCTAACACGCACATACACACTCTGGCCCCTTTCACATTCTGGCCCTGTACACAATCTGGCCCCGTTAACACGCACATGCACATTCTGGCCCCGTACACACTCTGGCCCCGCTAACACGCACATGCACATTCTGGCCCCGTACACAATCTGGCCCCGCTAACACGCACATGCACATTCTGGCCCCGTACACACTCTGGCCCCGCTAACACGCACAAGCTCATTCTGGCCCCGTACACACTCTGGCCCCGCTAACACGCACTTACACATTCTTGCCCCGTACACACTCTGGCCCCGCTAACACGCACATACACACTCTGGCCCCGTACACACTCTGGCCCTGCTAACACGCACATACACATTCTGGCCCCGAACACACTCTGGCCCCGCTAACACGCACTTACACATTCTGGCCCCGTACACACTCTGGCCACGCTAACACGCACATACACACTCTGGCCCCGTACACATTATGGCCCCATACACACTCTGGCCCCGCTAACACGCACATACACACTCTGGCCCCGTTCACATTCTGGCCCTGTACACAATCTGGCCCCGTTAACACACACATGCACATTCTGGCCCCGTACACACTCTGGCCCCGCTAACACGCACATGCACATTCTGGCCCCGTACACAATCTGGCCCCGCTAACACGCACATGCACATTCTGGCCCCGTACACACTCTGGCCCCGCTAACACGCACAAGCTCATTCTGGCCCCGTACACACTCTGGCCCCGCTAACACGCACATACACACTCTGGCCCCGTACACACTCTGGCCCCGTACACACTCTGGCCCCGTACACAATCTGGCCCCGCTAACACGCACTTACACATTCTGGCCCCGTACACACTCTGGCCCCGCTAACACGCACATAGACATTCTGGCCCCGTACACACTCTGGCCCCGCTAACACGCACATACACACTCTGGCCCCGTACACACTCTGGCCCCGTACACACTCTGGCCCCGCTAACACGCACATACACACTCTGGCCCCGCACACATTCTGGCCCCGTACAGACTCTGGCCCCGCTAACACGCACATACACATTCTGGCCCCGTACACACTCTGGCCCCGCTAACACGCACATACACATTCTGGCCCCGAACACACTCTGGCCCCGCTAACACGCACTTACACATTCTGGCCCCGTACACACTCTGGCCCCGCTAACACGCACATAAACACTCTGGCCCCGTACACATTCTGGCCCCATACACACTCTGGCCCCGCTAACACGCACATACACATTCTGGCCCCGTACACACTCTGGCCCCGCTAACACGCACATACACATTCTGGCCCCGTACACACTCTGGCCCCGCTAACACGCACATACACACTCTGGCCCCGTACACACTCTGGCCCCGCTAACACGCACATACACATTCTGACCCCGTACACACTCTGGCCCCGCTAACACGCACTTACACATTCTGGCCCCGTACACACTCTGGCCCCGCTAACACGCACATACACATTCTGGCCCCGTACACACTCTGGCCCCGCTAACACGCACATACACATTCTGGCCCCGTACACACTCTGGCCCCGCTAACACGCACATACACATTCTGGCCCCGTACACACTCTGGCCCCGCTAACACGCACATACACACTCTGGCCCCGTACACACTCTGGCCCCGCTAACACGCACATACACATTCTGGCCCCGTACACACTCTGGCCCCGCTAACACGCACTTACACATTCTGGCCCCGTACACACTCTGGCCCCGCTAACACGCACATACACACTCTGGCCCCGTACACACTCTGGCCCTGCTAACACGCACATACACATTCTGGCCCCGAACACACTCTGGCCCCGCTAACACGCACTTACACATTCTGGCCCCGTACACACTCTGGCCACGCTAACACGCACATACACACTCTGGCCCCGTACACATTCTGGCCCCATACACACTCTGGCCCCGCTAACACGCACATACACACTCTGGCCCCTTTCACATTCTGGCCCTGTACACAATCTGGCCCCGTTAACACGCAC
This sequence comes from Eucyclogobius newberryi, assembly GCF_026437365.1. Taxonomy (NCBI): domain Eukaryota; kingdom Metazoa; phylum Chordata; class Actinopteri; order Gobiiformes; family Gobiidae; genus Eucyclogobius; species Eucyclogobius newberryi. The sequence goes on along the minus strand of NW_027315834.1, from coordinate 46,627,920 downwards.
ATGCACATTCTGGCCCCGTACACACTCTGGCCCCGCTAACATGCACATGCACATTCTGGCCCCGTACACAATCTGGCCCCGCTAACACGCACATGCACATTCTGGCCCCGTACACACTCTGGCCCCGCTAACACGCACAAGCTCATTCTGGCCCCGTACACACTCTGGCCCCGCTAACACGCACATACACACTCTGGCCCCGTACACACTCTGGCCCGTACACACTCTGGCCCCGTACACAATCTGGCCCCGCTAACACGCACTTACACATTCTGGCCCCGTACACACTCTGGCCCCGCTAACACGCACATACACACTCTGGCCCCGTACACATTCTGGCCCCGTACACACTCTGGCCCCGCTAACACGCACATATACATTCTGGCCCCGTACACACTCTGGCCCCGCTAACACGCACATACACACTCTGGCCCCGTACACACTCTGGCCCCGTACACACTCTGGCCCCGCTAACACGCACATACACACTCTGGCCCCGCACACATTCTGGCCCCGTACACACTCTGGCCCCGCTAACACGCACATACACATTCTGGCCCCGTACACACTCTGGCCCCGCTAACACGCACTTACACATTCTGGCCCCGTACACACTCTGGCCCCGCTAACACGCACATACACACTCTGGCCCCGTACACACTCTGGCCCCGCTAACACGCACATACACATTCTGGCCCCGTACACACTCTGGCCCCGCTAACACGCACATACACAGTCTTTCATTATAGTTCTGCTTTAGCTCGTCGCACCATTAGCTCCAGAAGCTCTTCTGAAGCGTCGGGAGGCGTCTAACGCCTGGAGCCTTTAACATGAACGTTTCTATAAAGAGGAACAAAACAAGCCAGTGTCTGTGTCTGCACATAACTTCCCTCTGTCTGCGGTTATCATCTGACTGTATGGACTCATAAAGGAACAGTGCGGGATATTTATAGCACTGGGGGAGTCCACGTGTCCTATATTATATTATTAGCACTCAGACATGGGAAGAGCAACAGCACGGACTCTTTGAAACTAAATGTGGAACGGTTCGAGGACGACATGCATTTTTTGGATTTACTCTGTCATGAAAGTATTAAGTAACAAGAATATTTCATTACAAAGTATTTCTTACACTGAGATGTTATGCATTTATAACATTCTGCCGGTGCCAAGCCTGGATAAAGTCTAAAACTGCATCTACGCATTGGATTTTCTAATAATGTTATGAAACGACAAATCGAGTGCCGCGCGTCGATAAACAGGAAGCGGCTGTTGCTACCGCGCTTTGCTAGCTTTGTTTTGCTAACCGTGTGGGCTCAGCATATACCGTAAATTAGCATAAACGGATTTACGTCGCTTTATCACAGGATTGAGTCAGCGTTTTGTGAAATATTATTATTTTTTGTCGTGTTTGGCCGGGTCTCTGGATGTGTAGCTCCTCGTTAGCTAAAGCCCACCCGGAGCTGAAGAGAGCCGGACCACTTTGGGAGCTAGTGCCTCACGTGGCCCGTTTCGGACCGCTTAAATGGGCCGCAGCGGTTCACTTAAGACCTGCACCATTCGACTCCAAAGGGCTCCATGATTAGCCCTGGTCTAGTCCAGGTTTAGCTCAGCGTTCAGTCCCACTTTTTATATGATGTATACATAAAGTGAATAAATGAATACAATAAATACAATGCAATAAATGCAACAAATGCAATAAATAAAATAAAATAAATAAAATAAATAAAATAAATAAAATAAATAAAATAAATAAAATAAAGTTTACTGATAAAATTAAAATGGTTTGAGCCGGATATTCACTAAATCAGGTGCAAAATATATGTGGAACTCCCTTGGATCATTACAGAAACACAAACGCGCACGTACACATTATTTGTATTCGGTGTATGAAGTCTGAACACACCAACGTTGTATTAGCATGGTGCTAAATGTAGCATGTTTAAGCTATTAAATGTGGGATACCGGGTTTTTAACTAACTTTCCTCTGCAGGCCTTCACTGATCGACCAATATTAGTATTAATTAAGCATTTTCTTACTTCAATGTCAGACAACATTGCGTAAAAGAAGAAAACAATCTTTTTTTTACAAATCAAGACTATGCTTTTGTTCTAAATCTTCTTCCACGTCAAGGCCAGCGTGGACTCCCAGATGCGATCTTCATTAGTGCGAGCAGATGTGCCGAGAGAGAACTTTGTGCCGCGAATATTGAGTCGTTAAATGAGACAAATTGACATGAATGCGTTTTTCATTCTCAAGCTAATCGATCCTTTCTGCTGCCCGTGTCCGGAGCCGTGCGACAGATGCGGAGCCTCTCGGATGGATGTCGTTAATACAGTTATTTCGTGAGTCATTTTGTGCCGCTCGTTGCTGAAACTCGCCCAGATTCTTCTCACAGTTGTCCGTGAATTTCAAGCGGTTTCTTCTCACACTGAACTGCGATTTCAGCTTCGACAGCGCGTGAAAAGAAAGGGTTAAATGCCATTGATGAGTCTTGAAAATGTGATAAAACTGTAATGCGGTTGAAGGAGTCGTGCGAGTACGTCACACGACACGTTCTGTGCGGAATTGTCTTTTTTTGATTTTGTTCTAACGTCGTTCCCTCCTCAAAAAAAAACATGGACAGCTGGAGTTGCACTTTTGCGTCATTTTTCTCGCTCGTTTCATTCATCTTGTTTACGAGGTTGTCTTCTCTTTCCCCGCGCTGAGCCTCACCAAAACACCAGGTGCTAAAGTGCGACTTAAAATGCTGGTTTCCCGTGAGAAATCGTGCGAATCGTTAGTGGCACGGAGCTGATGTGTAAATGAGTCTGAAGTTATGATGATAAATGATCATATTCAGGCCCGTGAACTCTATTATTGTTCTTTTTTTGTGCTAGATATCGTTCTAATTGTGCGGCACATCGATCATTTATGAGCGTTACATCTTCAGCTAGAGGCTATAGTCTGTGATTTTTACATTTTAACTGTGCTGGTTGTGAACATTTGGTCTATAATGAGCCTTCTGCACGTTTATCCAGAGTTCAGACGTGCACAACAGCGCACGCAGCTGGAGATTCTGTGAACTGCGCTTGTTCAACGCAATGAGAACCCAGTCTTCACAACCTCTGTCAAAGCAACGCTATTATTTTGTTGCAAATCGGTCGCGCACAATCACCTGAAATCAGTTTTTACGTCACCTCGATGTGTTAATACCGCGCAGAGGTTTATACCTGCCTTTTGGACGTGCTAAAGCTTCACGCCGTTTGCTCTTCGCAGTCTTGATGAATCGTACTTGGACCGCAAAAGGCCCAAATGTTGTGCGTTGGCGAAAGATTGACCTGATCTGCATATTTATCCGGTCCCGCGGCGGCTTGAGAGTAAATCTGGGCTTTTGGGTTTCAAAGTTCGCAGATTCAAGACGTCAAACTGCAGTTTTTACCTCAAAAAACCCATCTCCAGACTCCTTTAAATCATGTTCATCGCAACCACGTGCTAGCTTTTGTCTATTTCTCCCCTGGTAATTCCCTCTGCTGCCAGTAGATGGAGCGCAAAGACCGACCCCAGATGCATTGAAAGTGTAAAACTATCTTTTATACGTACAACAGGTATAAATACGCCAAATAAAGTCAAAATTAGAAAATCGTCCAAACCGTTCGCGGCACTTTTCACTTTTGACAGTTTAAAGACGACTTCTGCCGTAGTTTTCTAAACTGCGTGCGTTGCTGGTACTCGAGCGGTCTCATTTCTGTCCCGTTCATGAATCGTCGGTCTGAACGTAGCGGGGATGATAATGTGCTGTTTATTTTCTGAGATGAGGAGCAGAGGGAGCGCAGTCACTTTTTATCACCCAGACACTTCGTCAACATTGATTTTGTGTCATCGGGGCTGAAAACATGCTCTGGGCTGGAGTGCTTAATGCTCCTGGACTCTCAGTAAACTCCAAATACATTTATACTTCAGTACTTTGTAGTATTTGGCTTTTTTTTGTAAATTCCATTGCCTCAGACTAATCGGAAATGAGCTGTAATTTATGCAGTTCATCTTTTATTAATCGTCGACCACTGTATTTGTACACAAACACAGTACAAATATATGAGTGTGTTTTATTATTAATATCTGACCATTTACTACTTCTAATACTCTAAAAAGTGCAGTTTAAAGGTGAACGATGCTACTCGCTCGTTGCCATGGACGCGCTTTTGCTGAATGGCTTCGAACTATTATTGTGAATATATTAAATGACATTATTATTGCTCTTCTTGTTGTGAGCGTGGTCGCCTCTCCGCAGACCTGACCTGTAACTGATGAAAACAGTGCCTTGTTCTGGTGGAGATAAGTTTAATGCCGCACTGTGCAGCATTCAAGGCAAAGAAGAGACGCATCGCAGTGAATACGTGTAAATTGTGATATTGACAAAAATGAATAACTCAGTATTTTTTTGGAGAATACGATAAAAATATTCAGAAAATGTCATAACAATCCAGCAGAAACATTATTTGTTCAGGTTTAATTATCAGACAAATGTGAAATATCTGTAAAATTGCTCAAAAAAGCAGAAATATCTCTGTTACAATCACTTTTTTCATCAGCTCTTTTGCAGCATTTTTTACCATAAAATACTCGATATTCAAATACTGCTCGTCTTCAAAACGATATTCACGGTTTTGCTGTATTGTCCACTTCTGAAGTTGTTCCTGACTCCGCCCTCTGGTCCCCAGGTTGCCAGGCCCCTCCTCCAGAGTCCCTGCTGCAGGCAGTGGGGCCTCCAGGAGCCCCTCCAACCTGAACCGCAGGAGCCTGAGCTTCAACAGCATCGACAAGAGCAAACCCCTGCAGTACGCCAGCGGCAACGAGAGAGGTACCTGAACGCACCACCGTACACCGCACACGCCACAGAGGTACCTGAACGCACCGCCGGACATGACATGCACAAGAGAGGTACCTGAACGCACCACCGTACACCGCACACGCCACAGAGGTACCTGAACGCACCACCGTACATGACATGCACGACAGAGGTACCTGAACGCACCGCCGTACATGACATGCACAAGAGAGTTACCTGAACGCACCACCGTACATGACATGCACGACAGAGGTACCTGAACGCACCGCCGTACATGACATGCACAAGAGAGGTACCTGAACGCACCACCGTACACCGCACACGCCACAGAGGTACCTGAACGCACCACCGTACACCGCACACGCCACAGAGGTACCTGAACGCACCACCGTACACCGCACACGCCACAGAGGTACCTGAACGCACCACCGTACACCGCACACGCCACAGAGGTACCTGAACGCACCACCGTACACCGCACACGCCACAGAGGTACCTGAACGCACCACCGTACATCGCACACGCCACAGAGGTACCTGAACGCACCGCAGTACATGACATGCACGACAGAGGTACCTGAACGCACCACCGTACATGACATGCACGACAGAGGTACCTGAATGCACCACCGTACATGACATGCACGACAGAGGTACCTGAACGCACCGCTGTACATGACATGCACGACAGAGGTACCTGAACGCACCACCGTACACCGCACACGCCACAGAGGTACCTGAACGCACCACCGTACATGACATGCACAAGAGAGGTACCTGAACGCACCACCGTACATCGCACACGCCACAGAGGTACCTGAACGCACCGCAGTACATGACATGCACGACAGAGGTACCTGAACGCACCGCCGTACATGACATGCACGACAGAGGTACCTGAACGCACCGCAGTACACCGCACACGCCGCAGAGGTACCTGAACGCACCACCGTACACCGCACACGCCACAGAGGTACCTGAACGCACCACCGTACACCGCACACGCCACAGAGGTACCTGAACGCACCACCGTAAATGACATGCACAAGAGAGGTACCTGAACGTACCGCCGTACATGACATGCACCACAGAGGTACCTGAACGCACCGCCGTACATGACATGCACAAGAGAGGTACCTGAACGCACCACCGTACACCGCACACGCCACAGAGGTACCTGAACGCACCACCGTACACCGCACCCGCCATAGAGGTACCTGAACGCACCACCGTAAATGACATGCACAAGAGAGGTACCTGAACGCACCGCCGTACATGACATGCACCACAGAGGTACCTGAACGCACCACCGTACATGACATGCACGACAGAGGTACCTGAACGCACCGCCGTACATGACATGCACAAGAGAGGTACCTGAACGCACCACCGTACACCGCACACGCCACAGAGGTACATGAACGCACCACCGTACACCGCACACGCCACAGAGGTACCTGAACGCACCACCGTACATCGCACACGCCACAGAGGTACCTGAACGCACCGCAGTACATGACATGCACGACAGAGGTACATGAACGCACCACCGTACATGACATGCACGACAGAGGTACCTGAATGCACCACCGTACATGACATGCACGACAGAGGTACCTGAACGCACCACCGTAAACCGCACACGCCACAGAGGTACCTGAACGCACCGCTGTACACGACATGCACAAGAGAGGTACCTGAACGCACCACCGTACACCGCACACGCCACAGAGGTACCTGAACGCACCACCGTACATCGCACACGCCACAGAGGTACCTGAACGCACCGCAGTACATGACATGCACGACAGAGGTACCTGAACGCACCGCCGTACATGACATGCACGACAGAGGTACCTGAACGCACCGCAGTACACCGCACACGCCGCAGAGGTACCTGAACGCACCACCGTACACCGCACACGCCACAGAGGTACCTGAACGCACCACCGTACATGACATGCATGACAGAGGAACCTGAACGCACCACCGTAAACCGCACACGCCACAGAGGTACCTGAACGCACCACCGTACATGACATGCATGACAGAGGTACCTGAACGCACCACCGTACATGACATGCATGACAGAGGTACCTGAACGCACCACCGTACACCGCACACGCCACAGAGGTACCTGAACGCACCACCGTACATGACATGCATGACAGAGGAACCTGAACGCACCACCGTAAACCGCACACGCCACAGAGGTACCTGAACGCACCGCTGTACATGACATGCACAAGAGAAGTACCTGAACGCACCACCGTACACCGCACACGCCACAGAGGTACCTGAACGCACCACCGTACATGACATGCATGACAGAGGAACCTGAACGCACCACCGTACACCGCACACGCCACAGAGGTACCTGAACGCACCACCGTACATGACATGCATGACAGAGGAACCTGAACGCACCACCGTAAACCGCACACGCCACAGAGGTACCTGAACGCACCGTTGTACATGACATGCACAACAGAGGAGATATACATATTATATATTGTATATTATATATTAAATATATATTATATAGTTTAGATTATATATTAGTATATTATACGTGATATGTTTATATTTTTACATGATAAGCACCAGACACAGGAAATAACTGAGATCCCTGAATGCACACGTCTTTTACTTATATTTATGTTTATACAGTACATATATTCTGTTCATTCTCATTCCAGTGCTTCAAAGAAAGATGTATTTATTTTACCCATACAAACACTAGACTCACTCAATGTCCATGAACGCATCATACCGCACAGGGCCCTGAACGCATCACTCCACAGGGCCCTGAACGCATGATACCGCACAGGGCCCTGAACGCATGATACCGCACAGGGCCCTGAACGCATCATACCGCACAGGGCCCTGAACGCCTCACTGCACAGCCACTGCAGTGTCTGAACTGGACGCCTCTTTAAAGTGGTGTTGTGGTCACTCCCCGTCTTGACCACAAGGGGGCAGTACTGACCCAGGATGTCCGAGGAGCTTTGTGCTGAATCATGCCAAGCTCCAGCTCCCTGTCGCCCACGGTAACCACATCTCTGACAGCGCTTTCATCACAGATCTGTCTCAGTATTTTGTAATTTATGACACGTTAGTTTCATGCTGGTGTCTGTGGTTCAGATGCTACAGTTTAATCAAGTTATGAAGGATTTAAAGCCTCGTGTTTCACTGTGGAACATTCACACTGAAACATCAAAGACCTAAACGTCTCTATTCTATTCATTCAGGTCCATGATTTTATATTGCAAAGAATAAAATAGTAATAATCTACTGAATTAATTAATTTTGAAAGAATAAGAATAAATTGATACTAATAATGATACAAATTATATTTTTGGATACTACTACTACTACTACTACTACTACTACTGCTACTACTACTACTACTACTACTACTACTACTGCTACTACTACTACTGCTACTACTACTACTACTGCTACTACTACTACTACTACTACTACTACTACTAATGCTACTACTACTACTACTGCTACTACTACTGCTACTACTACTACTACTACTACTACTGCTACTACTACTACTACTACTACTGCTACTACTACTACTACTATACTACTACTACTAATGCTACTACTACTACTACTGCTACTACTACTGCTACTACTGCTACTACTACTACTACTACTACTGCTACTACTACTCCTACTACTACTACTACTACTACTACTACTACTACTGCTATTGCTACTGCTACTACTACTACTACTGCTACTACTACTACTACTACTACTGCTACTGCTACTACTACTACTACTACTACTACTACTGCTACTGCTACTACTACTACTACTGCTACTACTACTACTACTACTACTACTATTACTACTGCTACTACTACTACTACTACTGCTACTGCTACTGCTACTACTACTACTACTACTACTACTGCTACTACTACTGCTACTACTACTACTACTACTACTACTACTATACTACTAATGCTACTACTACTACTACTGCTACTACTACTACTATACTACTAATGCTACTACTACTACTACTGCTACTACTACTGCTACTGCTACTCCTACTGCTGCTGCTGCTGCTGCTGCTGCTGCTGCTGCTACTGCTACTGCTACTGCTACTGCTACTACTACTACTACTACTACTACTACTACTACTACTACTACTATACTACTACTACTAATGCTACTACTACTATACTACTGCTACTACTACTGCTACTACTGCTACTACTACTGCTACTACTACTACTACTACTGCTACTACTACTACTACTACTACTACTACCACCGTACACCGCACACGCCACAGAGGTACCTGAACGCACCACCGTACACCGCACACGCCACAGAGGTACCTGAACGCACCACCGTACACCGCACACGCCACAGAGGTACCTGAACGCACCACCGTACATCGCACACGCCACAGAGGTACCTGAACGCACCGCAGTACATGACATGCACGACAGAGGTACCTGAACGCACCACCGTACATGACATGCACGACAGAGGTACCTGAATGCACCACCGTACATGACATGCACGACAGAGGTACCTGAACGCACCGCTGTACATGACATGCACGACAGAGGTACCTGAACGCACCACCGTACACCGCACACGCCACAGAGGTACCTGAACGCACCACCGTACATGACATGCACAAGAGAGGTACCTGAACGCACCACCGTACATCGCACACGCCACAGAGGTACCTGAACGCACCGCAGTACATGACATGCACGACAGAGGTACCTGAACGCACCGCCGTACATGACATGCACGACAGAGGTACCTGAACGCACCGCAGTACACCGCACACGCCGCAGAGGTACCTGAACGCACCACCGTACACCGCACACGCCACAGAGGTACCTGAACGCACCACCGTACACCGCACACGCCACAGAGGTACCTGAACGCACCACCGTAAATGACATGCACAAGAGAGGTACCTGAACGTACCGCCGTACATGACATGCACCACAGAGGTACCTGAACGCACCGCCGTACATGACATGCACAAGAGAGGTACCTGAACGCACCACCGTACACCGCACACGCCACAGAGGTACCTGAACGCACCACCGTACACCGCACCCGCCATAGAGGTACCTGAACGCACCACCGTAAATGACATGCACAAGAGAGGTACCTGAACGCACCGCCGTACATGACATGCACCACAGAGGTACCTGAACGCACCACCGTACATGACATGCACGACAGAGGTACCTGAACGCACCGCCGTACATGACATGCACAAGAGAGGTACCTGAACGCACCACCGTACACCGCACACGCCACAGAGGTACATGAACGCACCACCGTACACCGCACACGCCACAGAGGTACCTGAACGCACCACCGTACATCGCACACGCCACAGAGGTACCTGAACGCACCGCAGTACATGACATGCACGACAGAGGTACATGAACGCACCACCGTACATGACATGCACGACAGAGGTACCTGAATGCACCACCGTACATGACATGCACGACAGAGGTACCTGAACGCACCACCGTAAACCGCACACGCCACAGAGGTACCTGAACGCACCGCTGTACACGACATGCACAAGAGAGGTACCTGAACGCACCACCGTACACCGCACACGCCACAGAGGTACCTGAACGCACCACCGTACATCGCACACGCCACAGAGGTACCTGAACGCACCGCAGTACATGACATGCACGACAGA